>NW_027530974.1:873882-951890 GCF_008692635.1 Crocuta crocuta | reverse complement strand
CCGCCCTTCTCTCTCCTGTGCATGCATACTCTCTTTCTCAAAAAAAATTCATATACTTTTCATTTTATAACTGAAGCTACCCAAAGTCACACAGCTAGTTACTGGCCAATCCAGGATTGGAACTCAAATGTTTGTATTCTATAATTTATTTTAAAGACCATCCAAGAAAATGATTTTCTCTGTAGTAGTAATTGTAATATAAAGTAGTTCTCACCATAGTTTTTTCTTTCCCCACATACCTAAGTTTCTTCTTAGGCTTACTCTTTTCCCCTTGTGTCTTCAGTGCAGACAGAAAGTCGTTTACTCTTTTCCTTTCAGTTTTGAAACGGATTTTCAAATCCCTTCTCAGTGTTGCAGACCACTATTAGGTCTTTCTTTATCTTTTTCAAATTGAATAACTCCATAGTTTTCATTAATTTTCTAACTCTTTAATGACTTTTATTATTTTCTTTTTCATTTCTCTGTAAGGTATTTGTTTAATTTTGTTTCATGACAGTTGGGAGACTGTTTTTACCAGAAAGCAAACTAGAGCATGGTCAAATGAATGGGAGTGGGATTCCTGGTCTGGTTGTGTGAGACCAGTCAGCAAATTGGCAACATGTAAGCACAAAGAACGAAGTCTAAGTTGTCCTCATGGTGGGAACCTCCAGCCCAGGAAGCTAGACAAGAAGCAGAGTTGATCATGAGCCAAGCAGCTAGTGTAGTGGCCACGCACCAAGTTAGAATTGGGGAGAGATGAGAGAAACACCAGACCAGGGCATGAAGCTGGGAATAAAAAAAAAGGGAAGGGGCATGAGAATTAGATGAGTGGCCCCTGGGAAGAACACTGAGCAATTTAATTACCTGAGTTAAAGACTGTCCTCTCCAGTGGCTCTTTCCTGGCTGGTTCTAGGAGTTGAAATTTATAGCTGGAGAGCTGACCCTCCTATTTATCTCCAGGAAGCCTAAACCTCTTGTGGCTTCTCTCATTGAGGGGAGGGGGGCAGGTGACTCAATGCATTAGAGAATTGCTTATAGTAGGAAAGGGCAGGTACCTAGGTTGAGCATCTGGTTACTGCCTGACTAACTCAGTTATAGAACAAAATAAAATTGCAACAACATGGTCCTTTGCTGTGTAATCATAGAAAGGGTAGGGGGTGGCCTATTAAAACCCAGAGTAAACAGCAGGGAGGACTGTTTTTCTGTGTCCCTGCTCATTCATTCTTTCTTGTAAGGCGGGGGTCTTGGTGAGCCCTCAGGGAGGTGTGAGTAGATCAGGAAAATGTGGAGTTGGCAGGGGGCATAACTTGCTGTTAGGATGGGAAATGTGAAAACATCCTTATAATGTGCATGAGAGTCTAGCTCCATGTCTGACAGAATTGCATGTTAGATTCCATTAAATCAAATTGTGTGAGTGCAGCTATCTAGCATGAAGTCTGGTTGCTGCCTTTTATCAAGCCTTATGCTGACAGGATCAGGAGGAGGATCACAGATGCAAAACATCCTTAGTGTTAGAATACAGATATCCCCACACTACCTGCCTATCCCTTGCTTTTTGAAAGATCACATTATACCACTTTCCTTTTACAAAAGACGTACATTAGCACATGTTATCACTAACCAAAAGATATCTGAAGAGAATTTTCACTCTTATGAAAATAATAGATCAATAGCAAAAATCACGTTCAGTGTTTGTTTTGCATTGAGTTGTTGTAGAGGCAGCCTGCACCCTGAGCCAC
This sequence comes from Crocuta crocuta, assembly GCF_008692635.1. Classification (NCBI taxonomy): domain Eukaryota; kingdom Metazoa; phylum Chordata; class Mammalia; order Carnivora; family Hyaenidae; genus Crocuta; species Crocuta crocuta. Next base: position 950,172 of record NW_027530974.1, on the reverse strand, counting down.
AAGAGTGACACATCAGACTTCTTCCCCAGGAATTATTACATTCAACCTCTGAGCATCAAGACAACATAGCTTTGAGCAGTGGAACATCTCTGCTTTATTTCGACTTATTTTGTGCATCTGTTAAGCAGGATGCGTCTTAAGGTAACAGGAAAGCCTAAATGAGGATATTTTTTGGTCTGAGAATGCTGAAAAATTTTTCCATATAAATTAATGGTAATTGTTCCTTTGCTTCATGCCATTTTGGCTTATGAAAGGTTTCGTAGAATCGTCTACTTTTGGATAGAGGGGGAAACCTGCAGATGACTGTATCATGGGGCAGAAGGGAGGAAGGTTTTCATGTGACACTATAGTATAGGCAAGAGTTCTCAAATCAGGGATGCACATAGAATTCCCAAGAAATACTCTAAAACTTTAGATCCAGGCCCACCCTAGACCCTAGGCCTTGTTTTTTTCTGGCTTCAGATCCTGACCATGTTACATGCTAGATATGTGACTTTGATAGAGTGCTCAGCACTTTTAAGCCTCCATTTAGTCATCTATAAAATGAGCACCTGCCTTCAGTTGTGTGTTCTTTTGACATGCTTCTACCTACAGGCCTTTCTGCTTGCTTTTGATGGTGATACTCTGTCCTAGATATCCACCTACTCGTTCTCTTTACTACTCCCAACCTTCACTCAAAAGTCAGTTTCTCAGCAAGGCCCTCCTGACTATTCGGTTTACAGTAGAAACTCCTGGGATTGGTGGCACAGTCCATCCTGAGAGGGAAGGCTAACAAATTTAGTAGGAACAACGGAGAGAGAGCAGGAATTGCAAATTGGCTACTCTGCTCTCCCAACCTCCAATCCCAGTGTGCTCTTTGTCATACTTTAGGCTAACATGAGGCAAATAATTCAGAGAAATGAATACACGAAGGTAACACAGGGAATCTACATGCCACTCATTGTTTCATCTGCCTGTGATGGAGGCCTGCCTGCCCTTTGCCTCCGTGGCAGTTTGAAATTATATGCAAGAATGTTTTCCTCATTCAAATGCCTGTAGTTCCTGCCACTGAAACGTTAACTTGTTAGGTCATATTATAAAGGGAAAAATGATGTTTGGGCCCTTGGATTTTTATGAAATGGGCCATAGCATTTTGAGGTGGAAGAGATCTTGGCGATGAGCCAGCTTCTGCCCTTATTTTACAAAACACTGCTTAGAACTTCCATTTTATGAGCAGCAGAACCAACTATCTAGGCTGCAACCCAGAACTGACACCACTTGGTTTTCTTGTCATACAACTAATCTAAGAAGACTGAGGGGGGGAAGGTGTCACTGACATATCAGGGAAAGATAATGTAAGACTCTGATATTTGAAGTTTTACCTTTCTTCATATTCCAGCCACTTATTACAGTGAAATGAAGTTTTGATGCAATTGGTTTGAATTAAAAGCATTGTTTTTTCCTTGATGTAGGAAACTGGTTGTAATTGATACCATGTAAGTAGTGTTTGCAAAGCGAAGAAGATCCCCTTATACAACAATACAAGGTGTAATAGTAATACATAATTGATACTAATATAAAATTAGTATATAAGGAAAATAGAAATCTATAGTATTAAATCATCAGGAATAAGCACAATCTTTTTGGCTAAGTCAAGAACAGTTTTTATGTTGAGTGCCTATACTGTGCTAGTGTGCAAATAAATTTTCCTAAAAGCTATAGGATGCCAATAATATTTGCTACTTATGGAATCAGAAGCATCAATAGCTTGATAGCCAAAATGAATAATCTGTTCCTATTTGGGAAGCCAGGTCAGTTATATGACTCATCAATTAACCTATTTTCTAAGATTTAAAAATAAATATTTCCTTTTTAATACTACAAATATATTTTTGTCTGTATATTAGTATATACAAATTATAGCTCCTTATTTGGTCTCTGAAGATAACGTCTTTTGGTTAGCGGATAAATTAATATTATGAGGCTTAAAATTAGTTCTTGGGGTACCTGGGTGGCTTAGTTCGTTGTGTGTCTGACTTTGGCTTAGGTGATGATCTACATTCACAAGTTTGAGCCTCACATTGGCTCCGTGCTGATAGCTCAGACCTGGAGCCTGCTTCAGATTCTGTGTCTCGTTCTCTCTTGACACTCCCTCCCCTCTGCCACACCTTGCTCAAGTTCTGTCTGTGTCTCTCAAAAACAAACATTAAAAAAATTGGTTCTTACATTTTCATATGGAATTCTATTTTTATATGTAATTCTTTCATGTGCTCAGAGCAGCACAAAGTCACGCTCATTGTTAACAATTATGAAGGTACATTGTGGGCAGAAGGCTTTACTTGGTAAAGAGCAATGAATACAACTTTGAGAATCTGAGTATTAATAAGATGTGTTTGCAATTAGACCTATTATCCATGAATTCTATGGTGTGTCTGTTTCTGGAAAAATTAGCTCCCTTACAAGTGAATGAGCAAGATGAATGGAGCAGTTACTGGATGCTTTTACTCTCTGTAGATAGGTGGCTTGCGTGATACAAATCTCTGTGTTTAAAGTTGCATTTTTTGCTTGTTTTTGCTCTGTAGTTCCATTTCTTTATGATTGATTCTGTTGATCATCACCCATGTGGGCACGGTCCCCATGATATTTAATAAATTTGGTAACCACTTTAGTTTCCTACAAGGAAATTATAGTATAAAACCTTTTCATTTTATAATTTAATGTTTATGCTTACAGTGCATAAACTACACTAATGTAAATATGACTAATCACTTCCTATGGTTCTTAGAAATTTAGCATTTTTTATCTTACATCCATGAGGGTAGAGCAGGACTTTATAATGCTTGTGGGCCCCTGTGTGTCATCTGGCTCAAATTCTTTTTGGAAGCCTGTTACGGATTTGAGCAATTGAATTCAAATCTAAAACCACTTAAAAAGTCCTTTATAGTCCATTAAGAATTTATATGAGAGAGAACACTCTATGAAAGTTCTCTTCTCTCTGTTCAAACAGATTGTTCTGTTTTATTAGATCTAGGTGGTATTGTAATTTTGATAACAGCTAATAACGTTTGGAATTTTGCTTATAATTAGTGGACCACACAAAGGTATGTTTGTTGGGTTTTGCACTCTCAATCCACTTATTATTAAATAAAATCCAAAGGTATTATTATTTCAGCTTTGCATTAATTAAGCTAAAATTAATGCAACTAGGTAAATGTTTATCTAAATATCAATTTCTAGATATATTTATAAACACAAATAGTAAACAAATAGTGTAGGTACTTTGAGTGAAATCTTTTGTTTTGGACTTTTAATGATGAAAACTTTGGATTCCCAGTTAGATTGGAATATGTTGTTTGTATAAATTAGTATATAGATATAGATAATAATTTGTTTAATATCACAGTTAGATCTGTCTGTCTTCCCCCTCCTCAGAAAACCCAAGAAAATACTTTTGTGTAAATTTAAGAATTTAAACTTAATTGTTCTTTTAAAGCACCTCCTATGGCCTGGTATCAAATATGATTCTTTTTAATATATCCTTATATACATATATATCCTTTTAATACAAGTGAAGTTAATAAAATTCTCTTTGTTAAACATAGATCCTTAAAATTGGTATAGTAAAATAAAATGAAACCTTTTGTGTTTCAAAAAATTTAATGCTTAAAATCACTTTTATTAATTTCTTCCTAAGTTATTAGGTATTGGATACCTTACAAGTGCCAAAAAGAAATAAATTGTGTAAAAATTGCCATAACTTAGATTTCCATTTTTTGAAAAATGTCTATGCTACTCTTTTTAGTAAAATTCGTATAATGTGTACATTGTTTATGGATGTTAGTAAAAAATCATCCTTATTGAATTTAAATTTGCTTTCTTTACAGGTAAATATCCATACAGGCTTGGTTTGGCTTCTTAAACTATGTTGTTTGTCATTGGAATAACTTAGACCAAAAATTCCTTAAAAATGGTTGAATTTTAAACAATGAGCTCAATTTCTATGTAATTATAGTGTTTATTAAAGTGAAATGTTCTCCAGATGACAAATATTGTGTTAATAACAATTATGCAGTTACTGTAAATGGAAAATTGTCAGAGGCGAGTCAGTGTAAGCTTTTAGTTTTGTTTGGTAAATCAGGGTAAAACCTTTTCCTGAATCCCCTCTCAACTACCACCCCATACGCTTTATTTGTGTCAGTTTTTTTAACAGTAAAATATCTTCTATAAATCAATAATATTGACAAACATATAAGGGACATTCTTTAGGGCTATTAACATATCATTAATCCTGATTGGAAGTATCAATCTTTACCTTTTACTGTGTGGATTGTTAAATTGTTTAGTAGGGGAAAGTTTTGTTTGTTTGTTTTGCTAAGGTTTCCATTTGGCTCAGATTGGAGTGATTTTGTTTGCTTTTTTGACGCTGACATTTGTCAGGACAATTCAGAGACAGCGTCGGCACCACTAAGGAGGAGGTTGAGAGGCTCTTCAGTGTTCTTATTTCTCTGTCTCCCCTAGAAAAGAAGGATTTGAATGTTTGACAGGAGTGGTTAATTAGTGACCACAAAATTTGAATTATTGGTAGTTTAAATAATGTGAATAAACACTTTTTAAAAAATCTCATTGCTTTACATTCACTTTGTATGTAATATTAAATATTATGAAAGTGTTTTGGGTTAGTGATCTCATTGTATCACTTGGCAAGATTATTTAGATTGCAGTTTTGCAAAAATTAACTTATTTTATTGTAATTAATTGAGTTAAAACTTCACCTTTCCTTGTCATTGTTTGATTTCTAAACATAACTGTAGAAGTTGCCATATTAACTAAAGTTTATCAACAGTAATGAAAAAGACTGTTGGTTTGAGTTTATGTTAAATAATGCATCCTCACTTCTCTTTCAGTGTTAGAAAGTTGTTTTACAGAGACATAAATAGAAATTCCTGTTAAGCTTCGGCATTTTTGTGGGGAGGCAAATTATTCCTGAAGCTTCCGTTGTCATCTGTCTAGATTAGAGCCATGTTTCTTTTTTGGAACAGAGGAGGTTTCTGGTGCGTGGAAGACTGTTGTGCTCTTTTATACACATAGATGGCAGCAAAGTGTTACAGACAGCGGAAGTCAACCTTGTACTTCTAATGAAAGATGAATGACAGTATAAACTGACTTCTATCAACATAGCTGCCTGTGTCCTGTAGTTAAACATAAAATAAGAAAGAAAGCCACTATTGATAACACAAGAATATAGGAGAATGAAGAAGGCTATGAGAAGCTATAATACACTGAATTTCTGGACAAATCCCAGGTGGGAAGGCTTAATCTTTTAAGGTATGTCATCCACTCCTGTAAGATGATAGAAATCAGCTAAGATAATATGCATGTCAAAATAAAGAGACAGCTAAGGGCTGAGGGGCGGTAGGGAAAGAGGGAAGTAAAAGAGAAACCATACACAAGTTGCAGCGGCAAGTAATGGCCTGCTGCCTGAGGGTACTGTAGAGTTTGGCCTGCATGTCTCCTTCTTAGTTAAGCAAGTTACAAAGAGGAAATGTCAGTCCACGAATCAGACAAACATTCCATGGGAACATTTGCTCAAATGTCAGCATTTTAGAAAATAGAACTGCAGTCTGTTATGGTCTGGTCCCCACGCTGGATTTGCTATTAAACACACTAGTGCAAATATATATTTCTTCAGAATACGTTTGCAATTAAGAAGTCATTTTATGTCTTAATTAGCATTCCTGTATAATGACATAATCACTATAAAAGATGACAGTCATCATTATAATTAATATTTAATATGTGTCTGTTTCTGAGGATCTTTCTGTGGCTTCCCACAAATTTCCAAGGTAATTTTCAAGTTTGTAGAATTGAATTTGGTGAAATCACAGACATGAGGATCTAATGAAGTAAAATCGTATTTATTAGAAACCTGAGATATGGAGGCGAGTTATAAAAAAGCAATTTGTAACATGTCCTGAACTATCGAATCATGTCAGTATCTTACTAGTTATAAATATAATAAGGGCTCCTTAATACCTCTAATGTAATGGTAATGTTGTTCAAAAAAACATTTCCGTGCTCTTTAGTTTTTTTTTTCCTGATCTAGTCTCATGCGATTTAGTACCACAGACTAATCTCTGTGTCACAAAATTGATTCCAAAGGTGTGTATAACAACTTGCTCAAATGCAGTGTCTGGCAAGTCTCTCTTGTGACAGCAACTTATTTCTCACATAATTATTTTTTTAGTAAATTTGATATCTTAACAACCCTTCCCCTCATTTCTGGGTTCAAAAAATAACACTTAATATAATTTATTTCTCATACTTAATAAAGGCTTACTTGAGAGTATATTGCCATTCACTCTCTAGCCGCTTCAAGCAAACGAGTTTAGAAGGGAATGTGGTTTCCCAGGGTGTGCGGTGGTTTCCAGCCCCATTTGCTGTGCACTGTGATGGGCCTCAATGTTGTTTTAATGAAGCATAAAACATATTCCGGCAGCTGCTTGTTACTTATTAATGATTAAATGGTTATACTCTGTCATATCAGTAGAAAAAGAAGATACCCCCATATATATATTCTGTTTTTTATAAAAAAAATCTATTTTGTTAACTTCACTTTGTATGCACAGATAGGTCTGTGTTACTCTGAATTTTTTAGTTGTGGGCTGTGTAAATACAAGAGCTAAAAAAATTATAATGACAGTTTGAACTTTGTTAATTTTGTGGGCTTTCAATTTAATTAATTAAATAGAATTTTATAAGATGAACTTTCACAGTCATATAATTCTTAAAACCAAAGTCAAGGATGTTCAAATTAGTCACAATTACATATAAATTTCTTTATAAATCGTTATCAAAATATCAAATATGTTTTCTTTAGATTTAGATATAAATGTAATTTGTTTTAGACTGACATCTGCTGTTTGGAAACAAGTTTTAACCAGAATATAATAGGTTTTACAGGTTGACAGCATACTTTTTCTTCATTTTTTGTTCCTTTTTGGCAGTTTTAGATTTAGGCTGTGTGCTTTTTCTTAATGGGATAGTATCATGCAGATTATTTATGTGACCTTTTCACTGCAGCAGTTTTCATAAAAAGGGCAGTGTTGCAACACCACTTCCTCCAACTTCTTGGTTTCAAAGAATCATATCTAAAGTAGGCAAATCTACAGAAGAACATTGTTTTAAAGCTTTTAAAAAACCAGTATATTGATTTTTGTTAATATTAGCATTGGCACATCAAGTTTTTTGATAAAATGCTTGTAAATATTTTGCAGAAATAATTAAACGTTGAATGATTAAAGTTTTAAAAACTTGTTTATAACGCTTTAAATGGATTTTAGAAGGAGGCATTTTATAAATAATTTTTGATGTACTTTTAAAATAGAAAAATAGATCATGTATAGGTTATAGAGCTCTTCCAAAATTTTATTGGCACCTTATAACCAATTATAATTTGCAATGGCTTTACATTTGTAAAATGACTAAATCCTATAAAATCTTAGATATTTGCAAATAACATAACAGTAGCTTATGTAATACTGGTCTTGAAGATTTCTTTTTCTTAATTGTATTAATAACTTTTATGTAATTAATTAGGTAGGACTTAAGTTGAAACAAAAAAAGCTTCGCTCTATTATTTGGAATTATACTGTCAAAATATTTATGTTTATAATTCTTAGCTTTTCATTATTATTTTGCCCAAGTTGTGCTTCTTAAAAAAAATCTGGTAAAAGTATTTTAAAGTATATAAATAATCAAAAATTATTTAAATTGATAGATGAGATAGACTATAATCCCGAAACATATTTTCTCATGTAACTATTATTTTTTATGAAGTATTTACAATTATTGGAAAAATTAATATAAATGCCCTGAAGTCCAATTTTGGCTCCAAATTTATCCTTTTAAAAATTCTTTTTCTTTTTTATAAGGTTGCATCTTTATTTTTGAATTGAACACTTAGATTCATAAATGTATTACCTATAGTTTGTATCCTTTGAGGGATGATTTTTTATAGATGTGATATACTCTCTCATATTATGGGAGATTCTTTTACGTCTGTAGTCTTCTCTCTCTTCCCCTGTTTCTTTCTCAGTTTGTTCTTGAGGATTCTACTTATCAAGCTGAACATCTTTTATGATGATGCGTCTGGGTGATGCAACTTTATTGGCATAAGGTCCAGAGACTAATCCATAAAACACAATTACAGAAATCTCCAAAGTATAACATATTATCTTGTCATTTTTTGAGTTTTCCCTTCTGACAAGCTTCATTGATTTTTCTTTTTCTTGTTTTGTATATTTTCTGCTGTGCTAATTCTGGAAGAATTTATAGATGTCATTATGGGAAAAGATGTATTTTAACTGACAACGTAAATATCTCGGTTATACAATTATCTGGTCAGAGATTTTAAATTGCAAACCAGAAAAAAATCATTCTTTATAATGTAGCATAAATTATACTTTATATTTTCAGTAAAAACTTGGTAGTGAATTTGAACACTTTTAAAAAAATCTCAGTGTCAGTTGACATGCTCGTGAAATATTTAATAAAAACATTGCAGTTTAATTTTATCCTTTATAATAAAATACTGGTTTACAGAGAGTTAACTCATCTTACTCATTTTCTTGCATTCATTGAAAACTTTTAGTAAAATCAATTTTCTGGATGAGATTTACATTTCTATATGTAAAACAAGTTCAGAGATTTAGTGCTAGCCTTTGTTTTTAAGGGGCATTTCATTTTCTCTACTGTAGTAATCTTAATTCCAGATGTTAGCACATGGCATTCATGTAGTGTTCTAATTACATGTTTGTTTGAGTATTTTTTTTTAATATCAGCTCTGTGACCTGATGCTATATGTAGTATCTTGACTTCTCAGTTATATAGATTTTGTTGTTGTCATTTAGTTTATTTTTGTAATCTTCCATCTGTGTTAGGTAAAGACATATGTTTGTTGCTACCTATTAAATCCTTTACTGAATAGACTTGTAGTTTATTTAAATTGTGTTGTGACTTCAGACCCTTAGGTATATAGGATCATAAAATTAAATAGTTTTTTTGCATATAGAGATATCTTAATGAAATATCACCATAATGGTGAAAATATTGATTGTTGGAACATTGAAGACACTAAGAACACATACTTAAACGTAACTAACGTCGAAAAGCTCTTTTAGATATTTGTAATAAATCTGAAAGGTAACTACATGGTTCACACATGAACTAAGGATTTCACATTATTGACAATTGATATTGTATATTTAACCCAGTTTTAATTATATAATTATTTTCTGATTTAAGCTTCATTGACCATATATGTGTTGGGTATATTGACATGTAAAACATTCTAATACTGGTGTGGGATATTTTTTCCTTAGAGGAGTATAAAGAAGTGGACTTGTCGAAATTGTTTTAGTCATGTAAGAGCAAAACTTCTGAACAAGACATCTAACTTCTCTGGGCCTCAATTTTCCTCATCTGTAAAAGGGGTTTGAGACTTTGGGAATTAAGGAAGAGTTAGGTTATGTGCTCTCAAAGATCTCTTTCAGACCTAAAACCTTATGATTCTGTGATTTATTTTGCAGTGGTATTATGCCTACCGATATAAATTAATCTGTCTTGTCTAATGTAAATATAAATGTTAATAAAATTAAGGATGAAAAGTTCAAACAGTCTCTTTTAAAAACTAATTTTGGGGAAGGGGCGCCTGGGTGGCTTAGTCGGTTAAGCGTCTGACTTTCACTTAGGTCATGATCTCACGGTTCGTGGGTTCGAGCCCCGCGTCGGGCTCTGTGCTGACTGCCAGCTCAGAGCCTGGAGCCTGTTTCAGAGTCTGTGTCTCCCTCTCTCTCTGACCCTCCCCTGCTCACGCTGTCTCTCTCTCTCTCTCTCTCTCCTAGAAATAAATAAAAATAAAAATAAATAAAAATAAATTTAAAAACTAATTTTGGGGAAGAATCAGTTGACAAATTTTAGGATATAACAGTTTTCTCAAGAGATATTTGACATCTTCATTTAAAATGGGCTTATACCTTTTTAAGAATTTAATACAGAATAGTGGAAACTCTGGGATGGAAAAAGCATTATAGTCCATTTTGTTGGAAAGTACAGACTAAAATTGAGTGCTTTTGTAAGTTTTGATCACACTGTTACCATGGGTATATCTTATCTAGAGAAAATTAGTATGTGAATATTTTCTGAGAAAAAGAAATTTGAATGAATAAAATAAGTTGGTTTTCTGAATAATACATGCTAATTTTTCTTACATGTAAATATGTATGTGCATTTTCCATAAATTGATTCTGTCGTATATAAATAAGTTTATGTCTCAGTGTGGTTTCTATATTTTGCTTTAGTAGTTATATCTTAATTTCTTAAAATTTATAGACAATAGCAGTAGAATCTGTTGTGCCCCAAATTTGGTCATCAGGGAAAAACAAACCAACCAACCTATGTTCATGCCCTGAGTGTACTGAATACGTGGTTTGTGAATATGGAAACTAAGTGTCTAAATATTGTAAGTAAATTTCATTAAAGTACAACTTTCTGTAAATTTCTATTTAATGACATTACTTTTTTGAGGGAGGGGAAGGATTTTTGTTGGAGTAGTTAAGGTTGAAATATGTTTGGTTTTTAGGATAATAGAGTTTGCCATTAATTACTATTGGCTACTCTATTAAATGTATGCTAAATTAGAGTTTATAATGTAAAATGTAGTGGTTAAATATAGACAATAAATTTAGAAAACAAAAAGTGAAAGTTTAAAAAACCTTAAGAGATGTGTCTTTAAAAGATATTCAGTAGCAAAGTCCAAATTCACCATCCAGCAAAAAATATAAATAAAAGTTTTAATTTCCAAAGTGTTCATTTTTTTTTAATTTTAATAAGGAAGTGGTATATCAGGAAGTGTTAATAAAATTCAGAGAAAAATACTACATAGTAATAAAAGCATGTCTTCTCTTCTTAGCTACCATTGTACTTAAATATTGTATTCCCAGTGAAAGAGTCAAAAATTATAGCTAGCATAGAGTCAATTATTTTTAATTATTCAGATTTCTATTTAGGGGCAGTTTATGTATTCAAGGTGGCAAACTTGTTTTTAGGTTGGTTTTTCAAACCTTTATCAGTCTTATATTCACTCCATTTGGGGCATTCCTAAAATATTTACTCAGTTCTTTTTATTAGTTTTTTTTATATGACTTTTGGAAATCTTAAAAGTGTTGTGCAGTGATTGCTATAAGTGTAACTCAAATATGTAAAAAATAGACTTTTCCCCACCTCTCTTCTATGCAATTATCATAAGGATTTAAGAATTTGTTTCTAAATGAAGTTATAAATTACATACAAATTCTTAGATTGGTCTTTGTCTTTTGCTATTTACAATAAAAGCTTAAAATTTTTCAAGTAATACTTTCTTTGTGACTGAGTTTTCATTATTTGAGGAATAATTACAAAAATAACTTCTTTGTAATTTTCTTAATATCCAAGCTTTTGTGTTTTTACTAATATAAGGAAATATTTAATCAGCTTTCTCCTGTGTTTTCTTATGCTTTTAATAGCTTATTGAAGTTATTTTTTTAAGCTATGGTACAAAATTAGAAATATTCCTGAAAATTAATGATAGACTCTACTTAATGGCAACAGTTTGTTTATTTGACATTTCTTTTGTTATCACTATCTTAACCATCTAGATTGGTGACTGCCTTCTTCTAACTGGAAGATCCTAGTCTAATCCCTTCCTTTTACATATTAGATAACTGGATATCAGAGAGATGAAGCTCCTTGTCTTAGGTTGCCCTAGGTCAGGCACAGCTAGGTTATGTGGGGCTGAACTGGGGCTAGAGTTAAGGCTTTCCCACTCTTTATTCGGAGCTAAATCTTCCCTACCCATTGCCTCTCACTTGCTTTGTCAAACTATGACATGGATGGATTGCTTGGAATTCTTTCAAAGCCTTTCCTGTGTAATAATGATGGCAAAGATTTCAAGCATTTGTCAGGGGCCACTAATACATGTTGTGACAGCAGTTTAAGGGGGGGAAAGGTGGATTTATTACTAATAAAACATTAAAACTCTTATATTTTAAAGCCAAACATAATTTACATTCAGTTTTGCCCCTCACTGGTCTACCTGTCTATTTTTGATTTAAACTACCACCCTCTTTCTCGTCCCGGCAACATTCATCCTCCTAGCCATCCCCCACACCACCACCCCTCCAGCAGATAGGTGGGAAAGCGGGGGGTTGTTAAAGAGCTTTGACTAGAACCATCTGTTTTTGCTCTCTCCTNGAATGCATATTCTTATCTATAATAATAAAATATTAAAAATAAGAAAAGTTTCAGATTCTAAAAATCCAACGATATGTTAATAGCCTCTTTTGGACTTCTGAATATTCTTGCAATTCTTTTGTCCATTTATGACTTGGAACTAGCAAACTTTCATGGTTTTTCCTTTTCCTTTCAAATAGCATTATTTTCTTTGTATTTTGCTCAGCATGATAACGTTAAGATGAAACTTGTTAAATAGATCCATATTGTCTATCAATATATACACATTATGTCTATCTTTAGTAACTAGTTTTTTTAAGAAAAGACAAACTTAATTCTTTTATTTTTAAATATATAGGCATTTTAAAATACAGAACTTGCACTCACTAATTTAAATGGTCTCTAGATGCATGTACATAAACAACTAGAATATAAACTTGATTTTGGCTTTTTGTGGCATGTGTTCACCATGACTTTATTGGGATTTTCATGAGATAACTGTTCTTCAGAACTGATGCCCATCTGCTTGAATTAAGAAACTGAAATAGGTTTTTACTGTTCCCAGGCTAGTGAGAATTATTCATTCTCCTTGCTTTTGATTAGTTTTAGAATTATTGAGCAATATGTGAACTTCACAGCAAGAGAGCCTATTGAAGTATTTTTTTAGAACTGCCATACATTGCTCTTAATGATTTTGAATTGCACTTGACCTAGTAACAGCTGTTACCTAACTTGTCTTTTTCCATAAAGTGGCAAGCCATTGATGTAGTGGTTTCCACTACATCAGTGAACATGAAGATTTTTATTTCTGAAACAGACACTATGAATGTTTCCTTAACTGGGTTGTGCTTAAACTGTGCTCAAGTTTACAAGTATGTTGTGTTTTCTTAAAATATAAGTAAATTCTAGTAATAAAAGAAAAGTGATACACATATATACACATATATATTTTATTTGTAAATCAGAGAACACACTTTATTTTTCTGTACAGATAATACATTGCTTCAAGACAACCTGATGTATAAAAACCTTAATTTGAAAACAAATTATAATTATCACTTTTACCTATAAAATGAGTATTTACTTTATAAAATAATTTATTTCAGGGTTCTTCTTAATAAACTGTGTTACTTTACTAATTACAATGTATACCTTGATTCTATAATTTAGAGGATGTTATGTAATAGATGGCTTTATCTCTGATTTATAATAGAGTTGAAAGTCTATATGATTATTAGATATTCTGGTGTTCCTTTCTGTGAAATGCCTTTTTTTATCCTTTAGTTCTTCTACCATGTTTATTGCTGATATACAGACTTGCCTATAAATCTTTTATCAGTTATGTATGTTGCAAATACATTCTTCCGGTTTGTCACTTCTATGGTAATTTTGTGGTGCCTTCACTGAGCATGAATCTTAGTGTTTTTGAGGTTGAAGACTTCTTTTTGGTGTACTTTCTGTGCCTTGAGAAATCCTCTTTTGGATAGCGTACTTTCTGTTAGTTCCACAAATATGTGGCATTTTCAGCTTCTTTAAAAATTGTCATCTACTACATTAGGTATAATGTGGAAAAGATTCATATGCTATATTGAGTTAGACCAAATGACATCCAAGTTTCCTTCCAACTCCATAATTCTAAGATTCATTTATATTACAGATGGATCAAAAACCAAAGGTTATGTAGTATAAAATACATACCAAATTTGCAGGAAACACATAGTATTTCATTGAATCCAAGATACTACTGATTTAAGATGTATCATTTATTTCACATACCATTAGGAAAAGATAAGCTTTTCTAATTAAACTATGACACAGTTCTTTCTTGCCACTTAAAATGCTTTTATTTTCCACTTATAGAAAAGTTTATTCAGATTTATTGAGACAGATTTGTATCATATTTTACTCTTGTGCACATATCAAAAATAAAAATATAAGTAAAATAAATTAGTTATTCTGCAAGAAAACATGGACTTGTAGACAAATTTCTGCTTAAGTTAATACCAAATTTGTGCCCCACTCCATATTTTAGTTCCTTTCTACATATACTAACCTTTTGTTTTAATGCTGATAGTGTAATTGAAGGTAAGGTATATAATACCTGCAGTGCTCACTCTTTAACTGGGGTATCGAGAGCATGAACAGTGGTGGCCAGCTGTGCACATTTAGTCACTGACAGCTACAGCATGACCAGCATCTGGCTGATCCTGACACTCTAGATTGTAAGGTGCAGCCTGGTTTTGGATATAATAAAATGCAAAAAAATGTCCTCTGTTAAATGTATGATATTCTGTGCTCTGGTAGAAAGCTAGTTGTATGTGTTTAGTGCTCTGAGGGAGTGTGCCATCTGTTTCAGAGTTTCCAAATAACTGGAGCAAATAACCATTTTTCATATTTTAATGAGAAAATTCCATGTGGGATTCTGTTTTATTTTCAGTGTTGGTATAGTTGTGGTGCCTGTACCAGACCTTAGTTCACTTAACAAATCATGGAATCTAGCAGTTGGAGGAGATTTTACAGGTCATCGATTGTCTTTTATATAGTGCAAGAATCTTTTCTATAGCTTCCTTGACTGTATATGATCTCATTTATACTCTGTCTGGACAGTTCTGTTCATGGAGCTGGCTGCCTTCACCAGCAGCCTGTTCTATGCTTGGACTGCTCTCTTGTCAGAAAAGTCTATATTAAACCCAAATCTACTTCTTTCTGATTTTCTATGCCATTGATTTTAGTTCTCTGTGACCCCCAAACTACACCAAAGTGTCTGTCCCTCTTTTTATATAACTTCCTTTTAAAATTTTGAATATAGCTTCAAATCTTCCCTTTTTTCTCTTAGTGCTTGGTGTATTGATGTCCCTTGTAGGATGTGGGTTTAGTGAAGCATATGGCACTCCAGGGCTACTGTCTTCTCTTTTCGTGCACTCTAGAATCATATTTGCTTTCTTAGCAGTCATACTGTGCTGTTGAGAGACAATTAAAATGCCCAGTTTATCTCAGATACTTGGCCCATTCATCATGTTTCTTTCCTTCAGCCTTAATTTTTATACTTTAATATTTGGACCTAGTGGAAGACTTCAGATTCACTTTGTTAAATTACCATCTTGTAGGTATAAGTTAATTTTTTCCACTCTATAGTGATTAAACAAATAGCTTTATTCTGTTTTACATTGTTCATTATAATTGTAATCACTTCTAGGTATCATTTTCTAATGTGCTCAGCATGTTTTCTAAGCTTGTGTCCACTTCACTGATGTGTGCATTGAACAGATGTGAGCAGAGCCCTTGCTGCATCCAACAGAATCTTCCCTGTGCAGATGTGTGTTGACACTGGTCTTTAACTTCCTTTGGGAGTGCTCATTTAGCCGGTTTAGAATCCCTGCCGTTTTCTCAAAACAAGGGCCTGCATTTCATTATCCTGTCTACATGAATATCATGAAGAACTTCATCGAGGCTTAAGATTATTGGGAATTATCCACAGGACTCTTTCTTGAGAAATCTGTGTTCTACCATAAATACTGTTTTTCCATTATACCAGGTCTTTAAAATTTTTTTGAATGAAAACATTTTTTTAATTGACAAAAGTAACAGCATTAGAGCAAATTTGTAGTACAGAAAAGAGTTACCTAAAATCTTAACACTGGAACCTACATTTTGCTGTCTTCTTTTTTTCTGTTTTTATTCTTAGTCTGTTCATTTATATGGAACCATAGTAACATTCAAATTTTCATCTTTTTAGTTTTTTTATTTTAATTTTTTTTAATTTGTTTGCTTTTTTTTNCCATGCCCAACCCAACATGGGGCTTGATCCCACAACCCCAAGATCAAGAGTTCTATGCCCTTCTCACTAAGCCAGCCAGGAGCCCTGCATCTTTTTTAGAATTAAAACTTTATAAAATGGTTCTTTTTGTTTTTCACAGTAAACATTCAGTGACTGCATAATCTTACAAGAGTCTTTCAATTTGAAGAATCTTGCCTAATTTTTTAACTTTATATTAAATTAATACTATAATTAAATTGCTTCTTGTACATTTTTATTATATTTGGATCTTCTCCCTGTCTATAATAGGTACTGTTATGCTCGTTAATTCTAGCTGTGGGATTAGTCTGAATCTGTGCTGAACGTATGAAATGCCTTGGATATTTTTAAGACAAATCCATGTTTTTGTTTTTTCATCAGTTTTTTCTTATTTTACAAAAAAAGAATATATAACTAAAAAACCCTATTTTTTGGTCTGTTTATTTTTATTGTTTTTCAAATGTTTTCTTGTCTTCTTTAAATGTTAAAGAATGTTTTGTGGTCTTTGTAGACCTATTTTTCTTTTTAAAATAGAGATTTCTAAAAGCCCAGTAGGAATAGTGTAAGCTGAATATGTTTGAACTTAATTTTCAGTCCAGTTAATGAGATCTGGAAAGACTGGTCACATTGGAGATAGAGTTGGTGAGGCTCTAGGTTTTCTGCTTTGTCTTATTTTTATAGTTTTGGCATATATCAACGGACAAGTTTAAGACACAGTCCAGAAATAGAATAAGCAATAATAATAATACAAATAATATAAGTTCATATAATTGATAAATATTGGCTTAATATACATATCTCTCTGTATTTCCTGACAACATTCCAGTATCTTTACTTCTATATCAAACATTCTGCATTATTTAGGATATCATTTATATTGCTATTAAATTAAAAATGTTTTTTTTTCCCCTGGGATGTCTAAAGTGCCCAACTTCTACTTACGAAGTTCTGGGTGAGCTTTTTGTTTTTACTGTCAAGAGAAATGCAGTTGGTTCTGAGTTTCTCCATTTCATTGTTAAGGGTATGTTTACAATAGTTTTTTCTTCCATGCTCACTTATAGGAGTATCAGTGCTAGATCATCATCTTTATTTACTGTTAAGAGGCCTAAACATGTCTCTATATTTCCTAGAACTATAGACTCTCAGTGTCTTAAAAAGTTATCTAGCCTGACTCACTATTTGACTGTCATCTGCATTTCTGAACATATCTGTTGTCTACAACATGACAGGCTTTGACTATACCAGGTACTATATAGGTGCCAGCACAAGAAAAATAGATATGGTAGTCCTTATCATCATCTTGTTATCACACTTTAGTATATGCAAATATTGTTAATTGAAGAACACAAATAATGCTGCATGAGCTTTGGTGAGGGAATGATTAATTCTAAGGATGAAGGGGTTTGATAAAAACGGTGATGCCAGGGAAAATTGGAGAACAAGGGCCAGAGTGTTCTTGGCTGTACTGTTGTTGTTCAGGGGCTAGAATGAAGTTGTGTTTTGCCAGGTAGAGAAGGGAACTTATTCAGAGAGAACAGAACAAGTTGAGGCTTGATTGTGTGAGGGTACATGCATGGGATACTCAGTAATAGTAACAAGTACAATTGACCCTTGAATAACACAGAGGTTAGGGGTATCAACCCCCCATGTAGTTAAAAATAGACATATAACTTTTGACTCCACCAGATCTTAACTACTAATAACCTACTATTGACTGGAAGCCTTACCTATAACATAAACAGTTGATTAACACATATTTGTATGTTATATATTATATATTGTATTACAATAAAGTAAGCTAGAGAAAAAAGTTTATCAAGAAATCATAAGAAAGAAGAAATACACTGACACTACTGTACTGTATCAAAAAACATCCATGTGTATGTGGACACAAGCGATTCAAACCTGTGTTGTTCAAGAGTCAACTGTACAAGCTCAAGAGAGTAGTTTAACTACTTCACTACTACAACATGTCATGGCAATCCATTTCATCCTCAGACAATTCTATTTGAAAATTTCTCCTCCTGTAGCCTGTTTTACATCCATTGTTTCTAGTTTTTTCCTTAGGAATTCATGTAAAACAATCCAATTATTTTGTTACATTTCTACTCTTTTAACTGAGAAAGGATTTTCCATGTACACACTGTTCCCTCTCCAGAGAAAGCCCTGACCTTCTCTTTTCATGGACATAAATACTATTTTCTGTAGTTTTTCTTCTTATTATTTGGATTCAAGCTCCCAAAACTGTCTTTATTCTTGTCTGCTTAACACATCCCATTTATTGTTATTTTTCTGAAAGTGTAATAATGCTTAAAATTAAATACCTTATACCAGATTGCGGCTTAACTGATGTGGAAAGAAATGAGACTATCATTTTCTTTGTTTTAGTAACTAAATTTCTGTTTTTCAGACCAAGATTGGGAAAGCCTATTTTAGACTGTCCCATTGTCCAGTCATATTAAATGCACTTAACTTGTAGCTCATGATCACTTGACTTTTATGGAGATCCTGATAGTAAAAAACAAAAAAGAAAAATAAAAACTGGGTAGAATTTGAATACTTAGAATGGAAAATGTAGTAAGTTCAGTTCCTCTGAAAATGTTTTAATGTTTTTTGATCAGTTGAACTTGTTAAATGTATGAGTCTATGTGTTATATAGCTAAGGGTATTTTGGATTTCCTTTTGATATGTGCTGGTTTCACATCCATCCAAACATCTGGTGAGGATATTTCAGACCACATTGAGTTTTCTATCAGCATACTTTAAAAGTAAGCAATTCCAGCTAAACATTATGAAGTTTTCTATACTATAAACCAAGAAGCAATTTAGTTGGCAACTCCAAAGTGGAATGTAGAATGAAAATGAAATGAGATAAATTCCCCCCAGCGGCAGTCCACAGCGTACACCCTAAAGAGATGAATGCCGATATTGTACATAAAGAATGCTTTATAAAAGATTGGAATTTCCAAATATTTATCATGGCAGTGTTTTATACTTAAATCACATAATGAATATAGTGTCATTTTCCTTTTAGTTCTATTAGGCTGATAGTTTGAACTAATAAGTGATGAGACCTTGAAACTTCAGTTAAATCCTTCTTTGATGCTCTAAAGCATATATTCCATTTTAGTTGTGGAGGAGTTGTTCAAATTATTTTATGCCATTATAAACATAGTAAGAGTTCAGACATTTTAAAATATTTGTTTTAATTTGAACTAGTATCAGTATAAATCAGAGTACCATTCCAAAACCTTTTTGTTTTTATATCTTTATAATTAATATTAAGAAACAAGGTTTTTTGGTTTTGTTGTTCTAGCTTGTGATTGAAATCCTAGAAAGCAATGTAAAACAGGTCATTTTATAAATGTATGATTTTTAAAAATCTATTCTTGTTTATTCAGGTTGAATGTTGCTTTGAAAATTCAACAGATTTGTTGATACTTGAGATGTACATCATTAGGAGTATTTTCTATGTATTTGTTGGTTGGTGGCCTAATAAAATAATTTAGTTTTTAATGGTAAGTGACTTTGTTTATAACCATCAAATGAATATGTTAGTCTCAGTTTTGCAAATATTTAATCTTCTCTAAGTATAGGAATTTCATATACTTGTTTCTCATTGCCAGCAGATTGGACCACATATTTCCTTAGTTTACTCTAATATTTTTTGGGCCACATATTTCCTTAGTTTACGACAATCTTTTTTGTGTATAGAGATTTCGATTCATTGTTTTGTTCAATATCCAGGGATATTGAAGTCTAAATTATTTGTATCAAATCTTCTGCTTAAGACAGCTGAAAATACATGATGAAAAATATCTTAAATCTGCTTAAAATAATTGAAGAACAAGATAGTAGGCAGTAATCAGGCTATGGGAAATCTATGGGAAAGTAGAGTAGGTAAATCACATATTCAGGCTGTTTTAACCCTGAGAATATTTGCCCATTTGGCAAACTGGAACTTAGTTTTGTCAGTTTTGAATGTGATAAGAAAGATAGAAATCAAAAGACTAAATCTTTAGATTCAGGATGGATTAAATACAAACCTTGTCTTTACCATTAGAAGATTCTACAGGAATAGTTCTTTAGTGCTAAGTGGAGCACAGTTGAGGGGAGATTGCTGAGAAGTTGTAACCAAAAGTAGACCTTCAGGCATACTTTAAGCCTGGGATTTAGTGATAGGAGTTCAATAACTTGTAGCATTCCTATATTCCTGACAGGAGCTAACAAAATTCCTTTTGGGAGGAAGTTGCCATAAATAAGCCTCACAAATAATTTTACAAAGACAATGAGCAGCACATAGTAAAAAATAACCAGGTACTCAAAGGAAAAAGTAATTTCTAATGAAACCTGTCTTCTCACATCTTCTTTCTTCTGCATCATGTATTGCTTCTGTTTTTCTTTCTCCTTCTCTTTTCTCTTTATTGGTATCTACTTTCCCTCCTTCAGTTTTGTAGCAGCCTAGAATTTTTCACTGAAAAGTATCCTCTATTTGGTAGACTCTGAAAGGATTAGTTTCTCATTTCTGATGCTATTGCTCTGGTTAAATCCTTACTTACCATCTTACAAACAGTCTGTTGTTAGAGCCTTCTAGTTTACTTTAATTTTACCTTTTCTTTCCACATTCAATAGTAAATTAGTTTCAGGCTAATTAAGTCCTTTCTGACAATCCTTCAGTAGTTTCTCTGTGAAAATTCCATTTGATTTCCTTGTGAAAATAAAGGTAGGGCTGGGTATTAGAAATTAGGAAATGATTGAGAGCCATTTACTCATATGATTCATTCCCATACTAGATTACTATATCACAAACTAACCTATAAGCCCTTTGAAGAATGAGAGTTCTTTTATTTTGGTTTAGTGTTTGCACTGGCTCTTCATATGGTGATGTGCACATTATAGTTGTTCAGCAAATGATCACTGAATGAATTAATGACTAAGAGAAAGATAACTTTGCTGTAAGAAATTGTGAGTTACTATGTAGGTTAAGGTTGATAGAACGAACACTACTTTCATTGGTACTTATGGTTTGTAGAACATTTTCCCATGTCTTCTCTATCTCTTTTTATCTTTATGCCAACCTTATGATACAGGCAAAGCAGATTCCTTTTATTGCCATTTTATAGGAAAGATAGCTTCTAGCCAGCCTTTCCTTTTACAAATGAGTCACTTAGTTTAATTACAGAAGCATTAATGAAATACCATATCCCTCACTTTCTGTTTGTTTTTTAAATTTTTTTGTAGTTTATTTATTTTTGAAACAGAGAAGAGACAGAGCATGAGTGGGGGAGGGGCAGAGAGAGAGGGAGAAACAGAATCCAAAACAGACTCCAGGTTCTGATCTGTCAGCACAGAGCCCGATGTGGAGCTCAAACCCATGAATTGTGAGATCTGACCTGATCTGATCTGATCAGATGCTTAACTGACTGAGCTACCCAGGCACCCCCCTCACTTTCTGTTCTTGACTGTGTGTTGTTGTTGTTGTTTTATGTCAGCTGCATTTTTTTTCTGATTCCTGCTATGATTACTAATTTATCCTTATAACCTTGTCAACATTTGACCTTTTTCTTCCATAGCATTATAGTTAAAATGAATACTCCATATCACATTATAGTATCATTTGACCTTTTTCTTCCATATCATTATAGTAAAAGGAATACTGCTTATCACAGTGTTTTATTATGACTTTTTTTTTTTCATTTGACCTTCTTTTTAATTGTCTCTCTTTTGGCCATTCCACTGTATGAGTAGTTATACTTTGCAGACACGTTAAGTAGATAAATCCTGAATTAATTGTTAAATCCATGGCTCCTTTTTCAGCTGTTTTGGGGTTAGGAAAAACAAAGACCTTATAAAATATGTCAACAGAGTATATTCAGTAAGACCAATAATAATCTTAGGACACAGAACTTGGATGATGTAGATGATTCACCTTGATTATAGAGACTTCACTCAACCTAAATTTTGGCAAAAATAAAAACTTCTTTGATGTTGATAATATTTAAGAACAAAAAGTCAAACTGTGTTAAGTCTTGGGATCATTAAAAGTTCAAGATACAGAAGTTACTTGCAGTCCCATAGGAGAGGCAGTGGCACTCAGGGAACACTGGAAAGTCACATGTGATTAAGTGCTAATGCATATAGTTTAATTAGCATAGTATGTATTGAGTGCCTACACTTTCCAGGAATTGAGGATCAGTGTAGCCAACTGTGCTTATGTTTGAAAACTAAAGATGAAATGGTCTCTAAATCAAATTCAGTCTCTTCTTTTGGAGATTTCCTTAGTGAGATTTCCATGAAAATTAAGGTTGGAGAGAATTCATGGCTACCAACTGATTATTTATTTTACCAATGTTGAGCTAACCTCCTCCCTATAGGTAATTAGTACTCTTGGTAACTTGTTACAGTTACAAGGCCAAATCCTTCAACTTGAGGAAATCAATCTACAATTATCTGCAATCTATAATTATGTTATAGGTATCTGCAATACTTATGATGGAAAGAAGGAAAAAGTACCTACATTTTTCATACACAAATAGTTTTAATTTCTTTAAATAAAATTTTAAGGGCTGGCTATTGGTTAATTAAATGTACTTTTATTCAGGATTGAATTATGAAATGCTCTTTCTTTGTCATTCTCATCTGTTCCATTAGAACTTCCGTGGATCCCCCAAACCAAATCATTCTGGTTGGCGGCATCAGTATTGTATGAAGAACAATACCAAACATGTGCTTGTAGTGGGAATGGAAAAGCCTTTATGAGGCTAAGGCACTCAGATCCTCATAAATTACATCTGTGGTAATAATTCTTTAGTATTTTAGCTCAACATTTCAACAAGTTTTTTATGTTAATATTTGATTTGGAGCAATATTATGATTTTCCAAGTGATTTCTCTTGTGGAAACTCTTGAGTACATGAAGGACACAGACAAATATTTCAGAGCTTTTTTATTGCTCTAGACAGCAGCAAACACATGGCAACAATAATGTACTAAAAGGAAAACTCTTATAGTCAGCCTGAACATTCTTTGTCAAAGCCCTTCTTTTATAATCTTGACCATAAAGGGCCTGGAAATGCACACTACCACCTCTTCATTGTGTTATTCTCTGCCAGCACACAGCCCAGAAGGGAAATAAAACACATTTAACTGATGTGCACCAGCAGAATGAAGTCTATCAACAACTTTCTTTAAAATGTCTATTATATGAATTGAAAAGTATGTAAATGCTGGGAAGCAGCAGCCCTCATCACTACTATAAGAAGTTTCAAAGTCCCTGAGGTAGCTACAGAACCGCAGCTTTGGGGAGAACGACATCACTCTGGCTGCTCCTGATTGGTTCTTCTCTCATGATGTAAATGGAGAAACTTCCTTGCCAGTGTGCTTTGAAAAGTCTGAATCTTAGTAAAGGATCCCTGTTGTATTACAATGATGGGAACCCAAGATAAGTGAGACATGATTTGCTCAGATAGAGTAGTTTCCTCAAGAGGCACAATTGCTGGGTAAATGGGCCTACATGGACAGTGTTGGACCCTTTGTTAGTACAGTGTTCTTCTAGGTGTCAGCTCTGGAAGAAAAGAAAGCATGTCTTTGGGATGACATCTATTTTCACCTGGGTAGATCAACCAAAGCCTGTTAAGTAGTGGAGGTCCCAGATTTGAATACTACAAAAATGCCTAAATTTCATGGTAGATTTTTCCTCTTCTGATGAGATTGGCACATGAAAAAGTAAGAGAAGTTAGAAGTAAGAACATATGATTGTTAAAAATGTAGATGCAAGATGGATGATGTTAATTCATGATGAAATGTTACGATCTCATTTAAGAACATCATCCATTTATTTACTTGACATAGTGAGAAAACAAGCTTGATTGATTTGCTAGGTTAAGAAACTATAGATTAAAGAAGGGGAGAGAAAAATAAAAATGGTATGACCTATGTTATCAGTACCTGTGGAGATGGATAGAAGGGAAAGAGAAAAAGATGGAGATATGGGAGTGGGCCTGGCGTTATCTTAAAGATCTTAAAGGCAAGAAAAATAATTTTTGCTTCTTTCAAGGAAGAGAGAATAATTTAAGAAACTTAGAGTTCTCATGGTGTTGCTTAAACATTGTTGTAGAAGAGGTAAACTTTTCTAAATGTGAATGTGTTAGCTCAGAATGTTTTCCTAGGCTTTATTTGCTTTGCCTTGTAAAAACTGGTATAACCTTGAAAAATTATAGGGTTGCTAGATTTTGTACTGACTGCTGAATTTGGTTATGGTTTTATGTGACTAATTGCAATGCTGGTTCTTTCACTTTAGCAGTGTTAAAAAGTTTTCTGATGAAGGGAATGGCCCTCTCTGGTTTACTCAAACAATGTATAAACTAACCCTCTTACTTCTGGAAAGTTGAATTCAAGAATTTTATTTGGATTATTTTATTATAGTTACTTTCTGTTAAAATGAAGGGTAATTGGCTAATCTAGGATCTGGTAGCAATTTTAGAGATTGGAAAATTGGATCTCCATCTGCCACTTGAACAAATAAGCAGCTTCTCAAATGTACATCCAACCAGCATATTCAAATGGTGTATTCAGAGGTCTGCCTCTTGTTCACTGGTTTATTATGGTCTCTATATGATTTAGAAAATCTGTCCCCTCCCTCAAATCTCCCAAACCCAGAAATATGGGCACTTCTACATTACAGGTAGAAGTACTTGGAAACACATAGGCTTATGTGAAAAGTATCCACGAGGATGAAGGAAAAGATTAAAGTTACATAATCAAGAATAACTTTACTGTCTGACCTGAGACTTTGATCAGGAAAAGTAAGTTACCTATATGTAATATCCATGAGACATAATTTTGAGTAACATACTTATGTTTCAGTATTGTTTATTTTAGTGTTAGCTGTTTCTTTCTATGCAAGTTGAAATAATTTCTGTTAATATGGCACATTGTAATACCTACCCCCCAATTAACTGGAATGTTTTGATAAAAATAGACCCCCCACTTGAATATTATCTGTAAAGAATCACTAGCAAAATGATAAATATACCTTAATTTAAAAATTACTTGATGATGGACTTGTCCAATAAACAGTAGTTATTTTTAAGAATACTAAAATGGCCTGAAGATTTATGAGAGATGCAAGACCTTGTTGTAAAATCAAGGCAAAATTAGCTTTCAGAGGGCATAGACATGACCTTCAACTCCTAATCTAGAAGGTGTTGAGGCCACTATTTCAGAACAATTAAAATTAACCTAAGTGTCAGAGGGGTATATGGTTAATACTCTGAAGTGACATTTCCTTTTGAGTATACATGATTTGAATCTTACTTCCTAAATGGTTGCTTTGGATCTTATTTTTCTGCCCATTTCATTTAATTTTATAGTGCTTTAGAATAACCCAAAGTGGTTTTTGTTATTGTTTTCTTCAGGCTGTCACAGATACTTGAAGAGTTACAGGTTATCTAATAATGCCAGCTCTGGCTTGTGGGCAGTTAGTTTAGATGTTGTAAGAGTTTTTCTGTTGTCTTGGGTGATCTAGGCTCAAGCTACATGGTAGAAAACAAAGGAAGTGTGACTAAGGAAGATATTGGTATTTGTTAAGTTCCTGATATTGGGTTGAAGACTTTGTATGTTAAATAGATAGAATCTTGTATTGATTACAGATCACAGTGTCTCGTTTCTATCTTCAGCCTATTATCCTTAGAGTACAGATTTGGCAAGTGATTTGTAGAAATTATTTATATTTTTTATGTGTAATTATCTGAAAAATTTGTGAATACCTGCATATTGCGTTTGATACAAGTGCTGATGTTTAATGGGACTTTTAAAAAAGAAAGATTTACAGAAAATGAAATCTTTTTTAAAAAGGCATCTTATTGGGGCACCTGGGTGTCTCAGTCAGTTAAGCATCTGACTTCGGCTTGTGAGTTTGAGCCTCACGTCGGGTTCTGTACTGACGACTCAGAACCTGGAGACTGCTTTGGATTCTGTGTCTCCATGCTGCTCACATTCTGTGTCTCTCAAAAATAAATGAACATTAAAAATATTTTTATGAAGAATAATTAGGTTTGAGTACTTACTAGTAACAAGTTGTTTAATTGTGGGTAAGTCTCTTAACCATTTTGAGGCTCAATTTTATTATTTGTCAGATTAAGAGGTTGGGTTAGATCAGTGTTTCCAAACTTTTTTTCACTGCAACCCACAGTAAGAAATATATTGTATAAAGCATCCTGGTATGTATGTGTGTATTAAAAACAAAAGCGTTGGGGCACCTGAGTGGCTCAGTCGGTTAAGCATCCAACTCTTGATTTTGGCTCAGGTCCTGATCTCATGGTTTATGAGTATGAGCCCTGTATCAGGCTCTGTGCTGGCAGTATGGAGCCTGCTTGGGATTCTTGGTCTGCCCCTCCCTCTGCCCTTCACCCACTCACTCACTCTCTCTCTTTCAAAAATAAATAAACATTTAAAATAAATGAATAAATAAATAATAAATAAATATCTTATATATGTAAAAAATGTTGCAAAGCAATACATGTCTTTCCAATGTGCAATATATTCTTTA
Source organism: Crocuta crocuta (assembly GCF_008692635.1). Taxonomy (NCBI): domain Eukaryota; kingdom Metazoa; phylum Chordata; class Mammalia; order Carnivora; family Hyaenidae; genus Crocuta; species Crocuta crocuta. The sequence continues at coordinate 923,582 of NW_027530974.1, read as the reverse complement.
CTTTTTAAAAATGCCATCCACTAAATTGATTTCATGACCCATAGTCATCACTTTTGTTTTGGAGGAACACTGGATTATATGCTCTCAGTCCTTTCAATTTTAGGATTCAAAACTGAATTTTAAGGAACCAGTTTTATGAATTTTTGACCAAAAATAAGAGTTAAGTTTTGGCAATGACAAACTAATCCTTATAATGTGGAGGGGATGTGGTGGGGAAGAATATCTCCTGTGTTTGTGTGAGTACAACTGGCAGATAGGAGGGGCTCTATGGGACTGCTGTGGTACCTATTATTCCAGGCGTCCAGGCGCTGACTAGGCCAGCAGCAGGGGCTTCTGCTATGTCTCCTCTTTTGCTGGTTGTGCCTTACTGTTTCATTCCTTAGAGCTGAAGTCATCAGAACGTAGGAATCAAGATTAGAACAGCAGATTGATTACATAAAAGTAGAGGTATGTAGCATTTACATTTGTGCTACCTTACTTTCCCTGATTATGAAAAGAAAATATTTGAAGTCCATCAGAAGTGGCAAGTAATTGAAACTGGATTTTTGAAAAGTATGTGTATTTTCTGTGTTTGAGTTTGTGTGTATGTCTGTGTGTGTGTGTGTGTGTGTGTGTGTGTGTGTAAAGTAGGGAATGCATATTGTATAGTGTGTTTTTTTATCTTCTTTCTTCATTTTGAATGGTACTATGATTTGAGGGGCGCCTGGGTGGCTCAGTTGGTTAAACATCTAACTTTGGCTCAGGTCATGATCTCGTGGTTTGTGAGTTTGAGCCCTGCATTGGGCTCTGGCCTGACAGCTCAGAGCTTGGAGCCTCCTTCAGATTTTGTCTCCCTCCCTCCCACCTCTGCCCCTCCATGCGCATGCTTTGTCCCTCTCTGTCTCTCAGTAATAAATAAAAACATTCAAAAAGTTTTTTTGAATGTTATTATGTTTTGAATGTTATAATTTTTTTCAAAGATGGCATGAACAATAGAAGCAGTTTACAATGATGTTAGAACAATGAGGTAGTTCCCCATTGTGGCCGAATCTGAAATTTGTGGGATTGAGCTGGATATTGGTTTAGTTCTATATTCTGCTCACTTGTTCTCCTCCTGAGAGTCAGATACTTTTGAAACAGGTAATGTTTGAGAGTGTGCCTTTCTGGATATGTGAGTATCATTTTGCTTGGGAGAGGGAGAGAGGAGGTTTCAGGAACAAGCACATTGATTCTGAACTTCCAAAGATCTCATGAGAACAGATGGAAATGGGAGAGTCCATAGCCTACCCTGAATTGTTCATGGTAAGTATCCTCTAAAAAAGAGAAGAGGGCTCCACTTGCAACCTGTACTCATAAGAGACCTGTGAGAGTGAGTGGGTACATCATAGAAGTGTGGAAGGTAGCTGGTGCCCTTTGAGATTGTGGTTAGTCTTATCAATGAACACTAGCAGTTTTGGCCCTTGAGGACTGCCAAGGGCAGAGGAGTGAGCTACAGAAATGGTTGATAAATCCAAGTGATTGGGGGAGTGTGGCTGAAGGATATAGATAGTGGTCTAGAGACAAAAAGGAAGTAGTCTAGAGGAATCCAGAGAGGGAGGTACTGATGCCTGCTGTGGCTCTTTGTGTAGTGCTTGCTTCATAAGGTTGTGTGGGCATTCAGGTAAAGGGGCAGGGCCATTCTGCTAAGCTGCAGAGAGGGAAGCCTAGCAGCAGCCCACTGGAACTAAGCCCTCACCAACACGCAAACTTAATATGTAGCCAGAGAGAACCTTTATGTAGCTTCTAAGGCACATTTCTGTCCTGAGTCCTCCTTGTAGCCTTTGTCATCTTCTCCCCATCCCTCTTCCCCCTTGTCCTTCCTACATTTTTTTCCTTACAAAGATTCTATTTTACCCTTCTTTTCTTTTCTCCCTTCAGATCTTCTTTTCTCCCTTCAGAAGTTTAAAAAATGGAATGTGGGCTTCTTATTGAGAACCTGTCATATGATATTTACTAGTATACTTTATAAACAAAGCTTTAGTAAAAATATTGAATTTGGTTAGATTACTGATGCTTCCTAGTACAATAGTCCTATAAAATAGAGACATTATCTCAATTTTTCAAAAAATTGATGTTCCTATTAATTAGTCAGTTGAGGCTTATGAGATTGCCATTTTGTCACCCCCAAATAGTTAAATATCTGCAGTATTGACTTGTTCAACCTAGTAATTTAGCAAAGATCAAATATCCAGGAATCATTCTAATTCAGCCCTGATGATCCCAAAGCTGATCTTCATTTTTCTCCACTCTTCTTTACTGCTTTTTATTTGGACTTATCCACATTCTAAAATCTTACTGAATAAATAGCATAAAAGGCAGAAAATGTTGCCCCATCATGACACAAAAGCCTGAGAACACATTCTAGGTTGGCACCAGGAAGTAGAAACGTGAAGATCAAAAGGGACATTTTGTCAAATATTGTTTTGAGTTAAGTGACTATTGAAGATTTTGGAGGGAAGGGTGATTTTAGGATTCCCAGTTTAATTATTTCTAAGTAAATTTATTTACTGAAGGTGAGCATATTTATAGGCTTGAAATCTGAAGCAGAATGCCACTTCTTCAATACTAAATATATTTGTTTCTCATGTATCTGCTGAGTGGCTTCTTCACGTTCTAGAGATTGGCACTCTGTCCTCCCAGGATGCATGATGATGAAGAGTAACTGGATATGTTTAGAAAAGATGCCTCCCCCCAAGCCCAGAGCTATTCCCGAGATGCTCTTGTGCATTCAGCACAGAAGTGGCATATGCAGAAGTTAACATGAGTTGTGGCAGGTGGGAGCTGTATTAATTTTCCCTGTGCACTGACTGTCTAATCTAAACATTCCAATGTTGAAAACAAAACCGATAGTTGATATTTCTAGGGAAGGGTCATTGAGCCTCAGATGGATAAAAAGAATATATGCAAAAAGAAAACAGTATGTTAATGCAGAATATCTGAACCCAAGATAGAGAAAGGTCACACACTCATCTAATTTAAGGGGATAGAAATTCACAGATGTGTTTGTGATTTTACCAGCTATAGAGATTTCAAATATTGAAATGGCATTTGGAACAGGAAGATAGAGTTCAGATTAGAGCACAGTGAATAACAAAGTGAAAATGTTGTTATTCTAGCAGCTTACAGATACTTCATTGTATTTGCCTCTGCTAAATCCTGATGAAATGATCTTGAAAGAGTGATGCCTGTTGTTCTTGGCTTTTATTGATTTTGTTCCATGCAGTGTGAAGGATCTGCTGCTTGTCCTAAAATAATGAAATTGAGAGAAGATTGATTTTGGATGACTTCCAGTATCTTTCCTTAAACATCAGTTTGCAGAAATTGGTCACTCAAAAACAAAACCATAACTCCCACAATCGACTCCCCACTGCTATGAAACCAAAATTTACAGCTCACGTGCTTAATAGCTTTGAGAGAATTGGAAATTCCAGCCTACTTTGGAGCAGTAATACTTCTATGTTTGATCAGTTCCCGAAAAAAAAAAACAAAAAAAAAACAACAACAAAAAAAACATGTTAGGCCTTTAGACACCCCCCGACTTTCTGGATATCTTACTTTTCTTCAAATGTGTCATGGTGAACAACTGCCGGAACTTTGAAGAGTTAGGGTGTTGAGGATTAGGGGTAGAGGAGGCTTTTTCTTCCTCTTATATTTTAAATAAATATAAATTATATTTATAAATTATAGAAACTAAATTAAGTTGCTTTTTAAATAAATTAATATCAGCTTTGCCCTATGACATACATTTCCTGTTGTATAAAGGAAAAGTTAACCCTGCAGAATGTAACTATGACCACACACACACACACACACACACACACACACACACAAGCCCCACCCCACAACACCCACACCGCACACACCCCTGCCTGGCATGAACTCTGCGACTCACATGTTGATTTCTTCATTGACATAGAGTGTTCTACAAATTGACAGAAGGCTTTACTGTTATTTTTACCCATTTCTTTCTTTTGAAGCCATAACGTTGGTGGTAGTGTTTGCATTTAGAGATGAAGAAAATGAGGCCCAGGTCTGTGGTTTGAATTGCCCAAGATCACATTAAAAATAAGAAATACAGAAATAGACAGCTTAATTTGACCATGTTAGAATTGCTGTTCAATCTTTACCATATCACTTGCTGTTTTACTATCTTGGAAATTTCAAATATGGTAGTGTAGGTGGCTGAATGGGAATTTGGGGTTTGAGGGCTTAGAATTTTAGTTTCTTCTTTATTTTTAAAGTAAACTATCCTGTGTGTCATTGTTTTTCACAGCTTTGTAAGTCTTCAATTTAATTGTTAAGGAACATGGAATGTTTATTCTTTTGTTAGCGATCCAGCCTCTGGCACATCTTTAGTCTACTGTATTTACTCTTTTGTTCTTTTACTCATTCAACATTTATTGAGCTTCTATTATGTATGAGGCAGCTGTGTGGATACATAAATATACGACATTTTTTTTTTTTACTCAAGAAATTAATTAGCAGAACAGATGAGTTCAAGGAAAGGAATCACAGAGTGCATCACTCATGCTTGACTGTCCTTGCATTTATGCTAAAGGAATAAAAGGGGGTCTTTAAGATTTCTTACTTAAGTTTGACTTGCCAGCCTAAGACAGATATGTAAGGAAAAGAAAGACAGCTGATATTCTCTGTGCACTGCATCTCAGAAATTTCTGATTTGGTTATTGTAAGAAGTTGAGTGGGGATTTAGGATTTGAAGTTTATAATTCTCATTTGATCCAGTTAACATCTGGGATGTGGGGTTGTTAGGATATACTTGCTGGAAAATCAGGTTCTTAAGAGCAGCTTTGTATATGTGGACAATGAAAAGAGGAAGGCATTGGGAAAAGATGGTGAGTGACCTTTGCCTCTGCTTTATGGGAATCTGTTATTTTGGGACCAAAGGAGTCATTTCTGAAATAAGGGTATGGCTTCTGTGGGTAGGCAAGAATTAGGAAGCATTACATAAGAGTGACTACAGTATATGTGCTAGTGGGAGATGAATACCAGGAGAGCTGATTTAAGAAGTTACCAAGACTGTTTCTAGAATGCATACTCTGATAAGAAACTTCTGGATATATCTGCGTTCGGAAGTTAGAAGAATTAGTGGAAGGAGCAGAGATGTACTGAGAAGGGTAGGAGGAGACACAGGTAAGTGTGGGGTCTTAGGAATCAAGGTCCAGGGAGTCCTGAGGATCCATGGGTGTTGATGAGGTCAAGAGAATTGGGACTAAATAAAGTGCTCAAATTAGATAGCCACTGGTATACTTAGAACTGACTTTTTGACCCAACTTTTCATCTAATTTTGCTCATGTATTTTTCTTACCTTTGTTAATTTATTTTAAAAGGTCTATAGTATTAATAATGTCTATAAACATATATTAAAATATTTTTTGATTAGTATATTTTATTATGTTTCCAGCCTCAGCACTTATATCTTCCTACATCAAATTTCTATATCTTAAATAAAGGACATTACTGAATCATAAATTCACCTTTTAAAATATTTTGACAATGGTATTTTAATAGAATTTGCTTCCTTTTTAATGCTATGTGTTATGCTGAGAAAATGTCCATAGGCATCACAGATCGTCAAAGAGATTCCATGGCACAAAAACCATGTAGGGCACTGCCCTGGAAACTCTCTGCGTGTCTTGTACTTCTGTGTCACTAACACAGTGGCTTCATGTAGGTACTAAATAGATATCTGATGAACAGCTAAGGAATGGGGTATGAATAAACACATAGAACCCTCCTCTTCAACAGGATAGATGTAACACACATATGTTTCAACTCTTAGTTACAGTCATATTCCAATAATAACTAGACAGTTTGAGTTGGGGTCCACTTGACTCTCTGTAGCTCTAGGCTCTTTTTATCTTTGAAAGGCAGTATAGGGTAGGGATAAAAAAGCATGGCTCTCAAGCCAGACTGGCAGATTCAAAGCCTAAGTCTGTAACTGCCTAGATCAGTTTACTTGGACAAGATATTTAACATTTTGGACTTATGTTTGTGTAAAATAGGATGGTAATAGAAAAGAATATAAAAATTGTAGATACATTATTTTATGGCTTATGCTTATGCAAAAGTAACTGGAAGTCAGTAAGTGTTGAGTGCTTGGAGTGTTGAGATTCTGTATTTTTTTTTTTACTTTCTATTTTCTCTATAAAATCTTTTTGTCTCATAACCTTTAAAATACATGTCGAATACAAAAAACTGCCTCTTGTTGAATTGTAGGTAAAATAGAGTTAAAACTGTAACTTGCATAGTTTAACCTGCTAGGATACAATCTTACTTTGAAGAAGTGTGGTGGTAACCTGGGAACAATTGTTTGTCACTTGTTAAAATAAGAATGTACTTCATGATAATTTTTCTTCTTCAGAGATTATATAATTGAAAAGGAAACATTAAAAGAATCTTATATGTCATCTTTCTCCTCTAGTTCAAGCTATATCTTAATGTTCAGTGCCTCTGTAGAAGTCTTGCTTTGAGTACTTGTAACACCTTTATTCATAACATGATTATAATAATTAATATGTTATATTATGGCTGTTTATAGATTATTTATTTAAGAGATAGAATATGAGCTTCTTGTTACAGGTAAATTGAGTAAAGTTTTATTCCTAAAGGTTCCTTCAGTGCCTGTTATTTGGCAGATAGGTGTTTACTTTTGAGTGAATTATTTTTATCTACAATATGATAGACTATTTTCAGTTATATGTTCTATACTTTGCACACAGCCTTTGGTTAGGTATTTCTTATTTTGGGAGAATTTTTTATATGTGTTAAATTTAAGTGTGCCTGGGACTCTTATTCATAGTCTTAACTTTGGAGTAACACAAAATAAGTTTTCCCCTTTTAACATAAATTTTTCTTCCTCCAATGTATAATCATCTCTCCTTCTTTCATCTGTTTCTGACAGTTCCAGAGTCCCCTCACCCAGCACACTTCTCTTGCTTCTTGCCATGCTCATGTACTTGTGCTTGGCCACAATGGGTTCTGAGGACCCAGCAATGCCATTACCTTCCCTAATTCACCAAATATTCCACTACTTGTGTGGCCTGACATCTTTTTAGCTTTTGTAATTTTTATACCACCCTGTAAAGACCAAAGTTTTCTGGTCTTTAACACATTAACTGCTTAACTGCTATCAAATCATGTCTTTCTTTTCTTAGATGTGGAAATTTATATAATTATGAATGTCAGATGTTATATTTTCTCTCTTGTGTTTTGTTCCAACAGCCATATAAAATTGTTTGACTGATTGATTAGTTTCCCTGCCTATTCTGAAACCCAGAGAGGTAAAACAACATCACAACCACCTTCTTCTCAAGAACCTGGCTTTTCATGCATTTATCATTTCATTTTGATTTGTTTTGCTTTTCTGTCATCTATTATAAGATTTGCATTGTAAGGGAAGCAAAACTTTCCCTTATCCCTGTTAGGGTCTCCGGCTGGGCCTGAGAATCAAATCGACATGAGACTGATTAATAGGAGAGAAGCATACAGATTTTTACATGCATACGAGAGCCCCTAGAGAAAATGAAGATCCAAAGAAGTGGTTTGCCCTAAGTGTTTCTATACTAAGTTGAACAGAGAGAGGCACTTGTAGAAAAATAACTAGAATATATGAGGAGACTCAAAGAAGATAAGAGTGATTTTAACAAGGTATGTTTGTACAGATGTTCCTTGGCCTCTACACTCCATCTCTGGTGATAAGAACGTTCCTTTCCTCCTGGTATAGGGAGGGCATCTTTTATGTGGGAGTTTTCCTCCTGCCTTCAGGAAGGAGAGAGGAGGTCAGAGTGCATACTTATGTCTAGTGTCTCTTGCTCAATGTAATCCTTATGCCAAGGTAGCATACTTTGGAGTGGTATATTCTGCCATCCTTCAGTATTAAACTGTAATTAAATATCATAAGGGTAGGAAATTATTTATAGCAAATTTTATTAGTTATGCTTTCTTATTTGGTTTGCTGCTTATGTACTCTAAATAGGATTTTAGGGAAAGGAGTTTCAGAGCAATCAGGCATTGTGCTTCAGAGCTTGGGATCTGGAGCTAGATGGCCTGGACTCAGATCTTGCCTTTGCCAAGTTGTGGCTTTTGTGACTTTGGACATTCATTTCATCTTTCTGTGCCCCTGTTTTCTTCTCCTTTTTTTTTTTTTTTTAAAGTTTCTTATTTATTTTGAGAGAGAGAGGGAGAGGGCAGAGAGAGAGGGAGAGAGCATCTCAAAGTAGACTTTGCACTGTCAGTGTACAGCCTGATGTGGGCCTTGAACTCATGAACCATGAGATCATGACCTGAGCCAAAACCAAGAGTCAGACAGACACTTAACTGACTGAGCCACCCAGGCACCCTGTTCTGTGCCTGTTCCCTTAGCTCTAACAAAGAGACAATTTTATTTACTTCATAAGGTTATTGTGAAATTTATGAGAATATTAGTGCTTAGAATGACTCCTCTCCTCCCCCCCACACACACAAATACTCCATTACTATAGATGGAATATTATGAAACTCCTAAAGAAATACCTGATATGAAACCAGCCTAGAGGTTCTGAAAGCTGTTAAGGCCAGACTGCTTCTTTCTTCCCACACCAGCTGCCCTGACCAGCCCAGTACTCCTCAGTTCACTATCAGAACTTGGGTCAGGAAGTGTAAATGTGTGCAGCAGGACAGGAGGAAACCATGGGGCTTGGCCAGAGTCCTACATCAAGAGAGCAGGGGGTAATAGAGCTAGAAGAAATTGTGGGGAAGAGAGGACAGAGGATACCTTGGGACCATTGGAAAGGGGGAAAAACGTGTGGACAAAGTGTCAGCCAGCCCCTAGGAGGAAAAAAATGGGAAAATATTCAGCAAAGAGCTAATCTGCTTGAGGTGTATAAGGGTGATTGCTCAAAATATATTTTTTCTTTTTCTCCCTCTCCCCTTCATCTCCTTCCCTCAATCCTCTCCTCTCTCTCCTTCTCTCTCTCCTCTCCTACATTTTAGGTTTCTTTTAAACCTTCTCTTTCTTGGTCTTGGTATTTTCTTATACTTATTTTCAAAATACCTTGACTAAATTTTTACAAACTGAAAAGTAACTACATTTGTACAGTTGTGATTATTAACTAATTAATAACAGTTTTATTTTTTTCCTATAGAAAAATAAAGTCATTTGCTAAGGTTGAATTACCTTTTAGTATCAGTTTGGTGTATGAAAGCATAATTTATGACAAGGTCTACTTTTCAGGTGATGGAAAATATGAGATCTACTTTTTGTGTTTTGAAAACCATTTCATTAGGTACCATTTGTTGATATTTTAAATTTGTGAGATATCTTTTCCACACGGACTATAATTAATTATTCATTCTTGATATCTTTATTTGTAGGTCACCTATTTATATAACTCAGTTTGTCTATCACCTGGGTATGTAACTGTACTAGTAACATCTGTTAACTCATGACTATTTTTGACCAGTAATGTTAGGGGCATTAACGAGTTTTATTTATTGCTGTTCTTTTTAAACTGCTCAGCGTACTTCTAACCTTCAAACATCTTTTCCCGGCTTGTTCTCTCAGCACACTTGACATGCAACAAAAGTGACTTTTGTCTTGTTATGGAAGTGGGCCAAATTGTTTGACATGACGACAGGTGGGATATTATTTAGGGCTGCTGAAATACTGGGTTCCACGGCTGCTTTGTTCCCTCTGGATTGTGTTTTGACTTGCATGTTTCTGACAGCCATTGTGGCATCAACCTCCTTTATTGAATTTGGAACATGCCTGCAAGAGCCAGCCTTATAAAGGTTTAGCTAAAATGTTAGCATTTTCTTAAACATTTTATGCATTAGTATTTATTGTAGTTTGATTTTATTAGTAGTGCTAGAATTATACATAGCATTTGTTATGGTTTTGTTTTGTTTGTTTTTACATAGTTTCCAATTATGGGAAACATAACCATTGTTTATGGTTGTGGATATTTGTGATTTCCTGACATGTGTTTATTCACAAATTGAAAAAATATAAAAGATTTCTATGACTTTAGACAAATAATTTCCTTAAGAAATTAAATAACTTTCCTTTTGCTTATTGGATAACTTTAATATCAAAATTATCAGAATGTATTATTAGAGCAGGAAGTGGTAAAAGTTGAGGTGATCCCAACTCTAAGGTATGTTAAAATATTCTTCCTTCTTTCTAATCCAAAAGGTGAATATTCAGTACCCATTATATTCCAAGTCCTGTCTATGCGTTGGGGAGATAGCAGTGAAACAGACAGAGAGAATCTTTATTCTTTTGAAACTTTGGTCTTGGGCTAGTGTGTAACAGCTTGCGTCTATAGGGTGCAAATGCTGTGTTCCTAGGATCTGACCGAAAACAAATTCTAAAGCAAACTAGTTGTAGTATAACTACAATTTTTTTTATAGCTTCAGGCTTTATGTATAACATCTAACCCTTAAAAGTGAGGAGCTATTAGTATTTTCATTTAAAAAAAAAGTATTAATTAATTAATTAATTTATTTTTGAGAGGCAGATAGAGACAGAGCACAAGCAGGGGAGGGTCAGAGAGAGAATGGGACACAGAATTGGAAGCAGGCTCCAGGCTCTGAGTTGTCAGCACAGAGCCTGACATGGGGCTCAAACCCACAGACCGTGAGATCATGACCTGAGCCAAATTCGGACCCTCAACTTACTGGACCATCCGGGTGCCCCAGTGTTTTCATTTTATAGGTAAGTGAACTTGGTGAAGTTAGCTTCATAGGTAAGGCTCAGAAAAATTGATTGATTAATTTGGTCCACATCATAGGCCAGTGTTAGTAATTTTAAAACCACAGTCTGTTGCCAATTGATCCTTTCCATTATGAGTCATTATGCTTTATTATAGGTTTTAGACTAATGCTGCTAACTTGTTTTTAAGATGAAATCAGTGCCTGGCAGTTTAAAACTTGAGAGTTTTAAAAACGTGATTTAGGTCATTATCAAAGAAAATTAGTATTTTTGTAATTTGAGCTTTGGTTTTTAGTTTTGGTGTTTGGTTTTCAGATGAGTGAATGGTTAGCCTTACATTTTTACCAGCCACATTGCTTTGAATATAGTTTATGTGTATATCTGCTAAACCAAGAACATATTTTTTCTTGTTTTAGTGCAGACTGATAATATGGTTATCACAGTTCTTCTTGGAACCTTTGTGAATATCCATGAGTCCCAGTGATCCTAAGCATGTGGAATCCTTCCTCCTAATTTTTGCCCAAAGCAACAGTGTTATTTACAATTTTACTTTTGAATTAGATCTACTTGTATAGTTATGTGAGATTTTCTAATATACAGATTATATTTATTGAAGGCAGAAAATGACCCAGAAGGATTTCTCTCATTTATGATTGTTCAGTCATCTTGGGGTGTTCCCCTCCTGCTCCTTTCAGTGTGCGAGGCACATGCCTTTTTTGGACTCTTGTGATACTTCTTCAGCTCCCTGGGCTTAAGGTGATTGCAGTTGTGAAACTGCCTCAGGGCCAGCTGCAGGGAATACTGCTAGCAGAATGCTTTCTCTGGTTTCTTGTGCTGATCCAGGCATAATTGTGGTCAAGAAAATATTGAGTGAGTGATTAACATTGAGTTCTCAATTTTATTCAGCTGCCAAATTCTTAGCACTAGGAAATAACCCAAGCCCACCACCTTGCTCTGGCTTAGGGTTCCAGGTGTTAAAAGTCAAATTCATAACTATAAAAACATTGAAAGCTTTTAATGTACTGTGAAGATAAAGAATGACTAATGATAGAGAATTTAAATCAACACATATTTCTTCCTCTGTCATCTTGTCTCCTGTTGTGTTTGGAACTGTAATAAGCATTGCAACAGAGATAGTTTCAATAATGTGGGTTGGTAACCATTTCAGATCTGTAATATTGATCAATAAATAACATCATCTTTATTCTCCAGAGTAACAACATAACTGCATTTGAAGATAGATTTGAAGAAACTACCAATCCACAGAAAAATGTTTTCCTCAGTTTTCAAAATGCCATGATCATTTATTTGATGCCCTCTAGACTCAAAGTTGTGAGGTTCAGGATGTGAATGAGTATGGTGTAGATGTGGAAGGCAATGTACAGGCAGTTGATTGGTTCTAACAAGATTCTGCAGCACCGGCTGTCCTCACTTCCTACCATCCCTCCTCCATCCCTCAGTGCCAGTCACACTGTCCTTTTTCCTGATACTAAACATGCCAGTCAAGCTTCTCCCACTGTTCCTTCTCCTGTCAAATGCCTTCACGGCCTATTTCCTTCTTTTGGGTCTTTCTTAGATGTTATCTTCTCAGTGAGCTGTTCCCTTTCCCTGATTATGATGTGCAGTCTGCCCATACCTTGCTCCCTTTTGTTTTTTCTTCACAGCATTTATTTAAGACATTCTGTATATATTCATCATATTTTATTCATTGTCATTCTTCCCTCACTAAAGTGTAAGATTCATCAAGGCAGAGATTTATGTCTCCGTAACACCTTCTAGAATGGATTATGCTAGAATGGAGACTCGAATGCTGGTGGCCCATTATAGGTGCTCAGTCAGTATTTTTTTAATTAATAAGAAGATTTTTAATATAATCACAGAACTTAAGAACTGGCTTCCTTTTAGTTTGCTGTTAATTTTTATTTATCAGGAACCTGAAAATAAGATAAAAATGTTTAAGATGTGCTTTCTGTGGGGATTTGAGGGAAGAAAAATATCATTGTGGAAACCTGCTACCTGGCTTGTATGGAGAGTGAGCATAGTGAGGCAGTTGTGATGAGCAGCTGAGGAAGTGGGACAGAGAGTGTTGGGGTCTGGGAGGTGGGATGCCCAAGTGCCACTTTAGCTTAGGGGACCAGTGTGTGACCTCAATTTTTCATCTGTAAGATGAGGGTGTTAATGTCATTAAAGTTACTTCTGTGGTTTACTTACTAGAGAGAACAATTTAGAAAATTAAGAACATAGTCTAGTGAAAAAATGAAGTAGGTTTACATTTACTGATATATTATTTTGTCCTTTTATCTTGAAAATGTGGTTGTATTATTTATTATCATTTCAATTATAAAGCTTATTTTATAAATCTATTTTTTTAAAAGCCAAAAAACAAGAGCCAGACTAATATCCGTGCTGAAATGGAGCAGTTCTATTTCCATTTAAAAAAATTTTTTTGTATTTTTTACTCTATAGAATTTTCTGGTCAATACCTCTGAACTTTGTTCTATCGGAATTATTAAATATTTGAGGTTGCTAAAAAGTATTCAAGGATGAAATGCAGTTTTTTTTTTTTAGGATTTGAACAGTATAGATTTTAAGATTTCATAAATAAATGATGTTCTAGAACATCACTTTCTTAAGAAAGTGAATGATAATGAACTCTATAAATAAAACTATGATATATTTAATATTTGTTATTTTAATGATTAAATTTTAAATCTGCCTTAAATTAAAAGGAAATAATAGTCCCAACAAATTTTATATTCTCAAAGCTAGCTCTCTATTCTCATGAAGAAACTCTGGAGATGAGAACATGCTTAGTGGACATCACTACCAACAGTTTAAAATGAAATTCAGAACCCCTAAAACAACTCGAAAATATGTGACTACCTCTATTTTCATGTACAGAATGGATGAAAGAAAGGCATCTACATCTATTTCTAGGTGTACATTTGATTTATACAGTAGTGTTATGAAAACCAGATTGTTTTCGTTTGAGTCTGGCAATCTCTACATGGTCTTGCAAACTTTGGTGCTTCATTCCACCTACCTTTCCTTCCAACAGGAACCTTTCCAGTGACCCTGAATGTGGTAGTCAGAGATATTTTTAATATCTTTGGTGATGGGAGACTTAACCACCTTTTGAGATATTTCTTGTACCTTCAGGTAGCTCTGTTTGAAAGCTCTTCCTAAGCTCATAATACATCTGCCTGCCTTTAATGTTTACTCCAGGGATAAGAAAAAAAATCTTTTTTCTACTTGGCTTTTTTTTTTTTTTTTTCAGATATGATAATAATTATTCTGGTCTATCATTGTTCCAGGTTTATTATTCCTGGCCATTTTTTTTTTTTTACAGTTTACCCCAGTCATGGTTATGAGCCTCCCAATATCATCCTTGTCCATTTCCATGAGACCTGCTCCAGCACGAACAGGCCTTGCTGCTGGTGGGGCACCTTGACTTAATCCATAAACCAGATGCAGCTTGCTGGCCAGAGAGGGTGGAGTGGCCGTCTTCCCTCATTTTGGAAACTGCTTCTATCTATATATAGCTATGATGACATTAGCTGCTTTGGGTAGTCAGTGTCACACTGTTGAGATGGTGAGCTTCAGCTAATTAAAATCTGTTTTGTTTTCTTCTTCCTGCCTGTATACTAGTGAATCTGCACCATCATCATTCTATCTTAATGAGGCTTTTTATTTCTGTTTTTGGTTTGGTGTTCAAGTCTCTTAAGATTCATTTTGATTAAATGTGCTGGATATAGACTCTGGTCCCAGTGCTTTGATTTATTTTTTAGGCATATTATTCCCCTAGCTTATTAAACCTTCATTTCAATTTTTTGTCATTGACATACTTAATCTGAGGACTTAATATAAAGATTGACCAGGATAAGGCTGAAGATAATGCCAGTCCTAGAGTACTGAGGTTTACCCCAGTATACCTCTGGACCTGCATTGCCCAGTTTTATTTGAGGGTCTCAGGCAGGTTTTAATGAAAGATGTAATACAGTTTGTGTTTTGAAGGATAAATATGATATTGGGAGTAGATAGTAGTAGGATTCTTGGGAAAACTGAGTAATACAGATAGACATGAGTAATTCACCATTCTTGGGGATTAATATTTGTGGGGACATGGTTGTATTATGTTAATACATAAAAAAGAAAGTAAATTTGTGTCTGTGTGTGTGTATACAGTTGACCCTTAAACAATGCAGGATTTAGGGGTGCTATCTCCCTTCTCCCCTGCACAGCTGAAAATCTTAAATATTAATAGCCTACTGTTGACTGGAAGCCTTACATATGTTAATATGTGTGTTGTGTGTATGCTAGAGAAAAGAAAATCTAATTATAAAAATCATAAGGAAGAGAAAATACATTGGTAATACTATATTTATTGAAAAAAAAATCTGGGACGCCTGGTTGGCTCAGTCGGTTAAGCATCTGACTTCAGCTCAGGTCATGATCTCACAGTTCATGGGTTTGAGCCCCGTGTCGGGCTCTGTGCTGACAGCTGGCGCAGAGCCTGGAGTCTGTTTCAGAGTCTATATCTCCCTCTTTCTCTGACCCTCCCTGCTCATGCTGTCTCTCCCTCTCTCAGAAATTTTAAAAAAAAAAAATTAAAAAATTAGAAAATAAAAAAATCTATGTATAAGAAGACCTGTGGATTTCAAACCCATGTTGTTTGAGGGTCAACAGCATATACAAAACACTGACCTAAGTATGAATTAGAACTGGAGGAAAAGAATATTTATTTGTTCACTTATTCAGTCAGCAATTAATTGTTGAGCTCCTACTCTGTCCTCGCCCAGACCTGTGTAGAGAAGATACCATCATGAGGTCTTGCCCCTGTAGGGACTCAGAGATCAGTGTGAGAGACACAGACAGAAGTAGGTCATTGAATTTGCTGTGGAATGTGGTTGAGAGAGAGGTGATGTCCTTAGAAAGCAAGGCCACTGGCCTAGGAATGTATTACCCAGTGGGTAATTTCAGCATTTGTCACTTGAAGTGGAAGCGTGACAAAGACACTGATGTCGTTTCCTTCAAAAGCACTTTGTTTCATTTTCCTAGTCATTCTAGTCACTGCGGCATTTCCATCATCTCAACACCTAGTGAATGTTCTGGATAATGCTGTCTTTTTACAGAAACAGAGATTCCTATTCTCAGCAGTTCCAAATATCCATGAAATAAGTTTTTAATTTTAAAAATATAATGAGATTAAATTAACATTATATTAACATCAGANATCACTAGTGGTAGGAGTAATGGAGAATGCATTGGTGGAAAAATTAAATGATCAAAAATAAGGTGGATTGGTCCTCAAGCCTGGCCATACGCCAGTCACTTTTGGAGTAAAAGAAGCACAGATCCCTATATTCCAATCCTGGAGATTCTGACTCAAGTCAGTCTGGGGTTATTTCTTGCAATCTTTGGCTTTTTAAGGGTCTGAAGTGATTCAGATGGGCAGCCAGGGTTGAAAACCACTGGTCTTGTGTGGAATTTTATAATAATAGATGCCACGTTGCAGATTTTGTGACATGCAATGGCCCTCTTTTTCACAGTCGGAACCTGACATTTTGTCTGTATAACTTCGAACCGTGTTGTATTGTTGGACATTTAATGTTAATAAAATGACAGAATCCAAGAAAAACAGGTGCATTAATATACAGTGGCTAATAGCAAGAAGTCTGAAGCCAGGTTGGTAGTCTTTGAATTGGGTAAGTGACTTAATTTTGTGGGCCTTAGTTTCTTCATCGGAAAAATGGGGAAAATAGTATTTATTTGGTTGGATTTTGTGAGGTATATAAAGTTAACATATGTGCCTTTTTTTTTTTTAATTTTTATTTATTTCTAGGAGAGAGAGAGATAGACAGTGTGAACAAGGGTGGGTCAGAGAGAGAGGGAGACACAAACTCTGAAACAGGCTCCAGGCTCTGAGCTGGCAGTCAGCACAGAGCCCAACGCGGGGCTCGAACCCACAAACCGCGAGATCATGACCTAAGCGAAAGTCGGACGCTTAACCGACTAAGCCACCCAGGCTCCCCTGTGCCTTATTGTTTCTAAGATGTACGTGTTACCATCTCTTCAAACAATTATCTTCATAACTTCAAACAATTATTGGGCATTTTTTATGTGTCAGGGGTGGTGCTAATAAGAATTTGATCTTCTTAACAGAGTAACAGTAGTAAGTAATTTTTAGGTGGTGATTTTGCAGCAAGTAGAAAATTACAAAACTGAGATTTAAACACGTTTTACTCCAAAGCCCAGCCTGTTAACTTAACCATTGTACTCTATTGATTTCTTCATAGTTAATCTACAGATCTGTGTGTAATCCTCAGAGTTGGTTCTTTTTAGGTAATGGGGCAAGAAACATAAGAACTAAGAAATTCAAGTTAATGCTGGATTTCCCTCAGTTCCCACTCCATCAACCACTTAGCCCTACGTGCTAACATGATTACCTGTGAGGTTGAGGGATGAGATGGTTGAGGAGGAGAGAAAATAATTTGACATCCTTGAGGCAAGATTCTGGACAGTGCAAATACCAGAGTCATCATACCCAGACATGACAACATGTAGGAAGACTGTGAGTGTCATAGTAAACAGTGAATCAGGTGACAATTAGGTAAGTATCTTTGTATCATTGGTTTGCAGTAGTTAGACTGACACGCCTAGGTGTGGTTTTCTTTGTATTTATACTGCTTGATGTTTGCTGCACTCTATGAATCTGTAAATTAATGACTTTAAGCCTACTGGAGAAGTTGATTACTTTTGTCCTATTCCCATTTTGTCTTATTTTGTTTTGAGTTTTGTTTTATCTCTCCTTCTCTCTGTGAGAATCCAATTATAGGACTGCTTTAATATTGCCCTGCAAGTCCCTAAGGTCTTTCCATTTTCAGTGTGTTTTCACTCTCTTCCTCAGATTCTAGAATTTCTTTTGCTCCGTTTTCAACTTTACCTACCCTTTGCTTTGTCATCACTCATCTGCTTGCTAAACTCATTTGCTGCTTACCAAATCCCATTTTGCTTCTATATGGTGCTTTTTAATTACGGAATTTTTGTTTGGTTCTCTCTCTTTTTAAAATAAGTTCTATTTCTCTGATGATGTTTCTTTTAATTTATAATGCAGAGATTTCTTTTCATTCAAAATGAGTGTATTTTTCTATATGCCCTTGATCATTACTTGCTTCAAAATCCTTGTTTGCTAGTGTCAGCATCTGGGATAATTTCAGGGTTAATCTTTGTTGGTTATCTTATCTTTTGAGAATAGGCCAGATTTTCCTTTCTGGATTCTGTTATATTCTTTTTAACAGTGTAGGTTTTTTGGTTCTTTTTTTGTTTTGTTTTTGTTTTTCCAAGAAATTAATTTGGATGACTCAAAATGCAAACTCTGTCTTTGGTCAGTTGGTCTGTAGCTCAAATCACAGTTCATTTATTTTAGTCTTATCCTGGGTTATAGGACAGCCAGATATTTGGGGAAAGTTTGTATACAGAATTGTATATTGTCTTCTTTGTCTCTTTACTGGGATTCACTGTCCCTGTCAACTTCATTTCCAGTAGTTATCATTGCCCTAAACTTTGTCCTTTGGTTCTTCAAGCCAGTTAGACAGTGGATTTTCTGTAGGAAGTTTTGCTGACTCTTCATGGTGCAAATAGGAGCCTGTTCTCAGGCTAAAATTCATGAAAAATAGGGAATTCATATAGAGTCATTCCCTTATCTTTATTTCAGATGTCAGCTCCCCTCCAGAATACCCTTGCTTTGGATGCTCTCAAATAATTTTATGCAATTATTTTTTTCTTTCTGTTTTATTTTGTTTTGTTGATGTTGTCCATGGTTTATACTTATTATCTGTGGGTTGTCAAAAATTAGGCATTTTTTCCCCTCCTTTGGAAAAGTATCCTTCTGAGTTGCTTACTTTTTAATACTTGTAAATGTTTCTTGTGATGGAGATAATGTGTAAAGGTTACATTTTGTGTTGAAAGATCATTGAAATTTCTGCTTCTTAGCATGTTAGAATGGAAATTTACAGCTCACTTAATTTTTCATGAGAAAGCATTTTAATTTTAATTTCTACAAGAAACACATCGAATGTACTTATTCATAATTCAGAATAAATTATATTCATGAAAGACAACAAAGTATCGACACTTCATGTGTGTATGTGTGTGTGTGTATTCCTAGGATTTAATTATATTCATTTTCTGTGTATTATTTTTTAAATATTTGTATTTTCACTTTATCATGACCAGGAATAGAAACTTATTTTCCTTTTTTAATGTTTAGTTTTGAGAGAGAGAGACATAGTACGAGTTGGGGAGGGGTAGAGAGAGGGGGAGACACAGAATCCAAAGCAGGCTCCAGGCTCTGAGCTGTCAGCACAGAGCCCTACGTGGGGGTCAGACCCATGAACCATGAGATCATGACCTGAGTCAAAGTTGGAAACTATACCGACTGAGCCACCCAGGTGCCCCAGAAATTTTATTTTCAAAAAGAATTTCCTGTCAGATCATTACTTTTTAAGGATTATAGGGTGGTATTATGTTTTTATAATAATATTTTTAATTAAATTTCATAAGGTTTTGAACTGTCCTGAAGTGTATGTTATATATCATTGTTTTGGGGAAAAGTAAAAACTATATTTTATCTTAGAGGTTATTCAATTTTAGAAATTATTATTCAGCATTCTCTTGTCTTTTAAAACTGAGGATAAAAGAAAATCAAGAAGTGGTATAACAGGATACATAAGCTGCAGGGAGCAGAAAACTCAACTAAAACCCCCTAAACAATGAATAGTTTATAAACTTGCATAACAGGAAATATGGGCACAG
Source organism: Crocuta crocuta (assembly GCF_008692635.1). Taxonomy (NCBI): domain Eukaryota; kingdom Metazoa; phylum Chordata; class Mammalia; order Carnivora; family Hyaenidae; genus Crocuta; species Crocuta crocuta. Next base: position 904,039 of record NW_027530974.1, on the reverse strand, counting down.
GGCCATGTCCATAGTGTTGACATGGACAGAGGCTCCTTCCATCTTTCTGGCAGGCTAATCGTATTAACTTGGTTCTAGTGTTGGTTTCCTCATTATCACAAAATGGTTGCTATAGCTCCAGACATCCAGGCTTTCTTCCAGGAAGGTATTATTAGAAGAAAAAACCTTTTCCTGGTGTTTCCTTATGTCTCCTTGGCCAGGAGAATAGGATTATTATAATTAGCTCGTAATAATAATGATTTACCTTCTCAGGCTACACCAAGTGTTTCCTATCACAGCAGAGTGAATACCCCACAGCAGAATGGCCATCAGCAAGGAAAAGTGTAGGATGGAAACTGTTGTTCTTACAAACAGATTTTAGATAACAGATTTTTTAGTTCCTTGGAAGAGCCATATTTTCTTTGGTTTCTAGGACCTCCTTATTGCCATCTGGATTTTTTCCATATACCTAATAGGTTCCTTCTCATCCTTTAACTCTCCACTTAACTATAACTTTGTTGGGGAAGTCTTTGTAAATAACAGAAAAAAAGGAAGCTTTAAAGCAAAAATCACTGCTGTAGATACATTAACTTTATAATGAGGAAGGTTTCCTTGTATAATGATGAACTGGGTATGTCTTTGCACTTAGCAACCTAGTATCAAATTATATAAGCAGAAATTGACCAAACTAAAAGAAGTAGATGGATAGTAACCATAGCAAGAGATTTTTAACCAGCTTTCCTTATAGCTGCAGGAAGCAGACAAAAAATACCTATAAATACAGAAGAATTGAAGAGTATGGTTAACTTATTTGAGCTGAGTGAATGTCATATGGCTTGATATATACTTAGGTCAGTCGTATACATACTCTTACAGGGAATATAAAGAGAAGGAATATTCCCTAATTCATTTTATAAAGCAGCATAACTTCAATAGTATAACTTAATAAGAATATTAAGAGAAAGGGACATTACAGACCAATCTCACCTGTTAACTTTCATACAGGAATTTGTAAATAAAATAACTCCAAACCAAAACCAGCAGTATATAATAAAGATGATACATTATTAGCCAATTGAGTTTATTCCAGGAATGAAAATATTTAATATTTCAATCAGTGTATTTCATGACATTATTTACATAAAGGAGAAAAATTATATATTTTCTTAACAGAAGCAGAAAATTATTTGATAATAGAATTTTATTTAAAAATTTTTTAATGCTTATTTATTTTTTCAGAGAGAGAAAGGGAGAGAGTGAGTACGAACAGGGAAGGGGCAAAAAGAGAGCAGGAGACACAATCTGTAGCAGGCTCCAGGCTCTGAGGAACCCAGGAACCATGAGATCATAACCTGGGCAGAAGATGGAAGCTTAACCAACTGAGCCACCCAGGTGCCCCAGAATTTTACTTTTTTTTTTTTTTAAAAGAAGAACTGTCCTGAAGTTTTTAAAAAATTTATTTTAATTTATTTTTGAGAGAGAGAGCGCGCTTAAAAGTGCATAAGCAGGGAGGGGCAGAAGGCCAGAGAGAATCCCAAGCAGGCTCCGCACTCAGTGCAGAACCCAACACAGGGGCTTGAACTTACAAACTGTGAGATCATGACCTGAGATGAAATCAAGAGTCAGATGCTTAACCCACTCAGCCACCCAGATGTCCCAATAATGGAGTTTTAACAATCTGTTTTAGTGTGTATGTTAGGTTCCTACTGTTGCTGTAACAAATTAGCACAAACTGAATGGCTTAAAACAACAGAATCTCTTCTTATAAGAGCACTAATCCTATCATGAGGGCCCCACTCTTCTGTTTCATCTAACCCTAATTAACCCTCAAAAGCTTCATCTCTAAATACCATCACATTGGAGGTTAAGACATCAACATAAGAATTTCATCAGGATGCAGACATTCAGTTCATGACATTCCATCCCTGATGCCCCCAAGTTCATGCCCTTCTCAATGCAAAATGCATTCATTCTATCTCAATAGCACTCATTTTGGTGTCAGTGTTAAAGTCTAAAGTTCAAAGTCTCATCTAAATATCATTTGAATCAAATATGAATGAGACTTGAGGTATGACTCATCCAATGGCAGAATTCCTCTCCAACTGCCACCAAATGAAACAAGACAAACAATGTGCTTCCAAAATACATTGCTGGGGGAAGCATAGTATAGACATTCCAGTTCCAAAAAGGAATTCGGAAGGAAGAAGGAAGAAGGAGGTGATGGGTCCCAAGCAAGTCCAAAACCTAGCAAGGCAAATTCCATTAGATCTTAAGGCTGGAGAATAATTCTCTTTGGTTAGATGCTGTCCCCTCCAGGTCCACTGGGGTGGTGGTACCACCTGGAGAATGTAGGAGGGGGTCTTGCCCTCACAGCTCTGCTTGGCCAATTTCCATCCTCAGGGCTTTGGGGATTTCCACCCCCATGGCTCTCAGAGAGGCCCTGTCTGCAAGGACTGTTGAAATGAGGGTTGTGGTCCTGATGATCTCTGAAGCTCCTTATGTGTCATTTTTTCCCTTTATTAAAGAATAGTAGACATTAATAGCCAAATAGCACTATCCTCCCATCCTGTCAAATCCAAGAAGTCCTACAGCCTTCATTTGGTCCTGTCTCCATCCCCTGAAGTTCAAACTAGCAGTGTTTCTCCTCATACAATCCCATAAACTCCTTATCAAGTGTAGTCCAGCTCTTTAGAATATACTTTGAGTGTTTGCAATGTGGAGAAGTTGGGAATTTTCCAGGTCTTCAAGTTCTGGTTCCTTTTTGCTTGACAGTTTCTTTTTCAATTCATCTCTGTCTTCTGACATTTTATTATAAGCAGTCAAGAGGAACCTCATTGCTCCTTCAACATTTTGTTTAGAAATATACTCAGTTGAATCTTCAGTTTCATCACTATCAAGTTCTGCCTTCCACAAAACACTAAGATACTTTTCATGTGAATTCTTTGCCATTTAATAACAAGGGTCATCTTTTCTCTAATTTCTTATAACAGGGTACTCATTTCTGAGATTTGAGCAGATTCAGCCTTAATGTCCATATTTCTAGCATGTACTTCAAAACTCTTCTAGTCTCTACCCATTACCCAGTTAAAAAGCCACTTACACATTTTTAGGTATTTGTTAGAGCAGCACTCCACTTTTAGTACCCAAACCCATCTTATTTAGCTCATATTGCCATCACAAAATACTATAAACTGGGTGACTTAAACAACAGAAATATTTTTCCTCATGGTCCTAGAGTCTGGGAAGTCTAAAATCAGGGCAGACTTGGTTCCTGGTATGCAGATGGCTGTGTTCCTCACGTGGCAGGGTGACAAAGAAAGTAGGCTCTGTGGTGTGTCTTATAAGGACACTAATCTCATCATGAGGACCCCTCATGACTTCTAACCCTACTTACCTCCTAAGGCTCCACTTCCAAATACCATCATATTGACTGTTAGGGCTTCAACACATGAATTTGGGGAGGATACATTCCATCCATAACAGGGTATTGATGGATGGAGAGTCAGTACGGTGAATAAAGTCAGTTTCATTTCTATACAACAGCAACAAACAGAAAACATAAAATTAAAAGATACTGTTTACAGTAGCAGAATAATATCAAATGTACTAAAAATATGCAGTATCATAACAGGATAAGCATTTTTGAGAGGAAATTACAGGAGACCTAAACAAAAGGAGGTAATACTGTATTTACTACTATAAGTAGGATGATGTAGTATCATAAAAATGCAGATTATCCTCTAATTCATCTACAGATTCATAATCCAGGAGGGGTGTGTGTGTGTGTGTGTGTGTGTGTGTGTGTGTGTGTGTGTGTGTGTGTGTAAACTGGTAATTAGTTCTTAAATTTATATGGAAATGCAAGGGGACAAGGAGAGCCAACACTTGTGCAAAGAAAACAGCGTGGTATGAAGAATTGTTTAGTTGGTTATTAAGATTTAAATCACATTAATTAAAACACTTAACTTGAGTGTCACAAATAGACGAGTGGGACAGGGTATTAAGGAGTTTGTGCACTGCCCTGGGGACTGACTCATCTTTTCCCTAAATAGTGTGTCAATTGCCTGCCATATAGAAAAAAACCTATACCACCTGAAACAGTTGTAGATGGATTATGGATCTGAATGTGAAAGGGAAAATAAGTAATCTTCTAGAATATCATATAGTGGAATGTTTTTATAGCTGCAAGGTAGGGAAATATTTCTTATATAAGACATAGAAAGCTTACCAGATTAGTTGCTTGGTGTTTGTGGTTTGAATTAGTTCTTGACTGTTGGCCATCAGAGAATATTAGTAAGTGAAGATGTGTAAACTTGAAAAATGATCACTGACTTCTTGGATACTAGTTGTAAGAGTTTTTATTTGTAAAAGATTAGTGTTGTTATTCAGTATAGACACAATAGTAGAAACATTTGGGAAACATTGATACAGGTTTATCTAAATGTGTCTAGAATGAAAGTCAGCTATCAAACTTCTAAAACTAGATGTAGCTTACCAGATAGATGGCATATTCTTTATAGGATGACAAGGTGTGTTTAAAATATTTGCTGTTTATAGTCTTATGTGATTTTATTCTTAAATATTATTTGGATGAGTTGGATATAATTCAGTTAAAAAAATCAAGCCTGGCAATTTGCTGTTTTAGAGAACTTCATGCTTAATTTGCTTTACAAAGGCAAAGATCCCTCTGGGATCCCAGTAATCATGCCTTCTTCCCCATTCCTCTGCTTCATTGTTTTGTAAATTTAGATTGTTTATTTGAGTTTACAAGGATACTGCAAGAGCTTGGTGCTAAAATTTTAATACAACTCAGAGGATGCAAGATTATGTAAAGAAGATTGCCAGATTTTTGTTCTGGTGGATTATATCAAATGTCCATTACAATAAGATTATAATCTAGGGTGTGAATTGGGTATTGGTTGTAGTATATTTTCAGGCTGCTTATGGTGTCGTAGGGTCTGGAATTTATCCAAACATAACTAAAAAGTAAAATTTGTGCTCAACATGGAGTTTCTAGCTGTTCCTATATGTGTGCAGTGCTTATGTGTTGCACATATTTATGAGGATACACAAGTAGAAAAATATTTTTGCTTTAATATAAAATTAACTTACCATTTAATGTAAAGAATATGATTGGTTTTTTGGGATACTTTCAGTATTGTAATCACTGTCCATACTTCTTTATCACTCTTCCCCAGCAAGTAAGAAAGAGTGTCAGAAAATGAGCTGGCCTCATGCTATTTTTAAATTACTTTATTACATGTAATATGATAGAAGATATGAAAAAAATAGTGAAATGAATTTTAGGAAAGTATGATTATGTAAATTATTAAAATTGATTCAAGAAAATCCAAATAGAATATCTAGTAACAGTGACTTATAGTTTGCTTGTATTTTATGAGGTATGCTTCAGTACTTTCCTGTAAGGTTTCTTGATTTAGCTAAGATTGGTAGGAGCCCTGTTAAGTCACAGAAATAAAGGATTTTTTTGACATCAGACAGTAAGAAGGTCCTACTTGTGATACCAGTTGTCCCTGTGGGCCAGGTTCTCTCTGGTCCCATGGACTAAAGCATTGAGTGACAGCAGTAAATTTGTGCTTGCTGCAGTATCCCCTTTGTCTTTACGTCGCTCTTTTGGGCCTGTGAGACTTGCTCCAACCCCACAGATCTCCAAAAATTCTATCCTCACCATAATACTATCTTTATTAGTACTTTAGTCAACCATGGAGATTTATGGAAAGCATTACATTAATAGTTGATTTAGTAAAGTGAAGGGGGTGATTATGATATAAATGTTTTGTGGGGTGTGTATCTGTGTGTGTGTTACCATCATTTGTATAGTGGCTTAATTTAAAGAAAACACTCCAAGTTAAAGCAAATAATTAAAATTGTTAACAGGCATTAGAACTATTGGCTTTTAAAAATATTAAATTCCTTATGTTTATAAGTTATTTATAAGTTGAAAATGATTAGGGATTTGAATCTCCCTAGGCCAGCACTTCTCAAAGTAGATTCTGGGGACTACCTGCTTCAGAATCATCTGGGGACATGTTCAAAATACAGGTTCCTATATTCTAAGCTGGACTTTTTCCATTAGAATCTCAATTGACAAGTCCAATAAATCTGTTTTAGAATAAATTTCCCATGTGTAAACCTTATTCTGTAAGCTGTAGAGAAGACATGTGTATCCTGTAAGGTAACTGGCTACTTTGAGTATTGGAGGATGGATTGTGGTAGGGAAAAGGGAGTGGACGGAAAGATATTGGGGAAGTGTAAGAGGGGTGACTCTTGATGGGTCAGCTGTTGGGCATTAAGAGGAAGGAAGGGGTCCAGAAGGATTCCCTATTCATTGTGGGTAATTGCTGACATTTTGATATTTTCTTCACTGTTGAATAAAGTGTTTAGTAATCAGGGTAATGATTCTTAAAGGTAAGTAGAACAGATGGGAACACTCCTAACTAAGCACATGTGGCATTCAAACTAGTTAACATTTTGATTTTCCTTTTACTACCTCTCCTAATATTCAATGTCATTCTATCATGATTTCCACTGTTATATTATGCCCATCAGAAAAAGATCTCAGTAGTTGATCAGGATGTTTTATCCAAATTTTAAGTAATATCTCTTCCATTAAAGCTATTTGGTTGGGATAGAACATTCTAACTGCAATATATATGGACATTCCAGGTGGACAGATGATCACATTTAGAGGTGACATTGTTATCTCTGCTTTTGGGTACATGTATATGTATTTTTAATGGTATTCTTTACTTTCTTTGTCTTTGCTCTCTCTCCACTGCCAGTCATAGCATACTTTCTACTCTTCCTACCTGAAACTTTCCAGTTTCCAAACTATATATTTTTACAGAGTCTTATTAAGACGAAAATTGATGTTTACAAAAATTTATTAAGCACTGTGTTCAGTAGATATGCCTAAGCCCTACTTGTCCATCTGAACCCCACCTCTCCCTGCTCCCCACCCCTCTTTCAGTCCCAAGGATGGGAAGGTGATGATCAGGGACAGTATTAACTGTCTGTAGCACATGCTAGCGGATTGTGTTTTAAAAGCTGAAAGTTTAATGATTTGTTTTCTTTAAGTCCAGTCAAAATGGCCTTGGTGTCAAAATGGCTCTGTAGAAATGTCCCAGGCAAGATAGCTTAATTAAATGATTTGAGATTTAATTTTTACTTTTGATCCTTTCCTGAACATATCATACTCTCCAGGTAGCTGAAATAGTCATTTTATCTTATGCTTCATTTTTTTTTCATTCATTACTTTTTGGGTAGGGGGCCAAGTTACACATTGTAGCACTCTCTTAGGCATTTATTTCTTTAATTTTTTCCCACCTTTTATAACAAGCTTTACAGTTATTAGGAATTCTGACTATATAGGTACACATCTATATGTGTACTTTTATATAGAAGTGTATATGAATTATTTGTATCTAGTCCAGTATCCTTTTGAACATTTGTCAGCTTTCCACTTTCTATCCAGAAAGCCAGAATTCTGCAAGTAAAGTTGCCTACTGCTACCTTTGATTCTACCTCATGGAGTTTTTTACAGTTCTTAGGGGGATTTATTTTACTTAAAAAATTACTGCATATCTCTGGTACTACTGAATACAAATATAATACTATTAATGTATTTGTTAAAATAGAGCAGTCTATTCTAAAAGCAAGTAAGTCAAATAGATAATATAACTGTTTCCTAATACATGTTCTGAATGGTAACCAATTTCTATTTTCACACACTCATTGCTTCTGTTTTTTTTTTTTAATTAATGTTTATTTACTTTTGAGAGAGACAGAGAGAAAGAGACAGAGTGTATTGGGGGTGTGGAGGACAGAGAGAGATGGAGACATAGAATCTGAAGCAGGCTCCAGAGCCTGATGTGGGGCTGGAACCCACGAACTGTGAGATCATGACCTGAGCCAAAGTTGGATGCTTAAGTAACTGATCCACTTAGGCGCCCTTGATTCTGTTTTTAAATAACATGCTTATAAAATTATATTTACTTAAGTAGGATTTCAGCCAAATGAATGATATGCACATGACTTAATACTAATTAATGTTGATAAGTTTTCATATTGGACTAGCATTACTACTGAGCTTTTGATTTAATCCTTCCAGCTGATATGGTGGGCAGGACTTGCCATCATCCACATTTTTTTCTTCTCTGTGGAGAGAGATAAATGCGGTTTAGTGTGCCCTCTTAGGTAGTAAGGAACCATTTGACTCAGAGAAAGTACATGAATGGCATTAAAGCCCTTTAGTCTACAAATTTAAATGAGGGCTATGTTTTTGAAGGAAGTATTCATTAGGGTTAGTGTAGAATCATGTGTTCCATGCCTTCTGCATTTAATCAGCATGTCTCTATGTCCAAAGTTACTTAGTAGTTGGAATTACAAATTAATCATATTTTTTAACTTAAGACTTCATTGTGTTAATAAAAGTTGGAGAAAAATTTATGGCCCTGTGTTACTGAGCAGTCATTGACATGATGAGCATATTTCTGTGGGAGTATTTTCTTTAATGCTGTGTTTCTAATAGAATTTGTGTTAGGAAAAAAAATACTTCGGAGAAAAAGCTATATGAAGAGATGTTTTCTTGCAGGTTTTTAAAAAATATTTGTTTTCCCTGTCTGAACAGGATATTGCTCTGATATATCAAAGACTTGGTCTTGCTGCCAGCTGAAAGAACACTGTGAAGCGTACCAGCCTGGTAGAGGTTGGGGACCATAAGTGAATACTAAGGATGTGAAAGCATCAAGCGTCCACCTAACAAGCCAGCATTCATTCCGAAGAGTGGCTGTTCTGGCAGCCTTTCTAGCTTTTGCCAATGTAGCTTGCTTATCAAAGCACTTTATCGGTGGGGAAGGGATGTGGGTTAACCACTTCACTTAGCTTTAGCTTCCCAGCTCACAGTCTGTCAGCAAACAGCTGCTTTTCAACATGTACGCCCTGTACTGCACAGCTGACGCAGGAATGGGGACAAAACCAGCATTGTGTCAGGAGGTAGGGGGAGGGAGGGACATTGATCTTCAGCGAAAAGTGGCTGAGCCCAACTTCAGGGTTTAATTTATAAGGGGTTCTTTGGTGAACCAGTTTTTTCCCTCTTTTTTTATTTCAAGGTTCAAGGTTAACTTTAAAAGTATGGCTTACCAAGGCAGGTAATCTATAGAGTCATTGTGGCAAGGAGTGGTTAAAACATTTATTTTTGTAAACCACTGTTGAACTGCTTATGGTAGCTTTTTTTTCTATGACTTCTTTTCCCTCTTCTGCCTTTCCCGGTGCTCTCCTGAGTCTTTACTTGTTATCTTTCTGTCTTCATTTCAGCCTTCTTTAAAAATAATGTGCAAGTTAGCAACTTTTAGATCTTAATGGTAAGGGAGGATCAGCTTTAGTGTTTGTAAACACTAGAGAGCAGCAGAACCAAATCCCAAGATGATCAGATTCTCCTAGTCCAGAATCCAGGCACTCTATCACATCACAACTTAATTTGTAGAAATTTCTGAAAAATGTAGTTGAGCAAGGATGATCTCACAGATGTTCAGTTTTCTTGTTGTGGATACAAGGTAGGATCTAGCCTCTCAGCCTATTTGATCTCTGACTTTTCTGAAGACCATTTCCTTTGCTGTCTCATTTCCCCCAGCCCCACTGCCTCCCTCTGTTATGGAAGCATGTGTCAGGATGCTGGCTCTTTGTCCCTGGATGAGCAGAACCCCCATAATGTGCTGACTTATGAGGGACATGAGGTGGGAAGGAACATATTTCAGTAGGAATGTTTTATTTGAAGGCTCTTGTTACTGTATCATAACATAGCTTTTTGACTGATTCCAGATTTTAGAAAATTAATCTGATTTGCCTACCTTTTGGACCATTTATAAATCTCTGCTAGGATTTTCATCTCTTTTCTACCTTCTTATATAAAAAATAGCACTCAGAAGATGTGTATTGGAGGGGATTGAGAGTTGGCACAGTTAATGTGAGAGCTCCAAGTTTAGTAAGTGTTGGGAAGCAGACAGTATGATTGAGCCGTTTTCCCAGCTCTGTGAGTAGAGATACCTTTTATTAGGGAAATGTTGATAATCATGGTGCTACTGAGAGTCCTTTCCTTTTATCTCATGAGTTTGTGTTTTTACCTCACTATCTTTTTGATTCAAAAAAATAATTCCAGGTAGAACAGAAGTGGAAATTCAGGCATGTAGTGAGTATTTATTTTAATCCTTACTTCTGAAGGTGTATTTTATGGCTCAAGATGCTATAAGGGATCTGTGACCATATTAATTTGGAGGAACACTGCTTACCTTGCAAGTTTCACAGGGTATATTAGCATACTAAAGGCTCTATGAACCAGTTTTTTAAACCTACTTGAAAGTTTATTTTCCTATAGAATATCTTTATGAGGATAACTGTTTATACTCAGTATATCCTATACTTACTTCCTAACATTTATAGGAAGATAATATCATTAATCAGCATATATGATTCTGCTGTTTAAAATTCTTGGCATTTTGCCTGGATCCCTGCCAGACAAATAGTATACTGGATGATGCTAGGAATATCTTTATGCCTAGTATAGACAACTGAAGCTTAGAGCAGTGGAAGTACTAAAGGATCTCTGAGACAGACCCTCTGGTTCAACATAGCTTGGGTTTCTAGGTGCCAGTAGCTAACCACCCTGGTATCTGACAATAAGATACTGAAAAGCAATAATTTTGTTTCCAGTTAGCAAACATACTAAAGAATTAATAAGCTAGTTAATTCCTGAAATGTACATTTATAAAACACACCTTCATAATCTCTTAAACTGATATATTTAGGTCTTTATCCAGCCAAAACCTAATTTACCAACACCTTGTTATCTTAAATACTTTACACAGAAGGGTCATAAATCCTCCTTAAAAGGGATTTATTTCACCATTTAATTAAGTCTCCCTGATTTCCTTCATTGACTTTAAAGGGGAGTTAAGGGTTGAGTTGATTTTCATTAAGCACAAAAATACTTATATTAAATTAAAGTTGGGTGAAAGGAGAACACTGTTCTTTAACTCTTAATGGCACAATAAATTGAAGACTGAGATGCTCTATCAGGCCAGACTAGCCTAAGATATGAGATTATTCAGGGAGGGAGGATTTTTGAATACTCTTTGCTTTATCCTGTGCTATTTTCTCTTTCCTAAAAAACTTAGTTAGGAGTAGTAATGTTGATATAATTGACAAATTTGAGCTTTTATGTTTCACAAAGTCCTGTGCCAGTTATGGTAGGATGAGGGCACAGAAGTGAATAGTGCGGTTTAGTGGAATTATAAGAGAAATGAATAAATGTAAAGTAGAAAGTTGTAAATGCCATTTGAGGTACAGGTATGTGGGAGGTAAGAATAATGGGTGATTGTTTGGGAAATAAATGAAGACATTTTAAAGGAGGTGACTTGTTAGTTGGGTTGATCTTGAAGAATGGGTAAGCTTTAAATTTTGGAAGATGCGGAGAAGGTTATCTACACAGATCAAATAAAGCATTCAGAGCACTAGGGAAAGAAAACATGGCATAAAGGCAGAAGAAGTTGATTTGACCTCTGCTGTTTTCAAAGTGAGTCTGGCTTCCAAAGTGACTGACCTGCATGAGGCCAACTGAGGCTACACAGTGTTCTATATATGGCTTTTAGAGGGGTATGAAGCTGTATACATAAAGAATTTTATCCAGCTTCAATTTATAGAATCTTGGAAAGTAGCTTAAATAAATTTATGTTTCCAATGTAGCAGAAATTTCAGGAAGGTCAACTAGAGATGATACAGCCATTCTGCAATGCTATCAGGGGTAGCAGCTTTTTCTGTTTTTCTCTCCTTCTTTACCTAGACTTTCTCATGGTGTCCTGGTGGTGACATCGCCTTGAACATTATTATGCTCACATTCCAGGCAGAGAGAGAGATTGGTTGTATTCTCATATCTGCCTCTGCATTTGGTCCATTTTGATAACCCATGGCAGGTAGCTCCTGGGAGACTCCAGTATATGTATACATGTGAGACTACAAGAATGAAAAATACAAAAAGACAGGTAATTTTTTGATGATGTTTTGATGATATTTTTTATTTTGCAGCTCCCCTCAAAAAGTATTGGGCACCTGGGAGCCTGGGTGGCTCAGTCGGTTAAGCGTCCGACTTCAGCTCAGGTCATGATCTCACGGTTCGTGGGTTTGAGCCCCGCATCGGGCTCTGTGCTGACAGCTAGCTCAGAGCTTGGAGCCTGCTTCAGATTCTGTGTCTCCCTCTCTCTCTGACCTTACCCTGCTCATGCTGTCTCTCTCTCTCTCTCAAAAATAAATAAAATATTTTAAAAAAAAGGATTGGGCACCCTTAAGGGTTCCCAGACCACACTTGAAAAATATTACTATAGATCAGTGGTTGGCAAACTATGGTCCTGTGGTCTAAATGCAGTCCTGACATGAGGATGGTTGTTATATTTTTTATGACAGTTTTATTGAGATACGATTCACATACCATATAGTTCACTCATTTAAAATGTAAAATTCACAGTTGTGCAACAATCATCACAATCAATTTTAGAATAATCATCAGCCCAAAAGAACTCCCATTTCTGTTACCTGTCAGTCTTCATTTATCTCGTAGCCCCTCCAACCCCTGGCAGTTACTAATGTACTTTCTGTCTATAGATTTGCCTATTTAGGAAAACTTGAAATTTCCCATTTCAAACACTGGATCATGAAATATGAAATCCTTTGTAACTGGCAGTTACTACATTTTAAAAAGGTTGTAAAGAAAAACACAAAAAATATAAAACAGAGATTTGATATGCCCTACAGAGCTTAAAATATTTGCTGTCTGATCCGTAGCAGAAAAGCCTGTCTCTTAAAGATCAATGTACATTTTCTGGTAATTTTTATTTTTTTAATTATTTTCCCTTTTTCTCAACTTTATTGAGGTATTGCCCTATAACTTTGTGTGACTTTAAGGTTACAATGAATTTTTTTGGCACAATAATATATTGCAAAATGATTACTACCATAGCATTTGCAAGTACCTCCATCCCTTCACATAATTACCATTTCTTTTTTGAGGTGAGAACATTTAAGATGTGATCTCTCAGCACCATCCAAGTATATGATGCAATATTTTTAATGACAGTCACCATGCTGTACATTAGATCCCCAAAACTTACTCATCTTATAACTGGAAGCTTATACTTTTAGATCAATGTACATTTTTTGTGTGTGGCTCTGAATACTTTTTATTATTTTTTTTAATTTAAATTCTAGTTAACATGCAGTGTAATATTAGTTTCAGGTATAAAATTTAGTGATTCAACACTTCCATACACTACCTGGTGCTTACCACAAGTGCCCTCCTTAATCCCCATCACCTATTTCACCCCATCATCCTACCTACCTTCCCTCTGGTAACCATCTGTTTTGTTCTCTATCGTTAAGAGTCTGTTTCTTGGTTTTCTTCTCTCTAAGCACCCTTCCCCACCCCCACCCATTCATTTGTTTTGTTTCTTAAATTCCACATATGAGTGAAATCATATGGTATTTGCCTTTCTCTGACTTATTTCATTCAGAATAATACTCTAGCTCCATCCATGTAGTTGCAAATGGCAAGATTTCATTCATTTATATGGCTGAGTAATATTCCATTGTGTGTGTATATGCGTATGTGTGTATGTGTATACACCACCTCGTCTTCCCTTCCCTTCCCTTCCCTTCCCTTCCCTTCCCTTCCCTTCCCTTCCCCTTTCCACTTTCTTTATCCAGTATCAGTTGGTGGACATTTAGGTTCTTTCCATAATTTGGCTATTGTTGATAATGCTGGTATAAACATCAGAGTGCATGTATCCCTTCAAATTAGTATGTGTACTTTGATCAAAAAGATATTTTTGAACATATAGCCCCTATTTACACACATATATTTATGAATTGTATACTCTTAACCATTTACCATTATATTTGTAGGTTATAAATTATTCAACTCAAGAATTAAAATGAAAGAGGTAAAATTAAATTTAATATATCTTATATCTATATTTATTTATTTATTTTAAAAGTTTATATTTGCAATGGGAGGGGAGAGGCAGAGAGAGAGGGACAGAATCCCATGCTGGCTCTATGCTCTAAGTGCAGAGCCTGATGTGGAGCTTGAACTTATAAACAATGAGATCATGATCTGAGCTGGAATTAAGAGTTGGATGCTTAACTGACTGAGCCAACCAGGTACCCACAAAGTATTTATTTATAAGTAGACTGTGTTAGAAGCGTCTTGGCATTTATCAAAATACAGCATCTAGGCCTTTACCTCAGGGCAACTGAAACAGATTCTTTAGAGATTGAACTCAAGGATCTACATCTTAATAAGTACCCCAGCAATTCCCATGTGCAACCTGGTTTAGGCACCACTGCTATGTATTTTTACAATCTAAGGTACCATGTACAGGCACACTGCAGGGCAAATGGTATAATAAAAGACCATGGCAGTGAACATCTGACAGTTTAACCCCTTACAAAATTAATTTCTGAAACCTTCTTACATTGTGAGACCGTTCTTTCAAAAAAATGTTTTTCTTGTGAATCAAATATTGCCATTTGGTCTTTGGGAAGTACTCTAAATAATAAGAAAAGAGAATAATATTTGGTTTAGTGATAAAATGAAGAATTTTTTCCATGCTTGACCGTTTCAATGTACATCTTTTCCTGAACGTCTGTAAAAGTTTCCTTGGGCCCTAGAACAAAAATAATGGAGCTCCCCTCACCACTTCCCCCAAACAATATGATGATTTTTTGGGTGGCTGCGTGGCTCAATCAGGTAAGCCTCCGCCTTCAGCTTAGATCATAATCTCATGGTTCCTGGGTTTGAGCCCCACATCACACTCTGCACTGGCAGTGAGGAGCCTGCTTGGAATTCTCTCTCTCGCTCTCTCTCTGTGCTTTTCTCTCTCTNGCCAACCAGGTACCCACAAAGTATTTATTTATAAGTAGACTGTGTTAGAAGCGTCTTGGCATTTATCAAAATACAGCATCTAGGCCTTTACCTCAGGGCAACTGAAACAGATTCTTTAGAGATTGAACTCAAGGATCTACATCTTAATAAGTACCCCAGCAATTCCCATGTGCAACCTGGTTTAGGCACCACTGCTATGTATTTTTACAATCTAAGGTACCATGTACAGGCACACTGCAGGGCAAATGGTATAATAAAAGACCATGGCAGTGAACATCTGACAGTTTAACCCCTTACAAAATTAATTTCTGAAACCTTCTTACATTGTGAGACCGTTCTTTCAAAAAAATGTTTTTCTTGTGAATCAAATATTGCCATTTGGTCTTTGGGAAGTACTCTAAATAATAAGAAAAGAGAATAATATTTGGTTTAGTGATAAAATGAAGAATTTTTTCCATGCTTGACCGTTTCAATGTACATCTTTTCCTGAACGTCTGTAAAAGTTTCCTTGGGCCCTAGAACAAAAATAATGGAGCTCCCCTCACCACTTCCCCCAAACAATATGATGATTTTTTGGGTGGCTGCGTGGCTCAATCAGGTAAGCCTCCGCCTTCAGCTTAGATCATAATCTCATGGTTCCTGGGTTTGAGCCCCACATCACACTCTGCACTGGCAGTGAGGAGCCTGCTTGGAATTCTCTCTCTCGCTCGCTCTCTGTGCTTTTCTCTCTCTCTCTCTCTCTCTCTCTAAGTAAATAAACTTTTAAAAAAGCAATACGATTTTTTTTAGGGAAATAAATACTGTTAGTTTATCAATTTAAGAGAAGTATGACATGATACTTTGAGAACTTCTCACTGAGTTCTTTGCTATTAATTGCATGCTTGGGTTTATGCAATTTTTCTTTTAGCAATTTTTCACTGATTAATGAATCATTGATTGAATGATTATGCAATGATTATTTCATTGGTCATATGGTTTGTCTCAAATTAAGAATATTAATTTAAAGTCATCTAGTAATGGAAATGACTTGAATTGCAAAGACTTTAATCTTTCTTTTCTTGCATGATTATTTATTCATCTGATTGCAAGATTTAATATATTCTTTCCTTTGAATAAATACCAGTAACTTAGTTTAACTACATGTTACATTTTTTTACTTTATCTTTATGACTTTTAATTTAGAAATTTTAAAAATGAGCTTTGAAAAATCCCAAATTTGTGTTAAAATTTTTCTTTGCACTCTCTTCTCCTAGGAGCTGTAAATTATATAGCAAACCAATAAGAGGAACTATTTTCTGTCTGTCAGGATGCGTTATATTCTAAATGCTGACACTGTTTTTACTTTGACTTTGTGGAAGACATTTTAACTAGTAGGGAATTAGTAATTTTACAATGATGAGTGGAGATGCTACTGCTAATTATGGTGTTGGTTAAATCGACTCGTTGTGAACAAGTTACTTTTTTCTTGTCTATACATATATATAGACAAAAAATATATTTATGTACTTTTTTTTTTACTTTTGTAAGCTCCCTAAGGGCAGGGATCTTTGTTTCACTCTCTGATGTATGCTGAGCCCCTAAAATAAGATCTATCACTCAATAAATGTCTAATGAATGAATGGATTCCACAACGTATTTTGAAAAGGATTTAAGGAACTTTGATCATACATACGATATGCCAAGAGAAAATGAATTTAATATTGGTAGGAAGAAACTGAGACAATGGGAAAGGATAGGTAGCTAAGTAAGATAGTACCAAGAATAAGATTAGTGTAAAGATTATATACATGAAATTCTATAGACTTCTCAGAGAAGGGTTATAGATTTGGCTTTGCAGTTTGCAGCTGTACAGGATTCTGTATCAGGAAGATAAAAGGCAAATTAGATTTACTGTCTCTTAGGGCATCCTTGACCTGGGCTGCTCTCAGATGCTTGACATTGATTACAAAGCGACTGAAGAGTAGATGTATGTCTCCAGTACAACCCTGTCACCACCACCAGAAAAGCAGTTCACAGTATCTATCTTCCAGATGATGAAATATGGGCAGCAAATTTATAGATGAAGGACAACTGAATATTATTTTTTGCTGGGATTCTGTTCTACCCTTTGATCACTGAAAGATCCTAACATCTGCACTTGTCCTTTGTAGATCTTTGTGCATACCCATTTTAAATAATAAATTCTGATGATAAAGTTATATATTTTCACTATAGTTGAAAAGTTTATAAAAAATAGGCAATGATAAAAATGGCTGATAATTTTTTTAGGAAGCATAGTACTAAAATAAAATGTTAATTATATTTTCAAAGTCTTGAAATTATAGAAGCCAGGTAGTGATAACCAAGGGTTTAATGTTCTCTAGTTTTTAGCTTTTAAAAATCAGAAGAGAACATGTAAAGCATTTAGGTCTTAAATGACTTCTTAGCCCTTTCCCATGCTCACTTTGCTTCTCAGCCATGTACTAGTCCATTTTGGTACACCAGGGATGCTCCAACCCCAGGTTTCACAACATGGCTTTGTTCTTCCCCTAGATATCCTCAGAGCTTTCTTCATCTTCTTCAAGTGGCTGAAATGTCATGTTTTCAGTGAGAGCATTCCTGGTCACCCTATCTAAAACTGCAGCTAACCCCACACCCCAGCACGCAAATACACACCATCCCTCTCCCACTTTATTTCCCCTAAGCTGCTAGTGCGTGCATTTTACTTATTTATCTTCCTGGGTGTCTCTCTCCTCCTGTTATCAAGTTAACTATGAAAGCATACATCTTTCTCTGGCTTGCTACTATATCTTGAGTACCTAGAATACCTGCAACACAAATGAGGTTGGCATATTTGTCGAATGGATTTCTGACTTCTTTTGAGAAATTGGTCAGCCCTGAGCCTGGTTGCATTCCTCTGTGGAGACTGTCATCTGAGGCAAATTAGCAGAAAGGGAAAAGAGCCCCCTAGTTCATTGCTTCTCAAGGAGCTTATTAGAAATGCAGAATCTTGGGCATCACCCCAGGACAACTACCTCAGAATATTTACCTAAACTAGGTGACTCCTTAATGCACATTAAAGTTTGAGGAATATTGCATGAATTTACCACATCCTGCACCTGCTCTGCTTCGCTCATTTATATTACATTCTTGCCGCTCTAGGCATTTGAATTTGTGACCCTGCTGTAGACAGTAACATGATCATTTTTATGTGTGAGAGAGTTGACATGGTAATAATTGATTTTGTTTATAATAAAGGAATTGGAGAAAAGCCTTTTATTGTATTGATATTGAGTCACAAGGATAATATTCATGTCCCAGGCTTTTCACATTTTGGTGAAACATGGGCCCTGTATTACTGTTTCCAAGGAATATGTTTTGTTTTGACCTGCAGTGTATCCACATTTTAGTGTAGCACTTTACAACAGTTTTATTGTGTTTGTTTAATACACACTGCCTTCTTTGGAGCCAATACGTATTTTGGCAAGTGTGTTATTTTTAAAAAATATCTATTACTTTCCCCCATCAGAAAGTAATAGTTCCAAGGGAACTGTTATAGTGAGTCTTATAAATTCTTCTCTGCACACATGTCATTGATCCCTGGAGAGTATAGAGCCTATGAGACTTATTGTGGTCAAGTCTGTTGTATAAACTCTGTTTGCTGCAGATCCTTGGGGAAATTTTAGATAAGAGAGCATTTTATATATGTATAAAGCAAGTCTATGTAAAATAGAAATTGGGGCAGCATTTGAAGTTATATGTCCTCTCTTTTCCCTAGAAATTCTCAGATGCTGAAATAAAAATAGCAAAATATCCTTTAAGGTTTTTATAAACATCAAAATAATATTTGCCTCAGTTATCTTTCAGCTTTCTAGACTCACAAAATTTGACAGGCGCTCTCTTGTAACACCTCCACAAACGCTAAAGAAAATGTAGGTATATATTTATTCTTGTGGATTATATATTTTACTTTTTATTTTCTATATTTTAGCTATTTATTTTGAGATAGAAAGAGAGGGGGAGAGAAAGAGAATCCCAAGCAGGCTCTACACTGTCAGCACAGAGCCTGACTCAGGGCCTAAACTTATGAACTGTGAAATCATGACCTGCGCCAAAATCAAAAGTCAGACGCTAAACTGACTGAGCCACCCATGTGCTGCGACTCTATTTTAAAATAATCTTTTTAAAATCCAAACAGGCACCTGGGTGGCTCAGTCAGTTAGGCGTCTGACTTCAGCTCAGCTCGTGATCTCACGGTTCAAGCCCCGTGTTGGTCTCTGTGCTGACAGCTAGCTCAGAGCCTGGAGCCTGCTTCAGATTCTGTGTCTCCCTCTCTCTCTGACCCTCCCCTGCTCATGCTGTCTCTATCTCTCAAAAATAAACAAACAAACAAAAAAAACCCTAAAAAAATTAAAAAGTCCAAACAAAAAGCACAAACTTTTGTGGAGGAGATGAACAATAACCAGTGGATGTGCTGTGGAGAGTGACCTGGACTACGTCATGGTCCCTGTGCAGGCACTGCATTTCTCTCTTCCTTCAACCTCTTCACCTGTCTGGACTGTCCTGGTGGTGCTTGTTATGTCAGGAGGAGAAACACAGCCCAACAGTTAGATAAAGGTGTAAATCTGTAGAGGTTTGACCAGGATCAGATTAAAATCTTGAATGTACCCAAAGCATGGAAAATAGTATTTCATGCTGCCTCCTCTGTACCCCAATATATAATTCCAAATGATAGAAAACTTAAATTCATGTTTAAATTAAAATAGCTTCTTTGAAATATTTTGATGTAAAATTTCTAGATAACTTTACTGTAGATAAACTTTTTCTCTTTGGTGTTGACATGTAGATCCTCAGGCATATACTTAATCAGCCTCAGATTTTGCCAGAACACAACTCAAAAATATTTCATATTAGAAGGGATGCTTAACACAGGTCTTATAGAATGAGCATGTGTTTTTCCAGTCTTACAAAATTTGACACTTATGCTATATGGAGAGGTTGAGCTGGATTGTGAGTGCAATTTGTTATCTGGTTTCCTTTCAAGGTTATTCCTGGAAATCACCAATACCCTAGACAACTTCTAATGAGTTTTGGCTAGGTAGAATTTATTTGTTATTGCATACCTCTTAGTTGAGGTGCTAAGAAATAGGAAAATGTCCTAAGGATTACTGGTAAGATGATGAGAAGGAATATGAGGGGATCAGAGGCAGAGTAAATTGACAGATTGGGCAGTCATCAATTGAGTAATTAAATAAGGTTGTAATTAATAAATTATTGTAGTTGAAAAATATTTGGTGTGTGTGTGTGTGTCTCATACACAGGAGAAAGAGGAGACAAGTATAAAGAGATGGAAGAAGCAAAAGGTGATGGCCAAAAATTAAATTTAAATCAACATTTGTTAGGATTTTGATTGGATTTATTTTGTCTTGAAGGAGAGCAAACTTTAACAAAATGTTTTACATTCCTTAAATATATAAAATAAAGTAGTTTTTTAAAGGTATGATAAAGGTTGCAAGAAATCTCTGCCTTCTTATTCCCTCTGGCTAAAAAAAAATAATCACATAGCAAAGCCATCTATCTTGTATAATTATCCTCATAAACCTCTAAAGTATGCTTCTCTCCCAAAACATTATTGGCGTTGATCCTGGCATACAGTCATCACACCAGTAATTACACCTCTTAACTGGAATATAGTCATCAGTATTTACTAGCCTCTATTATGAACGCATAAATCATTTAATAAATGGTGAGTGGACACATTACTTGTCGTTTTGTTTACGTTAGGCATTCTCTGCAGGTATTCTACATGAAAGTTAAAGCAGTCTGAGGCTCTTTTTGTAGACTGTGCTTATCATTAATAGAAAGCAGCATGTGTGCATCCTGCAAACCCATTTCCTTATTTAAAGTGGGCATCCTTCCTTTACTGAGATGTGCTTCCTCTTTTATTACAGGACTGAAGACCAAGCCTTTGTAAACCCTTAAAGGCACATCCCTTCCAAATGACCTTTTGTCCTGAGCGACTAAGATGTATTGTTTAGTCCACTCAGAATTACATGGGGTGTCCTAGGAATTTTTGTTTTGGTTAATTAAATTTGGAAATGTGTCATTTTTTCCTATTATAAAGCATAAATGAAAGTCCACTAAAATTGATTTTGGAGTTCTGGTAGATGAGATAATTGCAGAGGGTAAATGATTTAGGATTTAAAAATTATGTGCCTTTACTCAGAAAAGCTGAAACATATTTAACTTCAATTAAATTATCTCCTTGTCTGTGTTCCTTTCAACTTTTAAGGGCATTTTAGATCCATGTCATGTACTGAGCTAACATTCCTATTCATTATGCTAAACAGAATAAGACTTTATTTCACTGAGAGTAGTCTTTTTCCACTTAAAGATGTGGTTAAAGGAAGCTAAAGCAGAGATTTACAGCTGAACTTATAAAATATGTAAGATACTGTTTTACAAGTTAGATCTCTTCAACTAGGCCCTTTAATAGTAGCTGTCTTTAAGGGTGTTCTTTTGCCATAAATTCATTGTTTTTCCTTAAGTATTCAAAGTTTTTAAAAATCTTTGTTCAAACAGCTTGCACTAGAAATTTTTTGAGTCTAAAAGTGTAGAAGAGAAGGACTTTGCAGTGTCAATAAGTTTAATTATATCACTATAGGAAGCCAGTTTGATTTTACATATTATTTCCTCAAGTTTTCATTTTTCATGTATAAATTATTTTTTTATTAAAATGGCTTTTCATAAACTTTATGAAACATAAGTTTATGACTTCTTGTTAAGTCTGTATTAGGTCATGTCATTTTACCTTATTTTCCAATAACTATCATATACTCTGCTGTCCTCTGGTTACCTTACATTTGTTTCTGGAAATATCCCTTGTCTTCTATGCAGTAAAAGAATATGCAATATAAACATTGCATATTTTGCATATTTTATATGTATCCAAATAAAAATCATCTTTCTCAGTCTCCCACTTTAAGAAAAATCACCTAAACCCCCTTTTGAACATATTGGAAATCAAATGAAAAGAAAAAGAATTAAGTCCTGTGTTTCAAAACTCTCTACCTGTGAGTTTCACTGTGCTGGACTGCCTTTTGTTTTAACCTGCACCTTTACTTGCTATCCCTCAATAAACTACTTGCTGAAAATTTGTCCATTTCTGCCTCAGCCTTACCTAGGGCTCCACATTCTCCTATTGAATGCCACTCCTTCTCTTCATTTAGTTAGAAAACCTCAACTTCAAAAGGACCAGCAAGGATCATCTCTTCATGAAGCCATTTTAGATGGAGTTATTTTAATACTCTTGTTTTATATTCTCTGGTTTCAGCTTCTAACTTACCATGATATTTTTGCTTGTATTAATGTGTTATGTTAGTGCTTATGTTAATATGTACTCCATAGTTTCTGGAGTTTTATTTATTTGTTTTTGATCTTTTTTTCTTTGACTTTATTACTATCTTATTTCTTATATGATCTATATCTTCACTGGAAAAATTTATTGACTCATTTCCTATTTCTCAATAACATCTCAGGATTAGTACAAAGCTCTTCCATAGGCAGTGTTCAATAAACTAATGAAATACTACATTCATTTTATAAAGTAGCTTAATTTAGACTTGATTAATATGCACCAAACATCCCACTTATTCTGGTGGCCATATAGTTGATTGTCTCATCCACCAACACTAGGTTCTATGAAGTTTGCTCTGTAAGGTATCTATAATCATCATCAAAACTAGTCCTTAGGAAGAATTTCTAGAATGTTGAGATTGGTTGTAAGCAGTTTAGGAAATGTAAATGCTAAAATTATACATTTTGCTGATAACATACCCAAATCATACAGAGAACAAACTGACTTTGGCAAGGTTGTACCTGTAGCCAGAGATGTAGAAAATAAAAATTACTACTCTCGGATGCTGTTGGTTTTGAACAGTATACTCTCATTTGCCAAGAGAAATGGCCTACGCATTAATATTAAACTTTAATGTTTCATGTATAACTTGCAGAGGTTTTTTGTGTTGACTTTGTGTTTGAAAAGTCCTTATCATCCTTATTTTCCACTTCATTAAACTCATGAGGCATGCTGAAGATGTTTGTATTAGGGCTGGACAAGTGATGTTCCCGATCAGCTAAGGAACAAATGGAGCCTAGTGAATGTGGAGTGAAGGTGTGCACCTGGGAACCAAGGCTGGAGCCTTCTGAGTTTGAGCTGAGAGAAGCTGGGAGGTTTTCTACACCCTTAGATAAAGAGAGCCACATGGCCAGAAAGCCCAGGGGGGGGTCTGTGGCCTGGACCAAGTGGTGGCCCTTTGACCTCCCTTTGCCTTTTGAGCTCTGTTTTTGTTTTTGTTTTTTGGGGTTTTTTTTTTTTTTTTTGGGCAGGTAAATGGTGCTAATTGAACTAAAGTGATTGTTCTGAGGGTCAAACTTTCTGCATTGAAAAAATTATAGTGAAACGAGGATTTGAGCAAAATCTAAGCAACCTTAAAATTAATTTTAAATGTTATTTTGTTATATCAAAAAACTTTAAGGGCCATGTAGCTGTTTAAAAACTTAAAAAAAAAAGATAACATCCTAAAGTAAGGGAGACTTGATAATTTAACCTGGGGCTGGTGAAGTCATCTTCCTTATGGAGCGATTATTCATTCAAACAAGAATTATTATCTATATAGGTTTGTTAGGATTAAGAAAGTACTTGCCGAATTTTTTTCATTTTTCATTTTCCAAATCCTGACTTCACCTTTATATGTGATCACATTACCAGAGAACACCTTGACCTGGCAACTGGCTGCATGCGTACATCCTTATACATTCTGAGCGATTGTGCATTGATTCATTTATAGATCCAAAGGTTACGGTACAAGGGGAAAGTACTTTGTTTTGAGCCAGCATAGTCATTATTCATGCAAGTTGAATTGACTTGCTTAATAACAGCATTTATATAGTTAAGTAAATGCTGTATTTGAAAATTCTTGAACTACAAAAAGAAGGAAAACCTCATTTGTGCGTGCATGCGTCTGTGCACATATCAAGAGTTCTAAATATTTATTTTCGGTAGGCTCTAGTATCTTTTTGTTAGACCTTAGTTTATGGGTTTAGCAATGTATAAATACAAATGGAACAAATTAGATTTCAAACCCTCAATAGAAAGTTAATTTAATATTTTCTGTTTTCTTTGAATATATTGTTCCATTTCTTTTTTTTTTTTGAGGTCTTCTTGTGTTCATTGTATTTGAAAGTGAATACAGTTTATTTATTTATTTTTTTAATGTTTATTTCTTTTTTCTTTTTTTTTTTTTTACAAATAGTTTATTGTCAAATTAGTTTCCACATAAGACTCAGTGCTCATCCCCACAAGTGTCCTCCTCCATGCCCACCCCCCCTCCCCCCCACATCCATCAGTCCTCAGTTTTTGTCAGCATTCAAGAGTCTCTCATGATTTGCCATTTCTAACATTGAATATTAAGCTTATTTACTTTAGTCTCTTTTTTCCCTAAATTATTAAATTGAAGATTATAATATTCTCACAAAGTATTAATCTCTCAGTATCATTGTGGATTTATCTGTTTTTCTTCATTTATGATTATCGTACCCCCTTGGTGAATGGTTTTACCAGTATGCAATATGCCTCATTATTCTTCTCAATACTGGGATTTAAAGCAAAATGAATGAATATTACTGAATACACCTTCAGTAGTTTTAGTGAAGGTGTGTGACTTTTAAACCCTTTNTGTATGTTTTTTAAAAAAATTATCACTTCTGTAACTTTGTCACTTTTACAGAGAATTTAGTGTTTACATTTACTGTAATTACTGATGTAGAGGTTCTTATTTCTATCTTGTTAATATATATTTTCAACTTCTTGTTTCAATTTTTTCATGTTTATTCCCTTTTTGTTAATTTGATGAATCTTTTATTTTTTTTTCCCGTCAACCTCCGGTTCAGAAGTTATACTTTCCATTGGTATACTTTTTCTGTTCTGCTTAATTTTAACACATATACTGTATAAAATCCAAATCTAATCACTAGTTCTCATTGCCTTCTCAGAACACTTAGACTCTGGTCTGCTGCCTCCCATGTTCCAATTTGTTGCTGTCCAGTTTGGATGTCTTTCAAATTAAACGTTATTTTTCTTGTTGTTTTTAAATATACCTTGTAACTGTTTAGATTTAGCCATGTTTTTACCAGTTTATTTGCTCACCCTTATTGTTTCCATCCTGTTCCTGGTTTTTGAGTTTAATTTCCTTCTGGTTAAAGTAGGTCTTTTAATGGTAGTTTTAGTGAAGGTGTGTGACTTTTAAACCCTCTACCTTTGCCTGAAAATATCTTGATTTTGCCTGTACTCTAGTCAAATGGTAGTTTTGCTGGTTTTTGAATAGTTTTGTCTTCCTTTCAACCTATCTATTGATGCCTTTTTTTGTTATTTTACTAACCATATGGAATGTGTTCGGTGTTTTCTTCAAATCACCTTTTCTTATTTTGTGGCTTTACTGACAATCTCTTATCTCTTTGAGTATTTTAAATATGCTTGTTTTAGAGAGTCTTTCATTTTCTTTTGTTTTCCTTCCAGGAGTGAAAATTCTGTGTGTTACATATCTGCTTTCTGTGCAATGTCTATGTAACCTGCACTGTGGAAGGGTCCCTGAAAAGAGGGTTCTTTGTTTCTGCCATGCCCCCAGGTTTCACTAATTTCAACCAAGATTTCATGTTTAAATATGAAAATGATAGCACAGAACAGACTGTTCATCCAACAAATAGTTATTATTAGGAAGAGTCAGAAGTCCTGTCCTTTTGTAGCTTATAACCATCTCAATTAATGACACACTTAAAAGACAGGAGAAGCCTTATTCTGAAGTCTACATAAAAATGGGTTTAACTTGACAGCATAAGTACGTATTTAGGTAGTTGCCACTATTTTAAATGTTATGTAATTTACATATGAGTTTGAGTATAGTTTTTAATATCATTTGCTAAGTCAGCCCAGCATCTCTGCATGTAAAGAAATAAATTATCAATATCAAGTATAAATAATTTTTTTTTTAAATCACTTACTTGTGTGTTAAGAACACACAGATTTTAAAAGACAGGTGCCTGAATAATTCTATGATTTGTCAGAAAGAAAGCTAGTTAAGAGTTTTAGGGGGTTCTCTCACAGTGTTCTAAAAAATAAATGCCTGGGATGCTTTCTAATTGACTGATTTCCAAACTATTTACATATGGGCGAAATCTTACCTTTTCTTGGAATGCTGTTCTCACCTATATTCAAATACACAGTGAAATTCAGAACCACATTTAGGTCTAAAGTGTTTTGTGCACCAGCACCAGTGGCATATCTGCAAGGGCAAATATTGTGTAGCTAAGAAGCTCAGTTTTATATTATGTTAAATGTGGTGGTGATTTTTATTTTGTAATCTGCAAAGTTACTAGCATATTTAACTAGTTATCTGATATGTGACTTTTTTTTTTACCTCTTTTTAAAATGAAAATTTTAAAAATCATTGAAATTCTACATTGTTTTAAGTAATGTGCAGCATCATTGAACTTCTTTTTATCTTAGGAACCTCACAGAGCAAAAGAGTAACAGAAAAATGCCACACGATTGTCACTTGGCTTTCAGAATATGAGAAGTTGCCCATCAGGGATCAGGGACTACTCTTCCTGTGCTTGTGTCCTATATCCACTCATTTGTATTTAGTACTTTGAAGGTTTTGCCCTTCATACTCTAGCTGATCTGTTTGCTTTATATTTTTCTTCAGCCCCCCCAACCACCATGAACTTTAAAAAAATTTTTGCTCTACTTTAGCTTCTTTAGACTCCGTTTCCTGTCCTTTTGGCATTGCTTCTGCCTGGTTTTGGCATAGTTACATGTGTTATCTGTGTCGTCTTTCCATACTCTGTTCTTGCTAGGCTTAGGGAGGCTGCCAGGCTGTAAAAGAGATATGAAACTGAGGTTTCCATGAAAAGCATTCCCTCATCCCCAAGTACAGCTTTTCTCATCCTTTGGCTTAATGGGATTACACAAAGGCCATTTGATGTTAGGCCTGCTGTGTTAGCAATTTAATGATGTTGAGAAAGAGACAGTGGCCAAGTCTTAATGAGACTTTGCTATTTCACAACCTCTAAATCAAGACATACAGCTGAGGAAGTCTGGCTCCTTGCCACCCTACCAGCTGGGTGGTATATGCATTGTTAGTATCACCTTACATCCTGATTGGAGCTCCAGAGTGTGGGGTGTATGATGTGTGATGTGGTGGGGAGCTGTTTCCATGGATGGGTGGGGATGGAAACTTACTTGGAACACTGTCATTAGGGGGTATAGCTGCAATGTTCTACCCCTTCAAGATGGTAGTGTCTTCAGCATCTTATATCTAGGACTAGAGTTTTGGGAACTGAAGTTAAGATGTGGAGACTAAGAGAGTCATAATATTTTACTTATTGTATTAATTTTTGGCTCTTTATATCTTTAATTCTATATTATTTTTGATTTAATTTAAAAATAATTTTATATTTACTATATTTCTAGACTCAATCCTTGAGTTTTTGGATTCAGGTTTTAAATACCCACTTTATATCTCTTGGTTATTAGGAAATGGGCACCTTGGTCTCTTAGTCTGCTAATTTAATATTTTCATTATTTTAAGACCACTACAGCTAGCATCTCAGCTGTTGATCACTTCTGTTATTATTTTGGATATTAGGTATTTTTCCATTCTTTTTTTGCTTTATTCCTAAATTTTAGTAGATCAAGAGGATCAGCATTTGGATCCTTGGAATGGCTGGTTATAAATAGACCGGAAAATAGCAACAAGCTGGGCTGCTGCTTCACTAATGGCCCTTTTCAAATACTTAAAAGCAAATGATTCATCAAATAGAATCACTAAAAGCAGAAACCTGCCAATTTGTAGAATTTGACTCCTCCTAATCAGAGTAAGGCAACAGGATGTTGAGTTCCTGCTCTGCACCTGATTAAAGCCAAATGCACAAGGAACAGCTGGGCGAAGGAGGAAGCACAAGACCATCTCAGCTGGGGGTAGAAGGGCTAAGGAAATTTAAGGAAAAATTATTTTTAAAAAACCTTACACATTTGTTTTATTTTTTAAGATATGCTTAGTAGATAAGCACATATTCAGTCTGAGGCTTTAATTTTTTAAGTTAGTATTCCATCCATAATTTAAGGAAAATAAATCTATCTAGGTATGGTTTAAATAAAATTTCTTCCTGTGTGAGTGAATGTGTTATTTCCAGATAAGTCTATTATCATCCTAATTTTGCACATTTTCTTTTTAGGCACTTATTCTAGCTATTAAAATAGTCTCTCTGCCTCATGTATATTAAATATTAATGGTTTCCCCATTGAATTTCTATTTTATTAAGCAATTTTCCCATTAAGGAGTTCTTTGATGATTTTGATTTTTAAAAAATGTATACATCTGAACTCATTGTAGTGTTTTCTCATGATTATGAAAGCATTACTATTTATCTGTAACTATTTTAATATTTTTACAAAGTTAAGGTAAAACTCTTCTTCCTTAAAAGTAAGTTTTAAAAAACTTGGAAGCATTCCACCTACACTAATTTAAATACCAGAATTGAGAAAGTATTGTAGATTAAGACAATTTTTTAATTATTTTAATTTTAATTAATTTTTCCTGTGTTCTTTATAAATACCTAACTACTATATAAAATCGTATCATCTGCTAATAGAGATAGTTCTATTTCTTCCTTTTCTATCTGGATACCTTTTATGTCTTCTCTTGCATAATTATTCTGGCTAGAACCTCCAGGGAAACATTGGATAGAATTGAAGAGAGCCCACAGTCTTCCTTTATCTCTTATCTTACAGGGAAAGCATCCAGTCTTTTATTATTAAGTATGATGTTAGTCATGGTGGGGTTTTTTTTGGTTTTTTTTTTTTTTTGGTAGATTCTCTTTTGAGAAAGTTTTCTACTCCTAGCTTTATTGGGTATTATTATCATAAAATAGTACAATTTTAAATCTTTTTTCCTCTGCTTTAATTTTCTCTGTACCACCAGTTTACAGTAATTTTATTATAATGTGCTATGTGGTTTTCTAAGTAGTTATCCTGCTAGGGGTTCATTAGGTTTCTTGGATCTGAAGGATTCAAGTTACGGGTCTTCATTAAATTGTGATGATTTTCATTCATTATATCTAGAAATATTGTTCTTATATTTTAATAACATGTATTTTAGACCACTTAATATTTTCCTATTTGTCCTTGAGGCTCTGTTCAAAATAAATTTGAATCTATTTTTTCATTCTTTGTGAAAGTTTGCTGATTAAGATATGTTTTCTTAATTTTCCATTCCTAATGAGATTAGCAGCTTTGATCACCTTTCAGTATTTATTTTAACTTTTCATGTAGTATCTTTCTTTACCAATTTTTATCTTCTTCATTTCTCACTTTTTGGGTACAGATTAAATTTCTACTGCTAGATTTATCCCTGTCTTAGACCTGCCTTATCCCACCTTGACCTGTCCGTTGTTTTGAATGTGTCAGTGTATTTTATAAGAACTTCAGTGTTCTTTGAATTAAATCCAAGACTTCCAGGCTTAACTTTTGGTTGTTTAAAAATTCCTTTAAACTGTATTTCTTTTTTCCTCTTCTCTCCTACTCTTATTCTCTCCTTTGCTTTCCTTAGGACACCTTCAGTTGGTTTAGAGTTGACCACTTTTATTAAAAGAAGAGCAGAGGCTTTGGGTATTTCATATCTTATTATAGGGCCTATTTCCTTCATTGATCTTATTTCACGAATATAAAGATTAGAATTGCTTTTGGAATATTAGAGCCAGAAATTCCTTTGAATCCTCCATAGTTGTGAGCTATTTCTCTTTTTCTTGAAATGTGAAAGGTAGAAAAATAACTTTTGTCATGCTGTTATTTCAAAAGATAAGCTTTCTCAGTGACAGAGATCTCTCTTTCTAGTTGGATGTCTCTTTGTTGTCGTCATTTGGATATAGGCCAGTAATTACTCTGATTTGAATTGTCCTGCTCCTGATTTTCTTCCACTGCAAGGCCTAATGTATATATTTACCTTTACTTCATCTGTTAATACCATGAAAACTCCCCCAGTATGTTTCATAAAATCATTCAGAGCATTTGAAATCTCACTGAGGTGACAGTCTGTTTTTCTATATCTTACTCATCCTTGGAATCTGGTGATTATCTTTTATGTTTAATGGTGATGTTCGGTGTTTATATATATATATGTACATATATATATA
>NW_027530974.1:806671-873862 GCF_008692635.1 Crocuta crocuta | reverse complement strand
AAATGAGCTGGCTAGAGAATGCCACTTTCTGCAGCAGAGATTATTTTAAATTCTGTGAGGGCCACCTTGATGGCTCATTCGGTTAAGTGTCCAACTTCAGGTCATGATCTCATGGCTTATGAATTTGAGCTCCATGTCAGGCTCTGTACTCACTCACAGCTCAGAGCCTGGAGCCTGCTTTTGATTCTATCTCCCTCTCTGCCCCTTCCCTGCTCACCCTCTGTCTGTCTGTCTGTCTCTCGCTCTCAGAAATAAACATTAAAAATTTTTTATTTTAAATTAAAAAATAAAGGAATTCTGTGAAAAAAATCAAAGGTGATTTGTGGAAAATCAGATGGTTGAGAGGGAAAAATGCCACATATTTTCTCTTGTATATTTTCATACCTTTAAGTTAGGAAAGAATGAGATTTTTACATAATTACTCCATCCAATTAAAACTTGTTCAAATAAGTCTAGGATTTTTTAAATAATTTATTTATTTTCTATAATATTTCATAGAGTACAAAGAATACTCCATATGGAAATTTCTTTTATCTTTACCATCTTTTATTTCTCCCTGGGATAAATTTTGGAAATTATATAATAGCAGCTTGGTATTTTACTTTCACATAAAACTTGCACTAAGCATATTGTTTAAAACACTTGTGTATTTGAGGGTAAAACATTTGCAGTTTGCCTTGGAGATGGCTCTCCTTTGAACACTTTGAAAACTTCATGTATTGTGGATTCATGTAAATTAATTTATAGGTCAAAATGAGGTAATTTTGTGATGAATGATTTATTTGAGGAAAAGTTAAATACCTTGCTAGCTTTTTGGCTACAGGATGGAAAAGTGCTGGAAAATTATTGGTCCATAGACACAGTGGAATGATATTGAAAAGTGTGTTTTCAGATAACATAGAGAATATACATAAAACAATAAAATGCTACATAAAATATTCATTTTTAGGTTCACCTATTAATAAATATAAATTTTATTTTGTGTCAATTGTTAAGGAGTATACTGCCATCAGCAGTGATTTAGAACCCAATTCTTTTTTGCCCCTGAAGCCAGTGAATGGGTTTGATGGTTCCTACATTGCTATCAGTGGAGCTGGGTTAGTGGTGGTGAGAGAGCTCTAAGCAGAGGTCTTCTAATGGGAGCTTGGACATTCTTGTCTAGAGCTCAGAAGATGGTTGAATTAGAGATAAGGATTTAGAAGTTATTAGTGTATTGAGAAGTAATTGTGAAAAAGTTGGAAAGAGTGAATTCTATGAAAAGATGGCTTCTAGAGATACCAAGAGCTAAGGGTGTCCTGCATGTTAAGAGACTAGTTAGAAGTGATAAGAGAAGCAAGAGGAGAATTAGGGGCTGGTGGTTTCAGAAACCAAGGGAAGGGTTGTATATCAGGAGGCATGGTGTAATTTCATTGAATAAAATGCATTCAGAAGAGTTGCCATGTATTGAGGATCCAGCTGCATTTGGAAGCTATATGTTGGAAGTATATCTCTGTGTTCTTCTCCATGGAATGGAAAAGACAGATGGTTAGGTTTTAATTGGATTAATGGAAGATCACAAAGGTAAGGTATGGGTCCTGATACATGAGTAAAGTGGTAGACTATGGGATTCAGGCTTTCCTCACTCTTACAAAAATTTCTGTTGGATAATAAGCTGACAGAAATTAAAACTGTTAGACTCAATTTCACATGTCAAAATGCCAATTGATTTAGCATGTTATCTTCTGTTCCTCTGTACTCCAAGCCATATAAATTTGTGTCTTCTCTTTCTCTCACAGTATTCAAATCACAGAGGAATAATTGTTTTCTGTGGGATAAATGGCCTAGATAAACTAACTCTTACTAGAATTTTCTTACTTCTAGCTTGGACCATACTCTTGAACTCCCTGAGTCCTAGTGATACTTAACATCTTGCACAGACCTTGTGTTTTGAGGTAATTTAAAACCTTATTAATCCAGGCCCCATTGAGTCAGGATTTGAGCCATTCCAGACACAGGGTTTATTAAAACTCACTGTAACAGTCTCTGAAAAATGTTCCACTAAGCAAACTAATAGTGCAAACAAGATTTTAGCAAGAATGTTCAAACTACTTAGAACAGGACTTTGTTTATAAGCACCCGTAAGTACTTCTTAAGTACTTTAGAAGCTCTCACTTACTTATAAACTATCTATACACTCATTGCACATCACTCTTATCTAGTTATTAAATCTATGGATTGATACTGCATAAGACTTTATTAGTTTAATTCCAGTTGCTGTACTTTATAGGCCGTTTTCAGCAGCGAATGTCAAACATTAGCTCAAATAATTTTCTAAAGAGTAACATTAAATCCAAATACCAAAAGCCCATTTAAAACTTGCTTAAAATTAGAGTCTTTGAATCCCTTATTATTTTATCCCCCTGTCCTTATTTCCATCACTCCTGCACTTTACCCACACAGTTTTAAGAAATATCAGTAGATGAAGTATTCAGGATTTCTTTTGCTTTTTCCTGATTGACAGTACCAGAAGTTTAAAACTTTTGTAACAACCTTGAAGTCCAGTGATACTTCAGAAAGCTTGGTTCAATAGCAATATTAGACCAACCTCAGAATGTGGAGTTTTTATATCAAGTCCTGGTTCTAGCAGCTCATGGACTATGAGAGTTCCATAATATAATATCTGTTACCATTTGGAAGAACTTAAGAAAAACTTTCATTTTTAATATTAGTTTATTTTAGTAAACTATTAAGTGGTTATATAAAATTTTAAAAAATGGCTAAATTCTGTTCTCAAAGTGTGAGTTATTCTGACATTTTAACAGGTAACTATTTCATATGGTGGATAGTGAATAGTGGTTTTTCAATGGCCTTGATAGCTCCTGATTTCTACTGTGCCCAGAAAGTGCTTTGGAAATTTTGCTGCTTTAAGTCTATATTCCTTTAAGGAATAGGTATGCCATGGCTAATAACCACTTTCTAAATTGTTGGTCTCATGGAAGGGGATTACCCTGTAGACTTCTGGCAATGATTATTCTCTAAAAAGGACTAACAAATAACTTAAAATATAGAGATTAGTTAACATCATATTAATTTTTATTTCTGTGATCTCTGAATGCTTTGTACTCTTTTAAAACGGAAGGGCCATTTTTGTTACAAACTGAATTGTAGAAATAGAAGATTTAACTATGTGGTACATAGTACATACAGGGTCTTATGTGAACATATCACTGGGTCTTAATTTAACATGTGGTAGATGTATATGTCAAAATGTAAAAACTACATTGGATCTTTACCAGAAATTTAGGTCAAAGTAATCTTTATGGGCAAACATAGCATTAAAAGAGGATTCATAATAAACAGGATTTTAGTGTAGTAATGGCTTAAAATAATGAGCTGTGGCCGTAATTTGGGCCAGTGCATTCCCTTTCCATGCAAGGTGTCAGGTTAGTGCTGAGATGGTGTTATCTCTCCTTATTCTGAAATTTACAAGTTTCAGAATTCAATGACTCACTAAATTCTGTTGTATTCCAGTTTGACTATTGTGAAATTGTGAGACAAATATTTTAGATCTAGGAAAAAGTTAGTCCTTTGTGGCTTCTCATTCCTAGCAAGCCTTACCTTAGGAAGTGCCCTTGGAATTTGCTGCTGCTGTTGCTGCCACTTGAAATTTTTTGCTTTAGTCTTTGTCACAGATTCTTTTTGGGAGTGGTAGGGTATAAATGGCAAGTGCTTTCTAAATTTATGGCTTAATGGGCAGCATGCTTCCTGGTCATTTAGCTTGGCAGTGCTTTGACTCTTTGGAATTTTAAGTAAATTATTTTATTTACAGTTTTCCAACTTGCAGAATTGAAATAATATGTACTCTGTCCTTACTCAGAGGGATCTAAAGGATATTCATAAAAAAACATTTAAAAAGCTCAGTGGGGTCCTATGCCACATAAACATGTGATATCATAATCAACCTCTATCAACAGCATTCTCACATGGCTTTCTCTATACTTACATTCATTATGACTAATCAGTAAGTCATCCTATGTATGGATCTGAGTTTTATTCTTGTATTTCTTTACAAGTAGGTTAACTTAGGAAACATGTGCTTTTATTATCAAACACTACTGTAGAAGATGGTTTTCTATATATTCAAACAGGGACCCTTTGTATTAAATGCATTCTTACTTTTTTTCATGACTTTTGTTAGTTGTAAAGTAGGTTCAAAAGAATTTCAACTTTTCAAAATAACCTGTATTACCAAGAGCTTTTCCACAACCAGGTTTTAGGTTTAGATTAATAGGTTTTTCTGGAATTATTTTAAAGTATCATCTAATTTGCAATAGGAAATAGGAAAACTCTGTTGAGTTTGGGTTCCTTCTTTAGATGCATTGCTTTGAAGGCACGAGACATTCAACAAGTAGCTGCTGAATTCAGTTGTATTCTCTTTGTAGTTGTGATTTCTGTTCAGTATTTTAAAAAATCTCTTGTGTAGACATTGGGGTCAGAAGTCTCTAATGTTTGTTTCTAATGTACTTTGAAATCTTTACAAAATAGGTCTTGATAGCCTAGAACCTTCTTCAACATTTAAGTCCCTCATATTAATATAGGGTAGGATTTCATAACAAGATATTTTCAATTTAAGGAGTAAATAGTAGTGAAATTGAAAGAGCTGTTCATCTGAAGTTTAATGCTTTTTTGTTACATTCAACATTAGTTCCTAAAAGAACCCTTAAAAAGATTTAAAAAAAAAAAAGAGAGAGAGAGAGAGAAGTACTTGGGTGGCTCAGTCAGTGAAGCCTTTGACTTCAGCTCAGGTTATGATCTGGTGGTTTGTGACTTTGAGCCCCTCTTCAGGCTCTGTGCTGACAGCTTGGAGCCTGGGGCCTGCTTCAAATTCTCTGTCTCCCTCTCTTTCTGCCCCTCCCCCTGCTCATGCTCTGTCTCTCTCTCCCAAAAATAAATAAAAAGTTTTTTTAAGTTCATTAAAAAAAGTTAAAAGAAGAAAAAGGTTATGAAAAATATTGAAGTGGGAATATTTTTTGACAATATGCTTTATTTTTAGTTCAGTATCTAATTAAGTATATCCCTCATTCATCCCACCTTATCACCATGGTATTTATCACCAACTAATACATAATTTTTGTTATAGTTCATCTCTCTCCAGTAGGTTAGAAGAATCATGAGGGCAGAGACACTGTCCCTACTACTGTTTAACATATGGTAGACACTCAGTACTATTTGTTGAATGAATGAGTGAGTCAACGAACAAACCCTTAGTTCCAGAAGATGGTGGAGCAAAAAAAAAGTGTGAATCAAACAGTTTATATAAATTGTTTTCCCTTCATGACCATTTTACAACATTTAAAAACAAATTTAAAACACAAAGTAGATTATGCAACACCCAGGTGCTGTTTTTGGAAAACCACTTGAGAATATAGTTTAACCAACAAATGGACGAATCAAAATAAAGAAAATTGGAATGGTGAAAACATAATAAAATAAATTGGTGGCAAAGAGTGAATCAATGTAAATGTAAAAATAAGGCTACTACATTTAGATCTTTGGTCCATTTTGAATTTTGTATATGGAATGAAGTAGTTCATCTTCATTCCTCTGCATGAGGTTATCTAGTAGTCCCGGCAGGCACCATTTGTCGAGAAGGTTGTTCTTTCCTCATTGAAATGTCTTGGAACCATTGTTGAAAATATCGGTTGTACATAGACTCTTGGGTTTATTTCTGGACTCTAAATTCCATTCCATTGATCTATATTTCTATCTCTGTATGCCAGTACAATGTTTCCTTGGTTACAATAGCTTGTATAATATATTTAGGACTTGGGAAGTCTGAGCTTTCCAACTGTGTTACTTTTTTTCTTTTAATGTTTTACTTATTTCTGAGAGAGACAGAGACAGAGACAGCGCAAGCAGGGGAGGGTCAGAGAGAGGGAGATACAGAATCCAAAACAGACTCCAGCTTTGAGCTGGCTGTCAGCACAGAGATGCAGGGCTCAAACCCACGAACCGTGAGATCACGACCTGAGCTGAAGTCTGACGCTTAACCGACTGAGCCACCCAGGTGCCGCTCCAGCTGTGTTAATTTTTAAGATTGATTTATTCTTTATTCTTTAAAGATTATTTTATTCTTCTGGATCCTTTGTAATTCCATATGAACTTTAGAAACAGACTCCAGCTCTGAGCTGGCTGTCAGCACAGAGCCGGTCGCGGGGTTCAAACCCACCAACCATGAGATCAGCAGGTGAGCTGAAGTTGGATGCTTAACCGACTGAGCCACCCAGGTGCCCCTCAAACTGTGTTAATTTTTAAGATTGATTTATTCTTTATTCTTTAAAGATTATTTTATTCTTCTGGACCCTTTGTAATTCCATATGAACTTAAGAATCAGCTTGTCAATTCCAAATACCTAAATATAAGAACTAAAGCTACAAAGCTTTTAGATGAAAATGTAGAACTCCTTATAATCTTGAATTTGTTAGTGGATTTTTAGATATGACACCAAAACGTAAGTAACAAGAAAAAATTTTTGAATCAGGTTTCATCAAAATTAAAAACTTTTGTGCTTCAAAGAATACCATCAAGAAATTGAAGAGCAATCCACAGAATGGGAGAAAATATTTGCAAATCATATATCTGATAAGGAATGTATATGTAAAAACTTTTACAACAATAAAAACATGAATAACCCAATTAAGAAGTGGGCAAAGGATCTGAATAGTTATTTTTCCCAAACAAACCAAAACACACACACACACACACACACACACACACACACACACACAACCTAAATGGCTTAGCACATGGAAAGATATTTGATGTCATTAGTCATCAGGGATATGCAAATCAAAACCATAATGAGATACCACTTTATATATTCATTAGGATGTATGGAATCAAAATAATGACAAGTATTAGTGCAGAAATTAGAGAATTGGGAAATTTGTACACTACGGGTAGGAACATAAAATGGTGTAGCCACTTTGGAAAACAGAATGCAATTTTACAAATGGTTAAACATAGTTACCATATGATCTAGCAGTTCTGCTTCTTAGTATGTACCCAAGAGAATGAAACATATAGTCATGTAAAATTTGCTTAATAATGTTTATAACAGCTATTATTTATAGTAGTCATAACCCAAATGTCTACCTTTTGGTGAATGGTAAACAAAGTATAATTTAGCCATATAATAGAATATTATTTGTCCATAAAAAGGGATGAAGTAGTCATACATGCTATAATGGATGAACCATGGAAACATTATATTAAGTGAAAGAAGTAAATCACAAAAGATCACATTTATGTGAAATGTCCAAAATAGGAAATAGAGACATTGAATAAATTAGTCATTATTTGAGGTGAGGGGAATTGTCTTATGGAGATGATTGCTAATGGGTTAGAGGACTCTTGAGATTACTAAAATGTCCTAAAATTGACTGTGGTGATGGTTACACAAATTTGTGACTCTACTAAATACCATTGAATCACTCACTGTAAGTGAGGAATTATGAAGTATGTATGTATAGCTCAAGTTGTGAATATGTGAATTATATTTCAATAAAGCTGATGTTATTTTGATAAAATAAGGCTGAACAACTGTGTGAATTATGTCTACAAAGCAGAATGTCAATGTTAACTACAGTTGACCTTGAACAACACAGGGGTTAGGGCTGCTGAGCCCCTGTGCAGTCAGAAATTCATGTATAACTCTGACTCCCCTCAAACTTAACTACTAGTAGCCTTCTGTTGACTGGAATCCTTAACATGAACAGTTGATGAACACATATTTTGTATGTTATATGTGTTATATACTATATTCTATAATAAAGTAAGCCACATAAAAGAAAATATTATTAAAATCATAAAGAAGAGAAAGTATATTTACAGTATTGTATAGTATTTATAAAAAAAAATCTACATGTAAGTGGACCTGTGGTATTCCAGCCAATGTGTGTCAGGGGTCAAATATATATTTAAAACCTGGTATCATTTAACAAAATTGGGAGAGGAGAGCGATTGCCTTATCTTTTACGAGTGATTGCCTTATCTTTTACAGCATATTAGCCTTGTCCTCTAAATCCTTAAGTGATCTGCCCTTAGCTGTGTTAGCCTTATTTCCCATGAGATTCTTCCTTGTTTGCTTCCCTCCATGTTAACTTCTTTGTTGTTACAGGAATTCACTAAGGCTTCTACATTTGTAATACCCTACATGTGCAACATTCTTCTCTCAGACATTTACATGGCCTGTTTTCTCACTATTTTTAGATTTCTCTTCAAATAATGCCTCATCAGAGGTCTTCTCTGCCTGTCATACTTACCTGTCATGTTTTTTTCCCTTACTGCACGTAAGGGTCAATACTGTGTGGTAAAAGCACAACCTCAGAGCCAGACTACCTGAATTTGATTTCCTGGCTTTGCCATTCATTAGCTGTGTTGTGGCTTTGGGCAAGCATCTCAATCTCTTTGCGCCTCTTTTTCCTTATATGTAAAATAAGATTATAACCATATGTCCTTTATAAAGCTGTCATGAGGATTAAATGAATTAATATAGGCAAAGCTTTTATTTTTCATTTTTTGAAGGTTTACTTTTTAATTTTAATTTTTAAAAAATTCCAGTGTAGTTAACATAGTGTTATATTAGTTTCAGGTATACAATATAGTGATTTAGCAATTCCATACATCACCCAGTGCTCATCACTGGTACAGTCCTTAATCTCCATCTCCTGTAGGCAAAGCTTTTAGAACAATGCCTGGCATGTGGTCAATGTTATCTGTTATGATTACTGCCTGACATTATAAGCATATTTACTGTCTACCCTTCTCACCTAATTATAACTCCATGAGGAGTTTCAGGGATTTCATATGTTTTGTTTACTACAGTTTTCCCCATGCCTAGAGTAATGGCTGGAACATAGTAGATTCACAATAAAAAGTTGCTGAACAGTGGATTTTGTTTGATTATGTTTGACCTCTTATTTTATTGAATCTATGTTCTTTGTATGAAACACTTGTTAAAGAAAACATTGTTTTGACACTTGTTGACGTGTTAAGAAAGACTTTCTTCAAGACTACTGCAACAGGGATAATGCATTTGAAAAGAGAGATCAGGCTCAAGTCTAATTACAGGACAGGTAGGATTTATAGCCAAGGAACAGAGTGAGGGGGTGAGTGGATAGAGAACTACCAAGTGGTGACATTGCATCAAGGGTAGGGGGATTTTTGCTAAACCAACTTAAAAGGATTCTTGCTGAAGGCTAGCCAGGTGATTAGGTGTCAAGGGTGGGGGGATTCTTACTAAACAGACTGAACAGGATTCTTAATACAACTGGACTGATGCAGGGAGTGTGTATGTGTGGTGGCCAGCCTGCACCTGACACCTACCTGCTGTTCTATAAATGCTGGTAGCTAATAATTATAGCTTTAGTTGTAGTTGTTCTTGGATTTGAACTGTAGTTCTTAATAAATCTGTTAATGTGGTAAGAGTTATGAATAATACAGACTTAAACAGAGAAGCTGCATGAAGGGAAAAAACAATTTTGAAGGATGGTCTGTTCTGGTATGTTGGCTGATCAAAGGTGTCTTCAGTGACTGAAGTGGGAATACCATAGGGGTTGTACAAAACAAGGTTGAAATGTTAAATTAGAAACTGACTGTGGAAGGCCTTGAAAAGTTCGTTAAAGGGGTACCTGGGTGGCTCATTCAGTTAAATGTCCGACTTTGGCACAGGCCATGATCTCACAGTTCGTGGGTTCGAGCCCCGCATCAGGCTCTGTGCTGAACAGTTGCTCAGAGCCTGGAGCCTGCTTCGGATTCTGTATCTCCTTCTGTCTCTGCCCTTCCCCTGCTCATGCTCTGTCTCACTCTGTCTCTCAAAAATAAATAAAAAATGTAAAAAAAATTTTTTTAAAAAGAAAAGTACATTAAAATCCATTCAGTGCCTATGGGAAGTGCTTGAGGGTTTTGGAGTGAGTGAAGACGTGGACCAAGCACAGATAACCATTAGAAAGGCCTGTGGTTAGACTGGAAGGAATGAGCTGGCAGAGCCTGTAGGAAGCAGCCCTCAAAGAGAAGTCAAACAAAAGGTCATAGGAACTTAGTAACAAATTTAAACACAAATTTTCCTGCTCATAAAAATATACATATGAAAATATTAAATTATTAATGCATATCTTATAGCATTTAATTTCCATGTATATATGCAAAATACACAATGGATTTTCCCATCCTAACATTGTTGTGTCCTTTAACTACAACTGTGTGCCTTTGTGGTGGCCTTGAGGTAATTTGAGACAAATGGCATGTGTATTCCTGTTATGTGTTTCATTGATTTGAAATCACATTCAGTTTGCAAACACAGGTGAATGCCAGTACACTACTCTTACATAAGTCTCCTTACTATTGCTTTTCCTGGAATCTCGTTCTCATGGCTTTCCAAGGCTGTCACAGTTGTCTGCCCACTCACCTCTTGCCACTGTCCTTCTTTCCTTCACCACTCCATTCTCAGTCCCACTTTCAGAGCGTATCCAACAGAGACACCTAGGTGTGTCACCTTACTGGCAAGATTCAGACTACCTACTCTGATATTCAAGGCTTTTTAGTCTGATCTTAACCAAGTTTTCAAGCTTTGTATGTTTCATTCCACCTCATTATGTCTGTATTCTTGATTTACCAAGTGACATCTTATGGCCTAATCATGCCTACTGTACCATAGCTACCTGTAGTTGGCTTGCTTCTTACTTTTTTAATGCTGGTCAAGCATATATGGGGTAGATCATTGTAAAACGGAAGTCCTGAAAATACCTTCTCCACTCTCTCCTTTCTCTCTTCCTCCCCAACTCCTTTCATTTATTTTTGACATTCTAAGATTTGACATTCTAGGATTTATTATAGAAATCCTGCAAATAAATCTGTATTGTATAATTATGTTTGAACATATAATTATTTTTGCTTTATACATTTGGAAGCTGTTATGTTGCTTTGTGTTCTAAAGGTTTCATTCTTTTATATATCTATGTATTTATATTTACAGTTATCTAGATAGAACATTTTTCTTGATTAATACAGATTTCTGGAATTACATTTTATTTGATGTTAGTATTGCCACTTTTACTTTATTTTTATTAGCATTTGTTTGTTCTTTTGTTTTCAATCTTTCTGCTTCATGTTTGGGTAAGTACCTTGAAAATAGCATGTAAGTATCTTTTTTAATACTCAAAGAACTTTTTAGTGTTAATAGAAGAATTCAAGGCACTCACATCTATTTTGATTCTGATCTATTTGTCGTAAATCCTGCAATTGTCATTTTAAGTTTTTAAAAGTTTGTTATGCTTTTCATTTGTTTTCTTCTGTTTCTGACTCTCTTATTTATCTCATTTTCTTTAAGCTGTATTCCATCTCCAGTCATTTTGGGGTTCTACATTCCAACTATATTTTGTTGGTGGTAGAATATCTGACACTATGAATTGCAAGAATTTAATAGTATCTGTATCTCACTACATCCTTCCCAAGGATAAAAGGAAATCTTACACATGGTTTCTGCTTATCTACTCTTCTCCTCCTTGAATCCTATGTCCTTAGAAATAATGTATATTTTAAATATTAGTTCACATTTTTCCGTGTTTCATCTTTTCTATTTTAATCTTTCTGAAACTGCAGTTATTTCCACAACTGCATTATTAAGACATGGTTTGGGCTAAAAGTTTTTATTATTTGTCATACATTGCTTAACTTAT
The DNA here is from genome assembly GCF_008692635.1 of Crocuta crocuta. Lineage (NCBI taxonomy): Eukaryota > Metazoa > Chordata > Mammalia > Carnivora > Hyaenidae > Crocuta > Crocuta crocuta. The sequence continues at coordinate 862,145 of NW_027530974.1, read as the reverse complement.
TTATTTGGATTTTTTTATACTGCCTCAAGTAATACTTTGCCTAAAAAGAATACATTGTTATTATACTTTCCAAGCCTTTTTGTTTTCAAAAATGGTTTTATCTTCACGTTTAATATTATATCTTTTTTAAAAGTTTATTCATTTATTTGTGAGAGAGACTGAGGGAGGGGCATAAATGGGGGAAGGACAGAGAGAGGGAGAGAGAAAATCCCAAGCGGGCTCTGCACTGCAGAGCCCAGCACGGTGCTCCAACCATGAGATCATGACCTAAGCTGAAATCAAGAGTTGGACATTTAACTTCCTGAGGCACCCCTTCATATTTAAATATTATATCTGGTTTCAGATTGGTATAATTTTCCCCACTACGTTTAGACTTTAGAATTGTCTTTCTCTTCCTTTCTCCAGTCTTCTCTGGCCTTTCCTTCTTTTCTATTTTCTCCTTTTCCTATTCCTTCTTTATTTCTTACCAGGGAACTCATAGTGATTTTCTCTTTATATTTAGAAATTCAACCAGGGTTTTGGCGGTATGTGATCTCTTAGTGTTCTGGCCCAGCACTTAGTGGGTTTTTTATGCTCAGGATAGTTTTCTATTTTGTTGATTATTTCTTCTTTCACCCATTCAGTTTCATAGCGATGGAATCTCTTGGGATATAACACTTATGTTTCTTGCTTGTTCTCTCATCAGTTTCCCTTCTACATTCTGGAAGACTATTGAGTTGGTGTCCTAAATCAAGAATTTGGTTTTCTTGAGTGTTTTATTTGGTTACCTAATGTCCCCAACTAATATCTCACCTAAGTCGTTTTGTTTTTAATATCCTAGAGCTATTTCTTGGTTCTTTATTTCTTCATAGCAGTCTTCTCCTGCTTCTGAGATGGCATTCCTTCAGATCTCCCTGAAGATACTAATTTTCAATAGGGCTTTTTCAACTGTTTATTCCACTTGCTCCCTCTCCCTCCTGTTTTTGGATACTAATCTATCCCAGTAGTGCATGATTTTTCATTGCCTGCTCATTTTGACGAAGGAAGGTGTGAACTGATCAGTGTTAGTGGTTGGCGGGTGCCACTCAACAGTTGTGGAAGTCTCTTTTTGCTCCGAAGGGCCTCTTCCCACCAAATGGTCAGTGGGAGTGAGCTCCACAGGGTTCACAGGCCAAAAGGTGGCCTTCTCTTCCAGGTGTCTTGCCTAGGAACGAGCCCCTAGGATAAGAAGGTCACAGCCCCCTTTAGGAAGACATTAGAGAATGTTGAATGGGATGTTTTCTGTTTCTGCATAATTTCTCTGGTGATTTGTGTCCAGAGATCTTAGAGCCATGATGTCCTCACATTCTTAAGAGAACCATCAACAACTGGGACCTCATTTCTTTGTTAAGCCTTAAGAAGCAGCATCAGAATCAGGTTTGCTGTCTGCCAGCACTTTCTCTGTCAACCCAGTTACCTCCTCCCCCTATCCATCAAAGCATATTGAGTAGGAAGAGGGGAAAGAATCATTAGGCATGAATTTGTCAGCCTACTGTGGAGTGCCGTGGTTGTTTCCTCCCCTGACCAAGCTAAGGGAGCGGGAAGTGGGGGGCACCAAAAAATTCCTTGGGAAAATTAGTGATGCTCCAAGAAAAATACTTCTCATTCTTTCACTGGAATTCTATTTAGGTAGTTTGGTAGAAGATATAGATTGCCTGCCAGTTTTTTTTTTCTCTTCTCTTCTTAGTAATACAATTCTGAATTTTTATCCTGAGTACATGTCCTTTAATAACTACATTTCTACCTCCCCTCATATCTAGGTATGCACATATGACTTCACACTAAGAAATTGCTTTTCAGTAGAAATGACAAGTACTATAATCTTGTGTGTGTGTGTGTGTGTGTGTGTGTGTGTGTGTGTTTATGAGTTTATAAAGAAGAGATAGAATCTTCTTCATGGGAGGTTGGATGTGATGGTATGAATTCTTGTAGCCATTTTGTCCCAACGGTTGGAAGCCATATGATGTGGATAGTGGAGCAATAGAAAGAAATGGCCTTCTTAACAGTTGTGGAGATACCAAACTAGTCTTTTCCAACAGCAAGTGGACTTATGTTAATAAAAAAAGAAACTTTCATCTTGTCTAAGCTTCTCTTTTCTGGCTCTTCTTTTACTGTCGTATGGGCCCAATCCTAACTAATAAAGGCATTCTACTTGAGCAGAGGAGAAGAGAATTGGAGAGAAATGGCAGGGCAGAAAGAATGGACAACAGTGGAATAGCCACCCTCTTGCTGGCCTAGAAGACTGGACCTTCAGTGAGGAAACCCCAGCAATGGGAGTAATGTATGTGTTACTGGAGGCAGTTGTTAGAGGTGGAGAGCATCTCAGAAAATGCTGTCCCAAAGCCAGATTTATCCGCCAGAAAACTGTGTTAAGGTGCAACTCCTCCCTGTTCCAGGAATTCACACCAGCAAATTATGCCTGAATTAGCATATGTGCATCTGTCACCCAATGACCCACCTGGTTGTTAGGCAAAGAAGCAGAGATCACCAAAAAATAGGAAACTAACCCCAAGCAGCTAAGCAGGACAGGGAAGAGGTGTCCCTGCAACAGGTACTACTCCGCTCTCCATTCAGAGGTGCTGGATTGTAAGAGAAAGGATCAGAGCAGAGCAGGGCCTGGCCAAGCCAAGTCCCCTGGGCACAAGACTGACCTGCATTGTAGAAGCAGTTAGGAAATCAGAGTGATGACATCTGAGAGTAACTAGCAGGTTCTAGGATCTGCCCACATGTGGTTGAGAGTTCTGCTTAGGGAGAGGAATACTTGAAGTTGTATAGCTGGGGACAGTGGTGGAAGAACAATTTTAAACATTTCACGTTTGTATATCCCCAAGTTCAGAGTCTTCAGTAAGTCAGTTATGTAGGTACCTGTAGAAATATTGGTGGGGGTGGGAGCTCATTGATTGATTTATCTTCCTCAAGACAAGACAACAATGGGCTGCTTTGGACAGCCACTATTTGGGGGTTCTGATATTCCCTTAGTCTGTTTGTCCCCACTTTCTATTCCTTTTCTGATATTCCCTTAGTCTATTTCTATTCCTTTTCTGATATTCCCTTAGTCTGTTTGTCCCCCCTTTTCTATTCCTCTCCTGTGTTGTTAGCATCTATAGATATAGTGGTGGGGAGGGGGATCATAGGCTACCTTGTCTAGAACTGTAACCAGTGGGGAGTCTGCCCAGAGTATGTGGAGGTGGTTGCATAGGGGATTTCTGCAGTCTTTCTACAAGACTTTAGTCCTGTCTTTCCTGTGAGCTAACTGTGGCATAGTCCCTCTTCCCCTTCCCACTTCCTGCAACCCACCCATTATATAGTGATTTGTCCTCTCCTGAAGAAATCTAGGGTCATCACAATGGTGCCCCCCATTTTTCCTGGCTGTGTTGTGAACATATGGCTGCTTTTATGGGTCTAGAGGTTTCTACAGGCTTGTGGGGTAACTTAAGGCTTTTGCCTTTTTCTATCATAATACTAGTAACAACATTATTTTGCCCGATAAATCTGATCATACATTCTTTATGGTGTTTAAAAATTCTTTAGTTTTCTTTTGTTGAATGTACCCTCTGTGTTCTAGCACTGCTATTGGCATTTTTTATATGTAATATATATTTATTTTATATATATATATGTGTTTGTGTGTGTGTGTGTGTGTGTGTGTGTGTGTGTGTGTTTTGAGAGAGAACAGGGGAAGGGGAAGAGAGAGGGAGGGAGGGAGGGAGAGAGAGAGAGAGAGAAACAATCCTAAATCCCAAGCAGGCTCCATGCTCTGGGCAGAGCTTTACTCAGGGCTTGACCCCATGACTCTGGGATCATGACCTGAGCCGAAATCAAAAGTTGGACGCTAAGGCAACTGAGCCACCCAGGTGCCCCTGATATTTTTCTTAATTTTATGTTGCTTTGGTGATTTCAGTGTGATTTCTTCTTTAACAAAAGAAGTGATTTCTAGTCCTTTGAGTACTATTTCCTCTCTTTGCCCTTTTTCCCAGTTTGTCCAGTAAAAAGACCTATAATCTCTCATGGCTCAGCTTAATTTTCACCGTTCCTTGAAGGTCCAGACTACCCAGGGCATATTTTACTTGCTCCCTTCCTCCTCTGTGCTATTAATACTTGTCATAATTCTGATTGTGCATATATATCTTTTAATATGTATTGTTTTGCATGCATGTGTCCCTTCTACATTATGGGTCCTTTAATGATAGAGTTTGTGCTTCATTCTTCTTTCTGTTCCCAAATCATGCACAGTGCCCAGCCCTAGTAATATCCCATACATATTTGTTGAAGAGTTATTTATGGTTTTCCTTCTTGATGCTTTGTGAAAATTATAAGCTACAAGTTATGGAATATAGCATGTTATTTCCCTCTTGGGAAAGAAACACTAAAATTTTTATTTTTTCAATTTTTTAATGTTTTATTTATTTCTGAGAGAAAGAGACAGCTGAGCAGGGGAGGGTCAGAGAGAGAGGGAGACAGAATCTGAAGCAGGCTCCAGGCTCTCAGCTGTCATCACAGAACCCAAAGTGGGGCTCAAACCCATGAACCATGAGATCATGACCTGAGCCGAAGTCAGACGTTTAACTGACTGAGCCACCCAGGTGCCCCAGAAACACTAAGAATTTTAGAACTGATATAAATATATCCTAAGAGGTTTGTCTTCTGCTTTCACATATTAACTTTATATCATGATTGTATCCATATTTAGATGTTTTGGTTGTGGAGTGATAGTTGGAAAGGCATATGAGTGTATATGTGTATGTGAGTGTTTAGGGAGAACAAATAAAATGTCTTTTTAGTGTATAAAGACCAAACAAACAAAGTAGACAGTATGGGTTTTTATGTCTTGGGAGCCAAAGGGCATCAGTACAAATTGAATGAATAAGAAAATTATTTGGATTCTAATTATAGTGTATACTTCTAAAACTGGTTATTATATTCATTTTGTATATGCTTCCCCTTATATAGGTTACTGTCTTCATTTCCTTCAGATACACACACACACACACACACACACACACACACGTAAAGTTTAAGCCAGAAACTAAGGGTTACTATGACATGTATCAGGTCAGTTGGAAGGTATGGTGTGGGTGATCAGAAGTGGGCAGAGCTTCATGGCATAGTGATTCTTGTCGCCACAGCCCTGTTGGCCCTGGGAGAACACAGGAAATTGGCAGCTAGAGCTAGCTTTTTGAAAAAGAATCCACTTAAATTCCAGACATGACTAACGATAAGTCTTTGTATTAAAAAAAAAAAAATCTTTTGAACTTATACAAACTTCTTTTCCCTTTTTTTGCTCTTTTCCTTTTAGAGAAGGAACTATTAAAGATTAAGTCCTGGAGAATAAATTAAAACAAATTTTCTAATGTTAGCTTTAACTTAAAACTGTGTAAACATTTATTAAATAGAATTTTCTGGTAACATATGAGAATGAACAAATAAATAATGAAATATGGTTCAAAAGAGACAAATACAGAAAGTCTCTATCAGCATTTTTGTAATAAATTTTTTTAATGCTTATTCATTTTTGAGAGAGAGAGAGAGAGAGATACAGCACGAGCAGGGGAGGGGCAGAGAGAAAGGGAGACACAGAATCCGAAGGAGGCTCCAGGCTCTGAGCTGTCAGCACAGAGCTCAATGCAGTGCTTGAACTCACGAACTGAGACATCATGACCTGAGCTGAAGTTGAGCATTTAACTGTTTGAGCCACCCAGGCCCCGCTATATTTTTGTTTCTTGCTTGATGATAATCCTTTACTTTGTGGTAAGATTTAATTTTTTATTCATCATCTGCCTACAACAGAAGTTTATTGAATACCTTTTATGTGCCAGGTCCTCTGCAGAGATTCTGAGACACAAAATGGAAAAGCCTCAGCCTCTGCCCTATAGGGTCTACAAATCAGTGTGGTAGGGTCTTATGTTAAATTGATAATGTAATATCAAAAGTAATAGAGGAAGAAATTAGAAGAAATCTAATTCAGTTCCTGGAATTTCAGAACTACCAAAAAAGGGATGAGATGCTCAGGAATTTATTATATAAGTAAGGCAGCGTTCTGTGCAATGAAACAAACAAAAATAACTGACAAGAAAGTCCTAGAAAGGAGACATCTATGGCCCATGTAGAAAATGAAGAGTAGTTTGGTGGACTGAATGTGCAGTATGTAGTGTGTGGATCTGGGCAAGGGTAAGACAAGAGGTCACAGTGATAACAAGTGGAGACATCCAGGTTTAGGGCTCCAGGTGTCCTGGGAGAGAATCTGGACTTTATTCTGCAGAAAAAGCAGTTGGATGATCTGCTTATATTTGTGTGCTGGTTTGTTTTCTTATTAATAGCTCTTCCTTTTTCCGTTTTACTCATGAACATATTTCAAAAAATATCTATTGAAAAATCTCTGTGGTTTTTGTGGGGCAGTGCATGGGATCTTTTGGGTGAGACAGAAACTGGAGACTGGATGTTCTAAAGAAGCCTATTAGGCTCCTGTAGATTAAGTCACTTCACAGACAATTACTGAGTACCTTCTCTATGCCAAGTACTATTCTAGGTGTTTGAGATCCATGGGGGAACAATGTAAGCCCTAGCAAGGTGGACATTAATAATGTAATAGTAGGGGGAAGGGGGTGGCTTAGTCGGTTAAGCATCCGACTTTCACTTAGGTCATGATCTCACGGTTCGTGGGTTCGAGCCCCGCGTCGGGCTCTGTGCTGACTGCCAGCTCAGAACCTGGAGCCTGTTTCAGTCTGTGACTCCCTCTCTCTCTGACCCTCCCCTGCTCACGCTGTCTCTCTCTCTCTCTCTCTCTCTCTCTCCTGGAAATAAATAAAACATTTAAAAACAACAATAATAATAATGTAATAGTAAACAGGAATACTAAATAAGCTGGCAAGTAGGCAAGCAGATTGCATGTTATTTTAGAAGGTGATCAATAAATAGGCCAAGGGAATAAAGAATTCTAGAGACAGAGGTGAAATGGGACGTGGGTGATTGGATCTTCATTTAGAAGGTACCGTTTGAGGAAAATCTTTTTTTTATTTTTTTTAATGTTTTATTTATTTCTAAGAGACAGAGAGAGACAGCATGAGCACGGGAGGGACAGAGAAAGGGAGACAGAGAATCTGAAGCAGTCTCCAAGCTCTGAGCTAGCTGTCAGCACAGAGCCCGATGCGGGGCTCAAACCCACAAACCGTGAGATCATGACCTGAACCGAAGTTGGACGCCCAACTGACTGAGCCACTCAGGTGCCCCAGGTTTGAGGAAAATGTTTAAAAAAAAAAAAAAAGTGGAATGGTTCAGGCATGTAGATTTCTAGAGGAAAAGTATTTTAGGTACAAACAATAAGCAATGCAAAGCCCCTAAGTCAGGAATTTCCATGACAGTTTGAAGGAATAGCTTGGAGACCAATGTAGGTGAATGTTTGTGGGTTTGGCCTGGTAAAATAACAATGGGAACTTAAAGGAAATGTTATTTTAGGCTTCAGAAAGGGAACACAGTGTCAATGATGCTCTTCAAGTGAGATGGAGATCTCACTCCTCCTCCACCCACCACCACTTCAGATACCAACAACAAGCTCAGCTTGTTACCTCTGCTTCTGATTGTCTACAAATTGGAGGTTCCAATGACCCACCCTCCCCTTGGACAATATAAATGCCAGTCACAAGTCCAGTATCTGTGCTTCCGACCAACTGACTATAAATCAGAGGTTCCTATGAACTCCTTGCCAGGTTCAATTAATTTGCTTGAGCTGCTCACAGAAGTCAAGAGAAACATTTTATAACTAGATCACTGGTTTGTTATAAAAGGATGTAACTCAGGAGCAGCCAGGTGGAAGAGATGCACAGAGCAGGGTATGGGGAAAGGGCATGGACCTTTCATGCCCTCCCTTGATGTGCCACTTTCCCAGAATCTCCGCATGTTCACCACCCCTGAAGCTCTCCAAAGCTCTTCCTTTTGGGTTTTATGGGGGCTTCATTACAGAGGCATGATTGATCAAATAATTGACCATTGGTGACTGATTTAACCTCTGGCCCTCTCCCCACCTTCCCTGGGTGTGGCTGAAAGCGCTAACCCTCTAAGGACACTGTTGGTTCTCTGGTAGTCATCTTCATCCTTACATTATTAACATAAGAAAAGGCTCTAATCAGTTCCATCATCCAGGGGTTTTAGAAGCTCTGTGCCAGAAAAGGGGGGAGGGGGGCTATAAAAACCAAATACACACACACACACACACACATATTAAAAACCACAATATCACAGGAGGGAAGGCTAATGAAGTTAATGTAGAGTAAAATATTTGAGAAAACTTATTCCCCAATGACTGGGTGAAATAGAGAGCTAGTATGCTGGAGAAGGAGAGAAAAAAGAAAGGGTAGGACTTTGAGATGAGTGGCAGGGAGCCCAAAAGGGAGCTAATTTATTATGTGAAGTGACTACAAACTGCACAGATGGACTGATTGCTCAAAAATGTACAATGTTACTACTCTGTTCACTTAGGGTATTCTTTGGCAGCCAGGGAGTTAGAGTACAGATGGGGGAAAACAAGGAGAAATTGGGAGTTGTTAGGGGTGTGTTCCAGTATTAGTAAGAAGTTAGGTTAATTAGTTGACCAATGGGGAACGAGTTAGATTTCCAAAAGGAAATAGAGACAACATGTGAGCAAAAGGTTAAAAGGTTAATCTGGGAGAATTTCTGTCACCCCAGAATGTGGCCTACAGAGGTCACAGTGGAACGCCAAAAAGGGGAAGGGAACTCAGCAGGGTAGGATGGTGATAAGAGTGGCTGACTGTTCTTGGCACTTATTGTGGAGAATCTTCACAGTTGCCTCACAGGGTAGGTAATAGTTATCTCCTCTTTTACAGATGAGGAAACTGAGGCACAAAAAGGTTTGGCAACACATCTAAAATTGTACTACTGTTAAGAAGTAGAGCTGGGAATCAAAACCAGTCAATCTGGCCCCAAGGGCACAGCCTGCATTCTCAACCTGCCACCTCTGATCCTCTCCAGACCACAGAAGGCAGGATGGGCCTGGGCAAAGATGCGGGCAACTGACCAGAAAGGTGTGTCATGAGAAACTGAGGAACTAGGCAGAAGAGTGATGTGAAGGCAATGTTCCAGTCAGATCAGGGTATAGTGAGAAGACTCTGCCTGGCAGCTGGAGTCTTGACTGGCCCATCTTTGGTCGAAGCAGCTTTACTAGTCGCCTACTACATAGGTCACAGGATTTTTAGGTATAGTTTTTATACATGCCAATTAAATTTAAGAGGGAAAGAAACCTCCTAAAATCAAGAATATGTGTCAGAAATACACTTTCCTTGTGCTAATTTTGTCAAATACTGAAAAAACAGACACTCTTTTCTTCAGGTTTCCAGGTATGGTAAGTAAGTCCTGTTTATCTGTGTGCTCCTTGGCCCCCATGGGCTAGCACTGGAAGAACTCTTTTGATCTGTTGTCTGTAAGACATGGTCCCAGCACTTACTAAGTAAGGTTTGACAGGTGGGATGGAGTCAAATGATGGGAAACCTTGAAATTCACAGTGAATAACTTAAAATTTACCATGAAATCTATATGAAAGTTCTAGTAGCTTGTAGACAAAAACAATGACTTAGCAACAATTTTTGGGTAAGGTACCCTTTTAATTGGATAGGGAAAACATTAATTACTAAAAGAAAACTCAGGAGACATTTGCCTAAATTAGTCCTGAGATAATGAATTTTAGGATTTAAGTTTTCACTCCTGAAAACTTGAATTGTGTACTTCCTCTCTATAAGATGTGTATGAAAAAAACTATTTCTTCTTATTCTTACAGTACTTTATATAAAAAAAAAATCTCAAAGATCTCCATAAATTGTTAAGCTCTGATACAGATTCACAGGACAGAAAAATGCTGTTTGCCCTGTTTTACAGCAGGAAAAAAAGATATTGAGGTGTGAAGTCTGGGGTAGAAACATCTCATTGGCACTCAGTTCCAACTCCAGGGTGGAGTCACTGTATTCAGCTAATCCTTTTATTATATTAAAGGTACTTACATTCATTTATTCTTCCACTAGCATATAGTTTTATAAGCAGCCCCACTTGTAACGCTAACAGTTTATGAAGGATTACTGTTGTCAGAGGAAGAAGAGCAGGGAGCAATGCTCATGTGACCACAGAGGCCCAGTTCCTCCACTTGGTGGAAAGCACTGGAAGGTTGAATTCCAAATACCCTTTTCTCTGCTGGTATAGAACTGCAGATGTGTAGAGATTCCAACCATTTTGTCTCTACTGTATTGGTAAAACTCAAATTTCATATTTCTGAAGCCAAATGTGTTAAAGCTAAACCTTGTGGCAGCCCTCCTACGTGCGCCTTCATTTACAGGAATGTACACCCTGTGCAGGACTGCATTCCAGCTCTTTCCACCTTGTCAGAATGCATGCATTCTTTCTAAAGGTAACATATGCTTTAAATATCCAGAACTTTAAAGTGTCTTAAGAACTGTTAATTTATATATATTAGGAAAATAAAAAATAGTCCCAAAGGAGAAATTTTGTTAATAATTTAAAAATTATACATAACAATTTGAATAGTATGTTGATTGGTGTCTTTGGCATTTCCTACCACTTTGGGTCTAAGACTAATTAATGAAGAGAGAATAAAAGTTTACACAATGTGTATGGTATTTGAATTCCTATCTGGTCTGTATTTGTCTTAAAAACAGATAGTAAACAACTTTAACCCTACATGTTAGGTTTTTAAAGTTTCTGATTTTGCCTATTCGAGCAGCATCACTATAGAAGTGTTAGCCTCAAATACAGTGAAATGTTTGGGACTGGTATTTTGTATCAAACTTCTGAAATGGAAGCTTGCATTGTTTTCAGGAGTAATCTTAACACCTCTGTTTCTGGTTTAATAATCAGGATAACATGAACTTTATACACCTTTGGATAGATTTCTTTGGAGCATACTATGGGTCCTATTTATTCTTTGTTATTTTCCTTTTGTTCTTTAAAACTTGGTCATTCCTTCTTTAACTTTCTTTTGTGGTACTCTGTGCATCATGAACAGTCTTTTTTTTTTCTTTTTTTCTTTTTTTCTCACTTACTGAACATTTGCTGTGTCTGTAACCACATACCACACCCAAGAGGCTTTCAGTCTGCAGCAAGTCTGAGCATTTGGCCTGTTTTTGTATCTGTGAGGGCAGTCAGGGTGCTGGCCAGGCATTTGACCCACAAGCAAAGGAACACAGGGACTATTACTAATTTTGTATGTGCTTTATCATGGTTCAGCACAGAGCATGAAGCATACTTGGTAAAGAAGAAAGCATTCATAAATCTGTATAGTTTTCAAGTGTCAGTTATTTATGTTTATAGTCATAGCTTTGGCATATTAAGAATGATTAAATTACATTATTTCTGCTGTGGTTTTTTTAAGTTTATTTATTTTGAGAGAGAGTGAGCAGGAGAGAGAGAGAGAGAGAGAAAGAATCGCAAGCAAGCTCCTCTCTGCAGCATGGAGCCAATTCAGCTCTCAAATCCACAAACCTTGAGATCATGACCTGAGCCGAAATCAAGAGTCAGACTCTTAACCAACTGAGCCACCAAGGCACCCCTCTGCTGTGTTTTAAATGGTAGGGAAGCATTTTAGAAATACAAAAAATTAAAAGATAATTCCTAATCTTTGGTTTTCCAGAAAAGCTACTCGCTTCCTCACAAAATACCTTACCTAAAATAAGTGTTTCTAATTTTTGGAAAGCGTAAAGAGAAGACTAGGACTAGTTTGTACATCTCCTTTGTATATATATTCTGAGAGAAGCATGGAGGAAAGCCCGAGAATGAAGAGTAGCCTTTATCCATCACACATAACATGATCACCTGTGTTCTTCCTCTATGAAAGCTGGTCCCCTTGGACTTATGTCTACCCTGTCTTCCCTCCCCAGTCTGTTGTGACATGGGGAAAAGTTAGTCATCATCCAATGCCCTCAATGTTCTAGACACTAGAAAAAAAATAGAGCATATTTTTTTTCAAAGACTAAGCAAGGCCTATTGGACTCTTTCAAGTTTTCAGAGTCAATTTTCTTTCTCTTTAATTTAAACATAAATTGTCACTCTGGGTGAAAATACTCATGAGAAAACAGAGCCTTTCTTCTTTGGGAATCTCTGGGTTCCCTTGATACCCCAGTGGAAACCCTTGGACTCTCTCTTTGTTCCCCAACCCTGACCACATACCAGCCTGGCCATTCTGTTGTAAGGCACCACTGTTCTCTAGGGATTTGCACATGTAGAAACTTTCTTCTCCAAGTAATAGCCTCTTTACTTGTTCTCTGACCCCTCCCCATACCTAGAGTATGTCCATTTCTTAGGTCTAGTATTCTAATTATTCAGCTTTATCCACTTCTTTTCTTGTACTTTTCTGGCTATTCTAGCTTGAATTCCTAAAATATATTGCACTCACCAGTAGACTGTTACTTGTAGCACTGATAAGATCCCATTCCCCCTTGACCTTCCAGTTCTGTAATATGGAATAAACCCTCATAAACTTTCTCCACTCCTACTGTGAGGAATGTTACTGTAACAAAGTTCTGAGTCTAATGTAGGAGGACCACCCTTTCCATCCTCATTGCCCACTACCCCAGCACTCCTTTAGTGAGAAGTTGAATACACAAGTGTAGCTTGCCCGAGTCTGGCGATTTCCTAAATGTTTGTGTTTCTCTTCATGTGTATTATTTTTTCCTTTCCATGCCGCTTATCTACATCCATCTCTCTTTCAAAGCTAGATTTAAAATTTGTTTTTCATATTTAAAAATCTATTCCTCATTTTAAGATACTGGCTTTATTTTATTTTGTTTTTAAACATTGACAATTTCATTCAAGAACTACTGTCACTTTACTCTGCATATTCGTTTTGTATGAGAGAATTCTTTGTTGTTAAATTCATTGTTGCAGATGACATGCATGCTCTGAGACTTCACATGAGGGGTGCTCCACTATTGAAAAACACGTTTTCAGGCTGACATGGATAGGGAGCCCAAACTGGAGCAGACTTGGGGCTTGGGCTTGGAGCCCCCACAGATGGAGCAACTTTTGTCCCAAAGGGATGGAGCTCTGAATGGAGGTGACAAGAATGGGTTTGGGTGGGAGACGTAGGAAGTAGTTGCAGTGAGGACATATTAATTACATCCTCTTTTTAAAAAAATTCAATTTCTTTTTTAAGCTGCATTCTGAATCATATAGACTTATGTGAAAAGTAGGCCTCTATCTATAATAGTGTATTTATGGGAAACTATATTCTGAATTATGAAAAACCATCCTAAAAATCTACTGTTACAGGCAATCTGATTATAAATCACAGCCACCCTGCTTTTTGGAAAAGTGAAGCATCAAGCTAGGATTAAATTGCACAGAAAAGTTAGGGCACCAATTCTATGTGTCTACCTTGTAGTTATAGAAAATATGATGTATTAGGAAAATTATTAATGTAAAGAATACATGAGTGTGTGTGCATGTTGATGGTAGTGTGTGTGTGTGTGTGTGTGTGTGTGTGTGTGTGTGGTGGTAGTTTTTTGTTTCCCTTATATCATTATTTTTTCCCCTTGAGTTAATCTTACCTCCACTACTTATTGACTGTGACCTATGCAAGCTCGTTAAGTGCTGTAAGCTTCATTTTTTCCAGATGTAAAATAGATATAATAGTAGTCCCTGACTCACAGACTTGTCATGATGCTTAAACAGAGTGCTGGTAGGGCACTTGGCCCAGTGCCTGCTGCATGGCAAGTTTCAAACTCTTATTACTACTATGACTTCTACCACGGCTACTACTTCTGTGGCTACTACATTTTTGTTATTATATTTTCCCCTTTTGCTCAGCGAAGCCTCACCTTATGTAAATAAGTGCAACCCAACATTTCCTATCTCTATTCCCTGCTTTGTTTTTCTCTATACCTTCGAACACCATTGAACTTACTGTAGATTTTACTTTTTCATATTGTCTCTTTTCTTTGTCTCTGACTAGAAGACAAGCTCTACAAGGACAGGGATTTTTGCTTGTTCTGTTCACTGCTGTATCCTTAGTGCTTAGAATATGTCAGAGCCTCATGAGTTGCTCTATAAATATTTATTGAATGAACAAGAAGATTACTTAAAAATGATCAAGTGATAGTTTTGGAAATAGTATGACTCAATATCTCTGAAGCAACAAGTGAAAGTAAAATAAAGTGAGAGAAACTTTCATGTCAAAGAGACACTACAGCTGTAGATGGATTTTAAGTTTTGAGCATATTTCAAATGTATGTCTATAAATAGAAAACAATGGAAAATAGTTTTAAAAATTCCTTTCCCACAATTAGACTCATTCTCTTCTTTCCCTTGACACAAATAAGGAAAAATGAATGGGCTGTCTTTTTACATCTTCATACTACTGTTCTCTGGTGACTTCTCAGGTCCCTTGTCTGCCCCTTGACTTCTGAGCCACAGTTAAGCTGCTCGCACAGCTGGATCTGGCTTGTGTAAGCAGACTCACAGAGCACTGCCGTGTCACTCACCATGGACGGTGCAGCATTGTTTCAGAGAGGAAAACTGTTTCTGCCTCCACTGTTGGTCTGTCTTGCAGTGTGAAATAAAGAGAGTGGAGCCTAAACAATCTCCTTGGCATACCGCTCCCCTCTTAAATGCTGTGTAGTTTAAAGCTAAAAATGTTTTGAAGAGTGGGTCTGAGATTATCCTGAAAACTCATTTGCTTTTACCAAATATTTCTGACAGCTCTCTAGATCATTAAATTAGTAGCAATGAATGGAGAGATAAGTAAAACTAATGGCAAGATAAATGTTTTGTGATGGGGGTTTAGTCATTGTGATTCTCATGGCCTCATGAGATCACTTCCACCCCTCATTTTCAGATTGTAGTATTTTCATGTAAAGTCTACCTTCATATAGAAGTTTGAAATAAACTATTAATAAAACTTTGTAGTTATGTAGCATCTCACTTTTAGGAGCTTAAGGCACTATTGTTTAATTCCTTTTTTTTTTTAAGTTTATTTATTTTGAGAGAGAGAAAGCATGAGCAGGGGAGGGGCAAAGGGAAAGAGAAAGAGAGAGGATCCCAAGCAGGCCCCATGAGCACAGAGCCCAACGTGGGGCTCCATCTCAGGAACTATAAGATCATGACCTGAGCTGAAATCAAGGGTCAGATGCTAACTGACTGAGCCACGAAAGTGACTTTGTTATTTAATTCATAATATATTTTTTGCTCTTTTTAAAGTAGTGAAAGACTATGTTTCATTGGGAAAACTAACATAGAAATAGTTGAAACTTTTCACAAATGAAAGTTCTGAGTCATTGACAATGGTAAGTTGAGGAAAGTCATAGTAGTGCAGTGTCTGTCATTGATGGACCTGTCCAAACTGTATTTGTACTTCTCTGCAAAGTTAATCTTTTTTAAAACTTTTTAATGTTTTTTATTTCTGAGAGAGCGTGAATTGGGGAGGGTCAAAGAGAGGGGGAGACATAGAATCCCCCAGGCTCCAGGCTCCAGGCTCTGAGCTGGCTGTCAGCACAGAGCCCAATGCAGGGCTTGAACCCAGGAACCATGACATCATGACCTGAGCCAAAGTCAGACGCTTAACCAACCGAGCCACCCAGGCGCCCCTCTGCAAAGTTAATCCTGAAAGCGACCATAATTAATTTCATGTAGGTAAAGCACATAACAACATCTCATTTTATTTTGGAGAACTCCCAGCAAAAGTCCTTTTCAGGGACATTTTTAAGAAGACAAAGGGTGTCATTTACAGATTACCTGTGATCTAAGACCTTGTCTTATTGTAATAAATCTTTAAGGAAAGTCATGTTCTTTTGAATAAAAGAAATGCTAAAACTTGAAATAATTGGTACTTACTAGTTCTGAGTTGTTCATTTTTCAAATCATCATAAATATGCCATTATACCCAGCTAAGCTTTGTGCGTCATGAAGTTAAGGAGGAACAGAGTGGTTCTACTTATAGTATAGAAAAGCACTATTTCCCAGATACCATCTGTGCCATGTGCAAAACCTGACTTGCCCATCTTCCTCCAAGGTAGTTTTCAAAACTGGTAAACTTTTGTTGCCTTTTAGTTCTTGAAGATCCCAGTTTTGGTGATCCAGCTCTTCTGGTTTCATTACTTCTTATACTTCCTCACCTCTCTCTCTTTTGATGAAACATGTATATTTTCTGGCTACATTCTTGACACTGTGCTAAAGTTTGAAGAAAGGTAAGTCTTTACAAAATGTATCTATTCTTTTGACATCTATTCTTGCTATAATATGCTAGTTGTATTTCCTAAATATTTGTTTCTTTCTTCAATCTTTGTAATTTGGGTTTTGCTCACTATGTTTTTTTTCCAGAATTTTGAGTCTTTTTCAAATCATTCTTGTTTTGTTTTGCCCGTTTTAAAGAATTATTTATTGTATTTAGCTGATATTTTTTTCATCATCTCTTTAAGATCTATTTTAAAGGCAATGTTAAAGAAATATTAAAAAGATATATTTAAAAGTCATTTTCAGATTGTAATACTGTTTTCATTTCCTCTGAAGTAAATTCTTCCTTTAATTGTAGATCTTACTGGTTCTTCTTTTAACAGAAGTATTCCTCTTTAAAATTTAGGTTTGCAGGCCCTTATTTAAACAGGAGCCTCACCTCTCTATTCTAATCTCTTAATTGCTCATTAAAAATTCTGTGGTTGCCACCACTCCAGCCTCTAGAATATTCTAGCGCAGAACCACTCCTATATTGGTGGCTCAGAGTTTCCATCCTGCTTTGTTACTGGAAATCTAGTAGATCCATCCAAAATCAGACCTGTCCAGCATCTTTCAGCAGAATCCTCATGTAAAGTTTTGTGTGCTGCCATGTGCCTCTCTTTTTAGACACTTAGCTTTATGTTAAAACGAAAAGGTAAGAGTTTCAGAAGCAGGTTTGTTTTTTTTTTTCATTTTCGCTTCATGGGCCAGAAATTCTGTCCAGACCTTCATTTTAAGCAGCACGCCTGGCTCAAAACTCCCTTCTCAGGATGGGGGAAGAATGAAAATAAGTGAAGGGAATAAGAGAACATTACTGTGATGAACACTGAGTAATGTACAAAATTGTTGAACCACTACATTCTACACCTGAAATGAATATAATACTGTACATTAATTATACTGTAATTTTAAAAAAACTTCTTCAAAACAAGAAAAGAGTCCCTCATCATTAGGTACTTTCACCTTTCACTTATTACCCCAAGAGCCAAAATTCTACCTCTGCTTAAATCTGACCTTTACTTCCAACAGGTTTACAACTTTAGCCTTAGTTACTGTTTGCTTTGTGTTCCAGTAACTTCTGTTTTGAGTCAGGACTAAACAGCAATGTATTTTTAATTATTTTCTCTTAAATTTCTTTTTTTTTTAAACCTTTTTTTTTTTTAATGTTTTATTTATTTCTAGGAGAGAGAGACAGCGTGAGCAGGGGAGGGTCAGAGAGAGAGGGAGTCACAGACTGAAACAGGCTCCAGGCTCTGAGCTGGCAGTCAGCACAGAGCCCGACGCGGGGCTCGAACCCACGAACCGCGAGATCATGACCTAAGCGAAAGTCGGACGCTTAACGACTAAGCCACCCAGGCGTCCCTTCTCTTAAATTTCATTATTGCTGTGCTTAAAGTGGCATAGTTAAAGGGTGTGGCCTTAAAATATGGCCACATATTTTGCCATGTTGACTTGAGTTATTTAAGATGGGGCACTAGAATTTCATGTGAAAGCTGTGGGGAGTCATTATACTTTTAGGAGAGTATAATCTGATACGATTTTATATTTTAGAAGGATAATTCCAAGTAGCATGAAAGATGGATTTTCTAAAGGCCAGATCAGAGGTTAGGACATCTGTTTGGAGAATATTGCCTACCCAGGCTATTAAGTGGGATGGAGGACATTAGGGTGACCGGGAACAACTGCAGCATATTGGACAGTATATCCAGTGATGCCTGGATAGCCTTCAGCTTCAGGGCGAGTATTGTCTCCTGGTTGTATTACCCACTGACTGTTTAGAATAGAAGATTGAACATTTGTTTCTCTTCTTCTGATCTTCATATCAGTCAAATGGATGTTTGCTGGATGTATGTTGGTATCCTGAATTTGATGAAAGTGAAAGAGTTAGAAAGGACTTTATTTTGGAGAAAGAACCTGAGGCTCAAAGGGGTTGATTTGGGGGCGCCTGAGTGGCTCAGTTGGTTAAGTGTCCGACTTCGGCTCAGGTCATGATCTCACGGTTTGTGGGTTCGGGCCCCACGTCAGGCTCTGTGCTGACAGCTAGCTCAGCGCCTGTTTCAGATTCTGTGTCTCCCTCTCTCTCTGACCCTCCCCTTCTCATGCTGCCTCTCTCTCAGAAATAAATAAAACATTTAAAAAAAAAAAAAAAAGAGGTTGATTTGATTTTTGACAAAATAAGGACTAGAGTCCCAGCATTTTAATTAATTGTCACCACTTAACTTCTTGTGTCATTTTCTTCTGGTTTCTCTTTTACCATTCATACATACACAAGGGAATTACTGTCATCACAAATTAGTATTTTTTCTGCCTCTAAGAACTTATGAGTTCTATTTCTTTGGGTGTTTTGGCGGTGGTGGTGGTGGTGGTGTTTTTGCTAAATTGCAACTTGAATAATGATTTTTTTCTCCTCTTTGTGGTAAGTTTCCTTTTGTTTCTATTTACTCTGTTTGTCTAAAATGTTTAGATATATGTGCAGCTATCATTCTCTTCTATTCCCTTCATTCTATCTTATCCTCAGTGTCCCTGCTTTTCTCGCATCAGTTTTCAGATCTCAAGAAAGCAGACATCAGCTCACACTGCAGCAAGTATCATCATGGACAGTTTTCAAAAGAAAATAAGACATGTATTCTGTTCAGTGTGACCTTTGTTTTCCTGCAAAATCTAAATGTATATGGCCCAGCAATTTGAATGTGGAAAAAACCCAAAAACATGGCATTTATTTTTTTCTTATTTTAAAAGTATAAGGCTAATACCTTCTTCCGTGCCTTTTTGTTATAGAAAGATACTGCTTCAAAAAGAATGTTTAATACCACTAAGCAAATACTAAGAACATTAATAATGGTAATACTTTTATTAATAATCTTTTCCTCCCAGAGAATACTTTAATATATGCTACTGACTTGCCTTAATCTCATGTTTACATCAGGTTTTTAACATCATTTTGTTGTTGTGGAAATGATTCTTCATTAGAACTAACACATGAATATAGAAAAAGCATCTATAGAGGAAGGAGCAACTTTGAAATCAATCGCTGTCGTTTCTCAGAAAAATCTCTGCCATATTTGGTGATATGGAAATACTCTGCTCTTATTTATTCATTCCCTCAAGAAACCCTCTGAAGGCCTATCATATGCCAGGCACTAAACTAGGCACATAGAGGAGAACAAGATAAGAGGCACTGTAATTAACTTTGCCTCTAAAATTCATGGTTTCTTTTATGCATGATATGCTTCTCAATAGTATGACTTCCTCCATATAGAGCAGATTAAGCAATTGTTCTTTAGATATCACTCAGTTGAAGACAGACTTCTATTTTGTTAATTTAGTGCTTAATCAGACTTAAGTGAAGGGTGTGCCTCATTCAAGTCATCTGAACTCCTAATGAGCTGGTTTATGGTCTTTCTATTCATATCCTTTATTATTTTACAAAGCCTTAGTCATTGTACCCACTTCCTGGCTTAGAGTTCACAAACCAAAGAAGTCTAACTTTTTTTTTAACCCTCTCTGAATTCGATAGCTGCTCTGTTTCCTTGAAAATTTTGTTAGTACTCTGGATATTCTTTGAGTTCCAGATGACTCTCTTAAAATACAATCACCAGGACTCCATGGTCTCCCAGGAGTGCAGGAAGCACGGTATTCTACAAAGGACACTGCATTCTGCTCTGTTGGCTCTGCTCTTTTTAGTGTGACTCCATACTTGATTAGCCATTTAGTGTCAAACCAACGCCTACTGTCTTCAGGAATATTTAGAACTCTGAGGATGTGGGTCCAATCATTCTTTTTTTCCTTCCTGTATTAAATGCATTATCTTCATGTGGTCCAAATTAATGTGTCCTGCCATTTTTCAACTCCTTTAGGCAGCTCTATGAGATCTTGCAGTTTACTATATCTAGTGTGACTTTACACTTTTCTGGAAAAACAGTAGAAGCTTTGGAGCCTTTTATAGTATACCTCCTTTTCCAGATTGTTTCAAAACATTAAATCAGGACAGTCTGTAAGCTAGTCACTGGCAAGGGTCTACATTTTGTATTTTGCTCTTTCTGTCTGTATGTTCTTATTCTTTTAGTGGTCTGTCTAGAAGCTCCTGAATGGGGGTGGGAGGTAGTGGGCATGGAGCAAGCCCACTATTAGTGCCTAAGAGTGGGATATTCTCCCAGCGGCAGTTTTTGTGATTTCTCTGTTAAATGCACTTTGTTATGGTACTTGTGAAGGCCTTTGACGGTCTAGGTGAATTGTATCCACAGATTCTCCCCATACTCTTTCTTGCCCATGTGCTTATTTATCTCTTAAAGAATTTTGCAAAAGTAATGAGGCAGTATCTATTCTCACAAAACTACTTTTATTTTCTGCCATGACATGTCTTTAACTATTCATTGATTCTGCACATTACATACATTTTGCTAGATTTTTCACTATAAAAACAACATTTGACAACCTGATGATCTGAGTTCCCCTCCAGTGTGACCATAAAGTTACCTTTTTATAGAGTTAAAAAATATTAGGAATCTATTGGCATTTTCATCATAGTGCATATAGTTTTATAAGATCTCTCAGGGCTTCTTGAATGCCCATCAATCTCAGTGATTTGTCTGCTTTTTAGTTTGTCTCTTAGCTCTAGAACAGTTCCTTCCTACCTGCTTCAAATAGCAGAACCTACCCAGCATCTCCCACAGCAATGGAGAGCAAATTTCCTCAGCTGTCTCTTCCTTGGGCCCCTGCATTCCCTCCAGATTTGCATCTCCCAGCAGCCTTCTGAATCTGCTTGCACCTCTTTTGACTTGTCTTTGAGCCTCACCTTTTTCTTTCTTAAGCGTTATTTTAATTTTATTCTAGTTTTCACACGTGTATCTTTTCCCCTTGCTTCCTGGTTTGTTTTGCTTGCCTGTTTGCCACACAGTTCTTGTTTGTTTTGAATTCCTAGTTCTTTTTTACAAGGATTTTAATAAAATATTTTCACTAAAACCTCTAGATCTCTTGTGAGGAGTTCACTGATTTAAATGAGGCTTTGTTCATTTCTTCCAGGACTTAGGTATTTTTTTTCCTTTAATTCCTTCTACAACTGGTATTGTATATGCTATTTGTGGGAGAGAGACTAGACAAGAGAAACAGAGGCAAGGGAGGACAGAAAACAGTTTATTACCCAAATAACATTTTGCTTTGGTCTCTCTTGTATTGTAACTTACAAATACTTGCAAAAGTTAGATGCCAGTGAGGTTCAAACTTCCCTTAACTAGTTATTTGTCCTAGAAGCTTTAGCGGTAATTCCTATCTTAATGAACTCTTCCTGTGTAGTTACTGAGACCTCCATTATTTCCACCTAAGTCCATGTTCTAGTTTCCCAGACTCATTCAACCATTTCAGCAAGTTCTCAGTTTTTTTTGTTAAGATGATCTATAGATTAAAGAGTGACTAGCTATTTAGATGCAAGGTGCTTTGTTCCTACTTTAATGTTGATAGTAGATCAATTCCAAGTATAATTATAGTAGTCACAAAGTGGAGGTAGTAATATTTATTATAATAAGAATGAAGACTATGAGATGTTAGCTGTGTTTCATCCCCCTTATACCACAGCTGAAGTAACTTTTCATCATTTTGTCTGTATAGAGAACACTCCAAGTTACTGAAATTTGAGCAGTAACTGACAGCAAATGTTAAAGACACTAGCTGTCTCTGGATTATCTTCAACAAGTATATTTAATCCTTGGTCTAATATTTTAAGGCTCTTGGTTAAGTACCTCTATTTAAATAATACCTCAACTCACTCCTGTGCCAACAGAGAGATTGGGGAATGTTAGATCGTTTTGTTTATGTATGATCAAATAATTCAGAATATTAAATTTATAAAAATTAAAAAATAATAGTTATAAAAATATAAAATATTTTATATAAAATATAAAATAATTCAGAATATTAAAGTTATAAAATATATATAAAATATAAAATAGTTATAAAATATAAAATCAATGCTAATTTGATTATTCATTTTGATTTGCATGTACAGCTCTAGTGTACTTACATAGTTTTGATACTTAGTCATTGAGGTCAAGAGTGTATTCAGTATTTCAGACCATAGAATAAAAGGATGTAACAGTAATGCTTTATGTTATATATATCCAGAATCCAGAATGGCTGATTAGAGCTTGTTAATAGGCTGGGTATGGGTCTGAGAGAGATTTAGGGGATTTTTCTCTTCTCCTTTTTAAATTCAATTTAGTTAACAATAACAACAACAAAAAATCCCAAACTAGTTTCATGCATTTCTCCCACCCCTCATACCCCCTATAACTCTCCCCAGCCTCCCAACCCTCTGCCCTGTCCTCTTACAGCCACCAATCTGTTTTCTGTTATCTGAGAGCTTGGTTGTTGTTGTTTTAGATTCCACATATAAGTGATCATACTGTATTCTTCTTTCTCTGTCTAACTCCACTTAGCATAATACCCTTGAGGTCCATCCATGTTTTCACAAATGGCAAGATTACATTCTTTTTTATGGCTGAATAATCCATTGTGTGTGTGTGTATACCATGATTTCTATCCAGTCATTGATATGCACTTAGCCTCATGCGGGCTTGAATCCATGAACCATGAGATCATAACCTGAGCTAAAGTCAGATGCCCAACAGACTGAGGCACCTAGACACCTCATTCTTTTTTTTTTTTTTTTTTTTGAGGAACCTGCATGCTGTTTTCCATTAGTGGCTGCACCAATGCATTTCTGTATTTATACCAATAGTGCACAAGGGTCCCCTTTTCTCCATATCGTAACCAACACTTACTCTCTCTTGACTTTTTGATAATCGCTATTCTAACAGGTGTGAGGTAATACCTCATTATGGTTTTGATTTGCATTTCCCTGATGATTCATGATGTTGAGCACCTTTTCATGTAACTGTTGGCAATCTGTATGTCTTCTTTGGAGGAATGTCTATTCACATCTTCTGCACATTTTTAAATCAGATTTTTTTTTTTTTTTTTTTTGCTATTGAGTTCTGTGAATTCTTCATATATTTTGGGTATCAGTCCCTTATCAGATACATGATTTGCAAATATTTTCTCCCATTCACTAGGTTGCCTTTCCGTTTCGTTGATGGTTTCCTTTGCTGTGCAGAAGCTTTTCAGTTTAATGTAGCCTCGTTTGTTTTATTTTTGCATTTGTTGTTTTTATTTTTGGTGTGAAGTCCAAAAAATCATCACCAACACCAATGTCAAGGACCTTAACACTTGTGATTTGGTTTTTATTTAAAGTTTGTTTTTAATATTTATTTATTTTTTAGAGACAGAGAGAGACAGAGCATGAGCAGGGGAGGGGCAGACAGAGAGGGAGACACAGAATCTGAAGCAGGCTCCAGGCTCTGAGCTGTCAGCACAGAGCCTGATAAAAGGTTTTAACTCATGAACCGTGAGATCATGACCTGAGCCAAAGTTGGACGCTTAACCGACTGAGCCACCCAGGCACCCCTACCTGTGTTTTCTTCTTTGAATTTATGGCTTCAAGACTATGTTTAAATCTTTAATCCATTTTGACTTAACTTTTGTGTTTGGTCTAAGATAGCGGTCCATTTTAATTCTTTTGCATATGGCTGTCCATTTTCCCCAATACCATTTATTGGGGAGACTGTCCATTCCCCATTGTGTATTCTTGAATCCTTTATCACAAGTTTATCTACCATATGTGTATTGATTTATTTCAGGGGTCTCTATTTTGTTTCAGTGAACTGTGTCTGTTTTTATGCCAATACCATACTGCTCTGATTACTATAGCTTTGTAATATAGCTTGAAATCAGAAAGCATAATGCCTCCAGTTTTGTTCTTTCTCATTATTGCTTTTGTGGTCCCATACAGATTTTAGGATTCTTTGTTTTAGTTCTGTGAAAAATGCCAATGTAACTTTCATAGGGATTACATTAGATCTGTATATTGTTTTGGTAGCATGGACATTTTAACAATATTAGTTCTTTAAGTCCATGACCGGGGTAATCTTTCCATTTGTGTCTTCTTCAGTTTCATTCATCAATGCCTTATAGTTTTCAGTATATAGGTCCTTTACTTCCTTTGTTGAATTTATTTTTAGATTTTTTCATCTTTTTGATGCAATTGTAAATGGTATTTTCTTAATTACTCTTTCTGATAGTTTGTCATTAGTATAAACAATAGATTTTTGTGTATTGATTTTGTATTCTCCATTGTTACTAAATTGTTTATTAGTTCTAACAGCTGTTTGATGGAGTCTTAAGAATCTGCAAATAACGATAGTTTTACTTTTTCCTTTCCAATTTGGATGATTTTTATTTATTTTCCTTGCCTAAATGCTCTGGCTAGGACTTCCAATACTATGTTTTATAAAAGTGGGGAGAATGGACATCCTTGTGTTATTCCTGATATTAGAGGAAACAGTTTCAGTCTGTCATCATTGAGTATGATTAGCTGTGGCTTGTCATATATGCCCTTTATTATTTTGAAGTATGTTTCCTCTTTACCTGCTTTGTTGAGTTTTTATCATAAATGGGTATTGAATTTGGTCAGTTGCTTTTTCTTCATCTTTTGAGATGATCATACATTTTTTTTCCTGAGTTTTGTTAGCTTGATGTGTCACATTGACTGATATGCAGGCATCAAACAATTTTGGCATCTTCAGAATAAATCCCACTTGTTTATGGTATATGATTTTTTTTAATGATCATTAACATTCAGTTTGCTAATTTAATTTGCCAATATTTTGTTGAAAATTTTTACATTAGTGTTCAACAGGGATATCATCCTTTATTTTATTTATTTTGGTGACGTCATTGTCTGGTTTTGGTATCAAGATAATGCTGGTATATAAAATGTATTTGAAAAAGTTTTCTCTGCTTCTGTTCTGTGGAAGTGTATGAGAGGTATTGGTATTCTTTGAATGTTTGGCAGAAATAACCGGTGAAGCNATCTCTTTTTTTTAATTGGTCTATTCAGAGTTTCTGTTTCATCATGATTTAGTCTGATGGGTTGTGCATTTATAGGAATTTATTCATTTCTTCTAAGTTATCTAGTTTGTTGGGGTTTAATTGGTCATAGTAGTCTCTTATGATTCTTTTTCATTTCTGTAGGTTTCAATTATAACATCTCGTTCATTTCTGATTTTATTTGAGCACTCTCTCTTTTTTTTTCTTGGTGAGTCAAGCTAAAGTTTTGTCAATTTATCTTTAACAAAGAACCAGCCCTTAGTTGCATTGATCTTTAATAGTGTCTTCTTGTTATTTTAGTCTCTATTTCATTTATTTCTGCTCTAATCTTTGTTATTTCCTTTCTTCTATTAACTTGTTTTTTTGTTTGTTCTTCTTTTTCTAGTTCCTTGAGGCCTAAAGATAGGTTACTTATTGAAACTTTTCATATTTCTTCAGATAGGAATTTATCACTATGAACTTACCTTTTAGAACTGCTTTTGCTGCATCCCATAAATTTTGTTATGTTACATTTCTATTTTTGTTTCTTTCTGTGTATTTTGTTTCTTTTGATTTCTCCTTTTACACATTGGTTATTCAGTAGCATGTTGTTGATTTGCCACATATTTGTGAATTTTCCAATTTTCTTCATGTAATTAATTTCTAGTTTCATTCCTTTGTGGTCAGAAAGGTGTTTGATATGACTTCAGTCTTCTTAAATTTGTTAAGTTTGTATTGTGCCCTAAGGTAGGACCTTTCTTAGAGGAGCTTTTCTTCTTTAACCACATTCTAAAATACTGATATTCTGTCACTACCACTCAGTATTCAGCAGCCATTCTTTCCTATGCCATGACTCCTTCAAGTAGTCTGGTGAGGCCAATATATATTCTCAGAGTAATTGTTTTGAAAAGTATAAAGCAAAATTGTTAGGGTTACAAAAGAAACTAATTATATTTGTATGTTAATATTGTAATTATTAAAAGCCAGGCTTGTAATGTAATGTAATAATGTGATGTGATACATTATATGACAAGACCTGAAGTCACCACTGTGACTTCAAAACAATGATGGGCACAAGTGATTCTTTAAGACCTTTTTAGCAACTATGCTGTGGTATAAAAATGTCTTGAATAACCATTGGTGAAAAAGTCACATGTGGTGCTGTTACTACTGAGGGTTTTTGCTTATATTCAAAATTGAAAAAGATTTTAAATTTCAGATAGAATTTACTAAAAATGAAGGTATTTATTTTTCTTCCCAAACCTACATGCCTCCTTGAATTCTATCCGTGGACCTTGTGGACCTTGGTTAAGTATTCCAATGTAATTAATTTCATTTAGTAAGCTTGTTTGTTATTTCTGCTTATGTGTAGAGAATCTTTGCAACTTTTGTTCTTTAAAAATTGAGGAATTACTTCTGGGGCTACTTTTTCATATAAAAATCATGACAGGTTTATCACCAGCTAATACAAACTCTGTAAACTAGAAAAGAAAAATATGTCTGATATAGCTGATTTTTGATCATTGAAGTCACAAAATATTTTTAAATTAACATTTTCTACAATACCAGGCCACCTGGATGGCTCAGTCGGTTAAGCATCCGACTTCAGCTCAGGTCAGGAACTCACAGTTCATGGGTTCGAGCCCTATGTCGAGCTCTGTGCTGACAGCTAGCTCAGAGCCTGGAGCCTGCTTCAGATTCTGTATCTCCCTGTTTCTCTGACCCTCCCCTGCTCATGTTGTCTGTCTGTCTGTCTCTCTCTCTCTCTCTCTCTCAGAAATAAATAAAACATTTTTTAAAAATTAAAAAAAAAAAGATTTTCAACAAAACCAAGAGACTTAGTTTAATTGTTTTCTCAACTTGTGGTGTATCTTAAATGAGAAATCAATAAAGTTTTAAAGAATGGGGCCAAAGAATGTGATCAAGGTGTTATTGCTGAAGTGGGAGACAAAAACCCGTATCAGAAATGAAGATTTTCAAACTGAAAGAATGTCCTGGGACAGCTGAGCTTCCTTTTGGTGTTAGTAAATGGGAAGATTGTGTAAGGAATTGCAGTGTGGTCGACCCTCCACAGAAGGAATTGTGCTCTTCAAGAAGGCAAAAATGTCAGAAAACTATGAGAAGAATACTGTATGTCTTTCCTACTCTGATTAGTAAAAGTTTCAGTTTGCCTTTATGGTAAAAATGTTAACTTGTGAAAAAAAGTTTATGTTCATCATTCATTCATTTAACAAATCTTTTCATACCCAACTTGGTTAGTAAGCAATAGGGATGCAAGATGGAAAAGCATGGTTCCTACAGTCTGAGGAGTAGACACAGACAAAAGTAGTGTGGGCTGCCGTGACTCTATCAAGAGCTTTTTTCAAACATGGTGCTTCCAGGGACTATTACCTTGTTCTATATAATGAAACTTCTGATTCCCTATGAGAGTCCTTAGTCTACTTTGAGGACTTCTAAAATTTAATGGAAAATACATATTAATGTATTTTGAACATATGAAGGTAAACAAAGATGTCACATTTGTTCAGCCTGGCAAGAGTTTATCACTTCAATGAAATAATACCTTATGATTATTTGGTGTTCCAGTTTGTACTTATTTTGAACAAAATACAGAAATACAAAAATACAAGTACAGTGAATAAGGAAAAATCATAAAGAATCAGGTTTATAAATATGAGGAATAAATGTTTCTGATCTAGGCCTTGGCTGGACTGGGGGCAAAAAGAGCTGAGACTCAGACTGTAGTGCACAGCAAGAAGCCCTCGTTGAAATGATGTTCTTCTGTTCTAGAACCATTGTTCCTTCATTAGTACCTGCTAAACAAACTATAATTTGGCATACAAGGCCTCTCCCAGAATGGCCTCTACTGGTGTTTACAAACTTAGTTCCTTCTGTTTCTTGTCCTTTCTTCATCTAAACTGGAGGCTTCTTGTTTCTCAAACATGGCCAGTATATTTTTCCCTCCTTTTGCTTGTGTTGGCCCATCCATTAGATTGCTTCATCCTCCTCCATCTATACTTACGTATGTAGGTCATCTCTTCCCTGAGCTCTTCTTTGATTTGCCTTGTCATCTCTGCTCCTTTAAGTCTGTATCCCCACCTTGGTACACACATTTCAACCATGCCTCTCTTGGTCCCTGTTGCATTCATTTTCTAACCTCCTTCACACCTCTTTCTTTTTCTTTTCCTTTTTTTTTCTTTTTCCTTGAGAGAGAAAGAAAGAGAGTGCAAGTAGGTAAGAGGGGCAGAGGGCATGGGAGAGAGCAAGAGAGAAATAGAGAGAGAGAATTTTCTCAATCAGGTTCCATACCCAGCACAGATCCTAACACAGGGCTCAGGTCCACAACCCTGGGATCATGACCTGAGCCAAAATCAATAGTCACTCAACTGACTGAGTCACTCAGGTGTCCCCACATGTTTTTCTGATCTGTACCCATAAGGCAAGTGAGGCAGACCGGGGTTTGTTTCTTTTCACCTTTGTTTTTCCTGTAGTCAGGATATGTTGCCCTGCTCCTTAAGGAAGGTACTTCTAAAACAGGGTGTACCCCTCCAGATCCCCTCAAGGAAGCTCTTCCTGCCCACCAACATACAATTCTTCAGGACCCATATTTACTTCACTCTGTTAAAACAGATTTGCCTCTAGTCCCAGCTGCTAAGTAAATGCCAGCTTTCCTGGATTTCTGCTAACTGAGAAAGGCTGATTCACGATGGAAAGTAATGTTTTATTGTTGTTCTCATTGGCTAATAACTCTCACTTGTAGATTCAAAGTCTTGAGGAGCAGTAAAACAGTGCAGCTGCTTGTGTGGTCTTAGGCATTTCCAGCCTACTGGTATTTTGAGCCTCCTATGTCTCTAAAAGCAAATGTTAGAGGAAGTGTTCTGGTCTCTGGTTATCTTTTCCCACATATAGTTCATAGTTCTTTTGCCACACCAGTCTTTTCTCTGAGGCAATATTTTTATTCAGGAAACTTTGGCTCAATTATTGAGATTTTTAAAATTTCATATATTTCATATGTAAAGTTCACTCTGTTATTAATTGTAAAATAAAGTCATTGAGGAATTACATGCCCAAACTTCAGACGTAGTGCCACCGTATTCATTCAAGTGATGTTTCTGGAGCAACTTCTATGTGACAGGAACTCTTCCAACTGGTAGGAAGCATGAGGGAAAACACCAATAACCTACTGTCCTCAGAGTTCTTACAGGCTGGCTAAACAAATGGAGACATGAGCACTTAGAGTAAAATGTGCTGGGTACTCTGGAGAGAAGTTTGCAGTGAGAGGATGGGATGGAAAGAACTGTTTTTTCTAAATGGCAAGGCCAGGGAAGGCCTTATGAGGGAAAGAAGTGAGGGGAGTGAGCCAAGCACATATCCAGGGACAAAATGTTCTGAGTGGAGGGAAGAATGAACACCCAGACCCTGAGGTAGGGCTTGCTGGGAACATTGAGGGGCCAGTGGGGCTGACATGGAGGCAGATAGGGAGTGAAGTTGGAGAGGCCAAGTCATATTGGACTTGGAGGCTGCAAACAGCATATATTATAAGGGCTTAAGGATGGCCAAGTGGTCTCAGGCCACACATATTACAAATAATTTTGTGTATCTTTAAATTCTTCCATAAATTTTTCATTTTGTTTCAGCTGAAAAACATTTCTGACCTCATGTATTCAATTTTGGTGATTATTTTTAATAGGCAAAAATGGCAGCACTCTAGTCACCACCATTTTGGAAACCAATCTACTAATTGGACATGGTTCATGTTCTCTTATAATAACCTAACATAAATAACATTTTAATTGTCATCATCAACACATTTTTCCCATCCTCCTGGGTTAGAATGCCCACCTCCAGCTCTGCTCAATTTTCCTGTAGTTATAGAATGGACATGAATTTATAATAATCTGGAAGAGGAATAAGGCTTTAAAAATGGTAGAATTATCATTATTATTTGCTTTATTTGATGTGAGGTCTGAACCCAGGCCTCCTGTGATAATACTCTGATACAATTAAAACAGTTCTAGAATATACATTCCAATCTGCAATCTATGTAAAATTACAGTGTAAACCTTCAGTTCCTGTCTGGATCCCACACAGACTTTTAGGTGACCATTTCTGATTTTGTTTTCAAGTGAGGCCATGATTTATCACTCATATACGAATGAAGATAATTCTGTGGATATCTATTTATGTCTTTGAATGTTGAGAAGAACAACTTGCTTTATATTTGAACTTGAATTAACTATTTTATTTTAATTTTAAATACTTCTCTGGCTCTATAAGGCTTTACTACTCTTCTCTAAGACTGTCCTAATAGTGTGTTACAGATGAGCATATCCCAATACAAGGTCTTTGGACATTTCAATAACCTATTTCTCCTACACACAATTCATTAATTATAGTCTAAGATGGTTCTCCTTTACTCTGAATTCTATCTCTTTATATAGTGTAGTATCTAATCATTAAACCTTTGTTTAATAATTGTTATACTAAGGCTTTGAAATTTATATACAATTTTGTCCATTTTGTTCTTTAAAATTTTTATCTATTTCAGTACTGTGAAATTACAACCTTTTTATCATTCTGGTAGACTGTATTTTACTAGTTTTTGGTTGTTGTTGTTTGTATTTTATTTTGTTATTTCTATATTTGACATTTAAATTCCTCATTAGTTTATATGCTGTCTACATTCCACAAATACCATGCCAAGCAATGTTTCAGGCATGAGGGATACAGTAGAAAACAAGATAAAATCCTTGCCCTCAAGGAGCTTACATTTTGATGAAGGAAACAGATAATAAATAAGTAAACAGATAATATATTAAAATGAAGAAGAAATGAAGCAGCGTGGAGGGCCTGGGTAAATATAGAGATGACAAAGCACTGGGTATTTTAGATAGAGAGGAAGGCAAAGATACCCTTTCTGAGGGGTGACATTTGAACAGAGATAAGGGAAGAAAAAAGAGAGATGGTGAAGAAAAGCACATGCACATAGAGGGGACACAAGTGTAAAGGCTCTAGGTAGGATTTGGCACTAATCTGGGGACAGCAGAATGGCCAGAGAGGTAGGTTCATTAGTGAAAGAAGGCAGAGTAGGCAATGAGATGCAGAAGCACCTGGGGGCCAGGTGGGAGGAGGACTATGGTTGAACTAGTAGCTGCTAGGATGCTGCTATAGTCATAGTCCTGGTGGAAAGTGATGGCAGCTTTCATAAATAAGGATCCTGCAGATAGCAGTGAGGAGAGTGTGATTTCTGTGAGCTCTGAAGGATGGGAAGGGCAGGCATAAAGCCTCGGTTTTGTTTTGAGCATTAGGTAAATGGGTATCATCTGCAAAAGAGAGGCCAAGGGAAGAACTTTGGTGTCAACATCCAGAATTCTGTTTTGAGCCAGTCCAATGTGAGATGATATGAAGCTTGTCAAGTAGATGAGGAGAATGGGAGGGGTGGGGCGCTGCTGCTCAGGTCCAGGCAGGCCTGGAGATGGACCCTTGGGTTTCTAGGCAGAGTAATGCTTATGTGAGACCCAGACCGAGTGAGATACCTCAAGTTGGGTGGGAAGGAGTCACAAGGCCGGAGTGGAGATGGTGGGACAGCACAAGAGCCTGGGAAGCTGTGCCAGTGAAGTAGAAGAGAATTAGAAGAATGTAGGGTTCCAGAAGCCACGTGAAGAAAAAATTTCTAGAAGGGGAAGGTAGAGATGATTTTGTAGGCTTAGGTTTTATCAGTCTTATTTTTTTGTTCTCCTTATTAGATAAAATAAGTTCCTACTGTTAACTGAGTCTCCATGCCTCTGAAAATGCAGCTCTGTTCATGATATTTCTATCATGTATACTCCATATTCACCCTTTATATTGAGAAAATATGGAAGAAATAATGATAAAATTTTTAAAACTTATTCAGTCTTGGCTGCAAAATATAACTATAGCTTAGTTCAGGGTGCAGAGCTCTTTCTGTGAAGGACCAGTTAGTAAATATTTTCACTTTTGTAGAATGTAGATTCTGTGTCTCAACTACTCAACTCTGCTGTTTTAGTGTAAAACCAATCATAGAAAACACATAAATGAATGCATGTGGCTGTGTTCCTATAAAACTTTATTACAAAAATAGGCATGAGAACAGATTTGGCCCATGGGGTGTGTGTAACTTTCCAGACCCCTCATGTTTCAGTGTATTTCAGAATCGTACTTTCAACCATGAAAGGTTTATCAAGCTACAGAGTAGTAGTCTGATTTTTTTTAAAATAAAGACAGTTAATTTGTTGCTCTATATTTTAAAACCTTGTGAACAATTAGATTTATCAGCCAATCATATTCTTCAGCATTTTGAACATTAAACACATGCTGAATTCTTGATAGACTTACCTAAAAAACCTGCATACATGGAACCATCCCGCCCTACAACTCCCATTCCCCTGCCATATTTACTTTCTTCAGCCTGTTTTAGTGTCAGTTAGTTAAGTGTCCAACTTTGGCTCAGGTCATGATCTCACGGTTAGTGGGTTTGAGCCCTGCTTCAGGCTCTGTGCTGACAGCTAGCTCAGAGCCTGAAGCCTGCTTTGGATTCTGTGTTTCCCTCTCTCTCTGACCCTCCCTTGTTCATGCTGTCTCTCTNTAGTAGTCTGATTTTTTTTAAAATAAAGACAGTTAATTTGTTGCTCTATATTTTAAAACCTTGTGAACAATTAGATTTATCAGCCAATCATATTCTTCAGCATTTTGAACATTAAACACATGCTGAATTCTTGATAGACTTACCTAAAAAACCTGCATACATGGAACCATCCCGCCCTACAACTCCCATTCCCCTGCCATATTTACTTTCTTCAGCCTGTTTTAGTGTCAGTTAGTTAAGTGTCCAACTTTGGCTCAGGTCATGATCTCACGGTTAGTGGGTTTGAGCCCTGCTTCAGGCTCTGTGCTGACAGCTAGCTCAGAGCCTGAAGCCTGCTTTGGATTCTGTGTTTCCCTCTCTCTCTGACCCTCCCTTGTTCATGCTGTCTCTCTCTCTCTCTCTCAGAAATAAATAAAACATTAAAAAAATTTTTTTGATAAAAAAATAAATTTAAAAAAATGAGCAAAAGATCTGGATAGACATCTCCCCAAATAAGATGTACAAATGACTAATGAGCATATGAAAAGATGCTTAACATCATTAGTCATTAGGTAAATGCAAATCAAAACCACAGTGAGAAATTTGTGTGGAACCACAAAAGAATACTAATAACCAAAGCAAAATCTTGGGAAAGAACAAAGCCGGAGGCATCATCATGCTTCCTGATTTCAAAAGGTATCGTACTTCTTGATTACGAGCTGTCATATAAAGTTATGAAAACCAAAACAATATGATATTGGCATAAAAACAGATGCGTAGATCAGTTGAAAGGAACCTAGACCCCTGAAATAAACCTATATGTAGATGGTAATTAATTTATGATAAAAGAGCCAAGAATATGTAATAGGGAAAAAACAGTCTTCCTAATAAATAGCATTGGGAAAACTAGACAGCCATGTGCAAAAGAATTAAGCTGGACCAGTATCTTATAGCAAGCACAAAAATTAAATAGATTAAAGAGTTGAATGTAAGACCAGAAAGTATAAAACTCCTAGAAAAAAAAAATAGGTGGTAAGGTCCTTGACATTGGTACTGGTGATGATTTTCTGGATTTCACACCAAAAGCAAAGGTGACTAAAGCAAAAATAAAACACATGGGACTACATTAAACTGAAAAGCTTCTGGATAGCAAAGAAAACCATCAATAGAATGGAAAGGCAAGCTAGTAAATGGAAGAAAATATTGGCAAATCATATATCTGATAAGGTGCTAATATCCAGAATATATAAAGACTTAATACAGCTCAACTGCAAAAAAAAAAAAAATCTGATTTAAAATTGTGCAGAAGATCTGGATAGATATTTTTCCAAAGAAGACAGATAGCCAACAAGTACTTAAAAAGGTGCTCAACATCATTAATCATCAGTGAAATGCAAATCAAAACCAATGAGATATCATATTGCACTTGTTAGAATAACTATTATCAAAAAGTCAAGAGAGCAAGTATTGGTGAGGATGTGGAGAAAAGGGGACCCTTGTGCACTGTTGGTGGGAATACAGAAATGCATTGGGGTAGCCACTGTGAAAAACATCATGGAGGTTTCTCAAAAATTAAAAATAGAACTACCATATGATCCAGCAATTCCTAAGGAAATGAAAACACTAATTGGAAAAGATAGCTACATCCTCATGTTCATTGTAGCATTATTAACAGTACCAATGGTATGGAAGCAACCTAAGTGTCCATCTTTCGCTGAACAGATAAAGCAGATGTGGTGTATATATACACAATGGAATATTGTATTAGGAAAGAAAGAAAGACATCCTGCTATTTGTGACAACATGCAAGAAACTTGAAGTCATTATGATAAGTGAGAAAGGTCAGAGAGAGGTAACTACTTTATGATCTCATGTGTATGTGGAACCTAAAAAAAAAAAGAAAAGGAGAAAACAAACATAGTCATAGATACAGAGAATAATTTTTGGTCATTGCCAGAAACAAAGGAGTGGGGGTGGTGGAGAGTGGATGAAATGGATGAAGGTGGTCAAATTGTTCAGACTTGCAGTTGTAAAGTGAATAAGTCATGGTAATGTATTGTATGATGACTATAGTTAATAATACTGTATTGTATCATTTGCAAGTTGCTAAGAGAGTAGATCTTAAAAGTCATCATCAAAAATGTTGTAACTGTGTGTGGTGTTGGATGTTAACTAGACTTGTGGTTATTTCATGATATATACATATATAAATTATTACTGTGCACCTGAAAGTAAGATAATATTATATGTCTGTTATAATAAGAAAAAAAAACCCACAGTAATATACAGCTTCACACTCTCTAGAATGTCTACAATCAAAAAGACAGACTACAATAAGTGTTGAGTAGAGTGTGGAACAATTAGAACCCTTATTTAGTGCTGCTGAGAATGTTAAATGGTGCATCCACTTTAGAAAATAATGTGGCAGTTCCTCAAAATGTCAAATGTTGCATGCAGATGACCCTACTCCTAGGTATATGTCCAAGAGAAATGGAAATATGATATGTTAAAGAAGCCAGTTACAAAAGGCCACGTGTTATGATTCCATATATATGAAATATCCAGAACAGGTCACTGCATAGATGCAGAAAGTAGATTAGTGGCTGTGGGGGTGGAATGGGAAGATGGCAAGAGATTGCTAATGGGTACAGAGTTTCTTTGGGGAATGATGAACACATTCTGGAATTAGATGGTGGTGATGAATGCACAATGCTGTGAATATACTAAAAACCACTGAATCATAAACTTTAAAAGGGTGAATTTTATGGTATGTAAATTTCATTGCAATAAACTGTTTCTTGAAAAGAGTAACCCCAAATTGTGCTTTCTTGCCTCTGAAAACTTGGGATGAAACATACTTTTATCCTGTTTAAAAAAAACTTTTTTTAAGGCTTATTTATTTTTGAGAGAGAGAGACAGAGCACAAACGGGAGGGCCTGAGAAAGAGGAAGACACAGAATCTGAAGCAACCTCTAAGCTCTGAACTGTCAGCACAGAGCCTGATGTGGGACTCGAACTCATGAGCTGTGATATCATGGCCTGAGCCATAGGCAGGTGCTTAACCGAATGAGCCACCCAGGCGTCCCTACTTTTATCCTATTTTATCTCACGTCTGCTGTGTGAGTTTTACTGACAGGTCTAGATAACATGCATTTAGTGGTCTGGAGTCAGGTCTGTGGTCAACAATCGTCCAAGTTTCCTAAATACCCTGTGCATGGACAAGACTTGTGCCCAGCTTGTGCCCAGGCAACACTCAGGACTGGCAGCAATGAGGGCCAGTAACCTCTCTCACTTCAGAGAATGGTTTTTGCAGGTGAAGATTGAGGTCATTCACCAGGCAGCAGGGAAGCACCTTTGCATTTTGCCCAGCTGTTTGGCCTATAAATACACCAGTGACAAAGATTTTCAGCCTTACTATTTTGGGACATTTTAATATTAGGTTAATTTATTTATTGAGATTAGAAATAATTTTAGGAAAATAAACCCATATCTGTCACATTTATTTTTAAGAACCATATTTTTTTAATGTATTTATTTCTGAGAGAGAGAGAGAGAGACAGTGTGAGCAGGGGAGAGTCAGAGAGAGAGAGGGAGACAAAGAATCCGAAGAATCTGAGCTGTCAGCACAGAACCCGGTGCGGGGCTCGAATCTACGAACCGTGAGATCATGACCTGAGCCAAAGTCAGACGCTTAACTGACTGAGCCACCCAGGTGCCTCTATTTTTAAGAACCATCTTAAGGAACTGCAAAATATTTCATTATTCCTTGACGCCCTCTTTTTGGAAATCATTCAATTCTATACATTAGCACTTAACTGTATTTAGTGTATCTCATAATTAAAAGATTATATATGCATGTAATATACTGAAAAGCAATTCTTGTATCTTAGTTAAAAATAAAACAATCTTTTAAAAACCACCTGTGTCTAAGTGACATGTTCTCAAACTTTTCTGTGTAAATGTCAACTGGGACTGACTCATAAATGTGGATTATCTAGGATTCTACCCCTAAGAGATTGGCTCAACCTGAATTTTTAGAAACACCCCAGATGATTCTGAAGAGCAAGGGTTTGCACTTTTAGAAACACTGCCGTAGGGACTTCAGCCTAGAATTAGGAAGTAATATGTGTGGTTAAAGAGTTCTTCACTTTACCATGGATAATAAATAATTTCATAAGATATTTTCAGTCATTTGATGTTAGAATAGATGACATTCATACTCTTACTCTGCTATTAGAAAATAATATTTTTTCTGTGGTTTTTATTTTTTATTTTCTTTATTTTTTTTTCAATTTTTTAATGTTTATTTTTGAGAGAGAGAGAGAGAGAAAGCATAAGCAGGGGAGGGGCAGAAAGAGAGAGAGGGAGGCACAGAATTCAAAGCAGGCTCCAGGCTCTGAGCTGTCAACACAGACCCTGACACAGGGCTCAAACTCATGAACCATGAGATTATGACTTGAGCTGAAGTTGGACACTCAACTGACTGAGCCACCCAGATGCCTCTCTTTTTTTTTTTTTTTTAATTTAAATCCAAGTTAGTTAACTTATAGTGTAGTAATGATTTCAGGAATAGAATTTAGTGATTCATCTCTTATATATGACACCTGGTGCTCATCCCAACAAGCGGCCCTCTTAATGCCTATCACCCATTTAGCTCATTCTTCCACCCAGCTCCCTGCCAGGAATCCTCAGGTTGTTCTCTGTATATAAGAGTCTCTTATGGTTTGTCTTCCTCTTCGTTTTTATTCTTATTTTTGCTTCCCTCCCCCTCTGTTCATCTGTTTTATTTCTTAAATTCCATATATGAGTGAAATCATATATTTTTTTATAAGCATAAGATCTCTAAGTAAATGTAATTGTAAAACGTGTTTGTTTTTACCACTGTCAGCTTCTTTGTTGCTGCTACAAATTAATGTAGCACTGTCTTCATCTGCTGTTTCCAGATTTCATTTGACCTGGCTGAATATACTGCAGATGTTGATGGAGTTGGCACTTTACGGCTTCTGGATGCAGTTAAGACCTGTGGCCTTATCAACTCTGTGAAGTTCTACCAAGCCTCAACTAGTGAACTTTATGGCAAAGTGCAAGAAATACCCCAGAAGGAGACAACTCCTTTTTATCCTCGGTCACCATATGGTGAGAGCGCATGGGTATAAACTTGTTCATGTGCTGTGTTCTTTTGGCCTGGGGTGTGCATGTACTTCTGCTTTAATTCTGTTCCTTTCTCTCATATGGAGTCATTTGAGTATGTGATTAACACTCAGATTAGACTAAGGTGAGCAGACATTGAGAAGCATACCTTTATACACTGCTAACTGCAAGTATTTGCTACCATTGCCTCCAGGGTGAAATTACCACTTCACTTTACCAATCCATGTTCATTCAGCCTTTCCATACAGATCACTTTGAAAGGAAAATTAGGCCCACATGACTTTTCTTTACTAAACTGTGGTGAGATTTGCTGAAGTGATAGATTTCATGTATTTTATTTTCCCAATGGACGTTTCCCTGGTTCAAACATTAAAAAACAAACAAAGAAAAACCAGGTCTGTTATAGCTAATTTTTGTAAAATAAAGTATTGTAAAAAGAGTATTCATGAAAGACTTCAGTGATAAAACTTCTAAGCATCTAGAAATTAAGATTCCTTTTTTTTTTTTAACTTTCTAATTCCTTAAAACTAAGAAAATGGGAATAAGACCTTCGGTCTTAATATATTGCATATTCTAGTTGAGTCAATTAGATTGTGGAAGACAGAACTGTATTACAAAAGTAAAAAATTCTTAAATATTTTCTTGTACACAGGATTAACTGGCAAAGGAACCCTTATTTTATCTTTGGCTTTTAGTCATTTTTTTTTTCTATCTTAACATAAGTTATAATTTTTGCAAGTTGTTACTTATTTAAGATGAGTGAAAATCACTGTCTTTTATAAGGAGACACCATCTTTTATAATAATAACTGTTTTTTATTTATTTAAAAAAAATGTTCCAACAGGGGCAGCAAAACTCTATGCTTATTGGATTGTGGTGAACTTCCGTGAGGCATATAATCTCTTTGCAGTGAATGGCATTCTCTTCAATCATGAGAGTCCTAGAAGAGGTCAGTAAATATGTTAATGGACAAGAGAATTTCAGACTTTAGCAACAACTAAAAAGTTGCATGTGGTATTCTGCATATGTACTGTGCAGACTAGGGAAAACTTCACATCTACTTTTAACTACAGTTGACCCTTGCACAAGGTTTTGAACTGTGCAGGTCTGCTTATACATCGATTTTTTACAGTACAGTACGGACAATGTATTTTCTCTTATGATGTTCTTAATAATATTTTCTTATGTCTAGCTAAGTTTATTGTAAGGATACAGTATATAATATATATAACATACAAAATATGTTGTCAATTGAATGTTTATGTTATTGGTAAGGCTTCTGATCAACAGTAGGCTATTGGTAGTTAAGTTTAGGGAAAGTCAAAAGTTAAATGCATATTTTCTACTTCATGGATGGTCACCACTCCTCACCTGTCCGCATTGTTCAAGGACCCACTATATTGTGAATGTCAGAAGTGGTAAATGAAAAAACGTTAAGCCAGCTTTAATTACTTAGTAAGTTTGCTAGATTTTTTATTCAGAAAACAACTTAACAAGCAGCCAGAAAAAATTCTCTAATTAATTTTGTGGTTCTGGGTGTTCTTAGTAGAGGGAAAAGGAAAAGGAAGACCTTAGCTATCATTGCTCACAGGCTTTGGTGTGCAGGATGCTCAAGGTATCTTTGAGTAAATGATAGTCCCTCCCTCTTTCCTTTTGTATGTTTATACCCATTGTTTGGGATTTCGTGCTTTCCCCCCTCAGCTTTTCCAACTGCAAAACAAAATAAATAAGTAAAAGTCAATTGTTTTGGATCAGGTTAGGATTGGGAAAAACATTCTTAGTTACAGAATGCAAAGACATATTAAAATATAACTTTCTCTCAAAAAAATTCTCTATTTGCATATCTTATAACGAGAACTAATGTTTGTCTTTGTAAGTGTTATATACTTCTTTAAAATTTTTATTTTATTTGTTTTGTTAACATTTTATTTTTGAGAGCAAGAGAGAGAGAGGGAGGGAGGGAGTGCGTGCGGAAGGCCAGAGAGAGAGAGACAGAGGATCTGAAACAGGCTTCTTGCTGTGAGCATAGAGCTGATCATGGGGCTCAAACTCATGACCTGAGCTGAAATCGAATCTGCCGCCCAACTGACTGAGCTACCCAGGTGCCCTAGAAAAATTTATTTTAAAATTAATAACTTTTTCTTCCCTTTCATTCCCTCTCACCTGACTCCCAGCTCTGTCCTCAGGCTCACTAAAGCTCCTTCAGAAACATTCCAAGTGTCTTTATCCTTAAACATATAGACAGGGTTATCCTATAAGTAATATTCTACATGTAGGGCTTTTGTTAAATATCTGTTAAAAACTTGATCTTGTAACATACACCATTCTGTTTTATTATATACTTGAAAATCACTATTTCATTTTTTGTTTTATTTAACATCAAATAATGAAAAATTATAGGGGTATATGTAGAAATGATATAATATTCATTAGGATTTCTAATAGTTAACACTTGAAGCATTTTTTGAACTTGAAAATTAATTTTAATTTTAACTTAGTCCTACAATAGTTTTATTGTTTTTGCACAATTATTTTTATTTACTAACCTTTTCCAAGGAGATTCTTTGCCATACTGAGAATTCCTTAGTGGTAGGACAATGTTATATTTTTGAATCTTCAGCTTATAAAACAGTACCTCTCTGCTAATAAATATTTTTAAATGAATGAATAAATGAATGAATGTCCCATGTTTTAGTAAAACTTTATTGAGGTGAAAGCTAGGCAGTCCAAATCAGAGAACAATAGGAATTTATATAAAAGTTTTAAATAAATGTTCTTTTACTTATTTCATGCATAAGGATGACCAAAGACTATTCTGAAGTAAAGATTAACACTGATATACTCTCATAAACAAATAAAATTCATTTCCAATTAATAATCTTAGTCTGTATGCCTGTAATTGCTGTAGTACTTTAAGTTAATTGTCTTAAGTAGGTTGAGCATTTATACTTCAGTTCTCTTTTAACCTGTTATCATAGTGATCAAATAAAATACTTTTTAAAAAAATTTTTTAGTGTTTATTTATTTTTGAGAGAGAGAGAGACAGAGCATGGGTTGGGGAGGGGCAGAGAGGGAGACACGGAATCCAAAGCAGGCTCCAGGCTCAGAACTATCAGCCCAGAGCCTGATGCGGGGCTCAAACTCACAAACCGTGAGATCATGACCTGAGCCGAAGTCGGACGCTTAACCGACTGAGCCACCCAGGCTCCCCTAAAATACTTTTTTTAAGTGTTTATTTATTTTTTTGAGAGAAAGTGTATGAGATGGGGAGGGGCAGAGAGAGGAGACAGAGAATCTGAACCAGCCTTAGCGTTGTCAACTCAAAGACTGATGCAGGACCCAAACCCAGGAACCATGAGATCATGACCCGAGCCTAAGTTGGACACTCAACTGACTGAGCCACCCAGGTGCCTAATACATTTTTTAGTGCAGTGGTAAACTTCAATCTAGTCCTATGGTATATATCACAAATATAGTAGAGCCTAGACTGATGCAGCCTTTTTGGGGATATGTGCTTTTTTTTCTAATGAAAAATAATGACAAGGCACCTTTTGACTGCAGGAATAGTATTCTATGAGAAATTCTAATTTTAAAAAGTATAGAAGAAGAGTTTTTCAATATAAAGATATTCTAGACCAGAGGTTGGCAAATAATGATTCGTGGGTCAAATCCAACCCACTAGCCTATTTTTATATATAAAAAAAGTTTTATTGGAGCACAGCCATATCCATTTGTTTGTATATTGTCTGTGGCTGCTTTCACAGTAGAGTCTTGTGGCCTGCAAAGCCTAAAATATTTGCTGTCTGGCCCTTTTAGAAAACATTTGCTGGCCCCACCTTTAGAATAATTAGTTTCTTAACATCAAGAAATTTCAGTTGGGTTTCACATTTCTCCCAAGGTAGCAAGATAATCTTATGCAAAAGATTTCTTATAAATATTGAAGTCAAAGAGAATCAGTAGGTAATCTGTCCATTAACAAAATTCTGAAGTGTTTGGTCAGTTAGGGTTCTGTTATGCTTTATTGAAGCACTAAGGTGTGGATCCAAATAAACTAACAACTGACTGAAGATCTGTAGCATAGTTCATTACAGCAACCCTCCCTCCTGAGTTTGACACTTTTTCATATTTTTTATTGAGTCATATGTCTTTTCTCTATTCCAAATTCTTTGTGGTTTTCTTTTTAAGTGCACTTATTTTGCTTTGTTTTGAGAAGACCATAATTCCTCTAAAGATAGTTGGGATCACCTGTGTTTGGTATCGAATTAAGAGTTGGAAATTATTGATGTAGAGAATAAAGCCGGTAATCAAAGATTTGGTCTTTTTTTCGCTCAGTCAGCCATGTAGTCATTCTTTCAATTAAGGCAAGATGGTTGA
Organism: Crocuta crocuta; assembly: GCF_008692635.1. NCBI lineage: Eukaryota > Metazoa > Chordata > Mammalia > Carnivora > Hyaenidae > Crocuta > Crocuta crocuta. The sequence goes on along the minus strand of NW_027530974.1, from coordinate 819,880 downwards.
TATGTTCATGCTTTAGGTGTGCTTATTTTATAAAATAGAGGGACTTTAGTAATATTTACTACAAATTAATAATGAACAGTGGTTAAACTTCCATAAAGGAATGAAAATGTGTGGTATGTATCATATGCTCTGGGAGTAACTACTATGTTTTATATAACAATATCCACAGATATTTACTAGGTACTTTTGCTCATAAGCATTCAACTACGTACTATTTTTTTAATTAAAGGGGTAGTTGCTTTATGAATAACTTGCAGAAAACAAGACATCTGTCTGAAAACCTTTTTCCTCTAATATTGTTTCTCCAAATTTGAATTCTCTATTTCCTTTGCATATCTCTATATATGTACATAAATACAGCATTCTGTTTGCTACAAGTGTGGTGGATGTAGCTATAGTGACACTTTTCTTTTGGAAATACAGATTTATATATTTATATATTATTTCCTTTCTATTAAGGAAATAAAACCTGTGTTTATTGTCTAGCACTCTTAAATTCTCTGAGGAAAATGTCATGTATAAAAAAATCTTTCAGCTTTTGTTGCTAAGTGTTTTTGAAAGTCCAATCAGTTAATAAGACTGATGTCATAAAGCTATTAACTATATAAATTAAACTATGGAAAATATTGAGAAATTTTTTTTAATATTTTATTTATTTTTGAGAGAGAGAGAGAGAGAGACAGCATGAGCAGGGGAGGGTCAGAGAGAGAGGGAGACACAAAATCTGAAGCAGGCTCTAGGCTTTGAGCTAGCTGTCAGCACAGAGCCCGATGCGGGGCTTGAGCCCACGAACTGTGAGATCATGACCTGAGCTGAAGTCAGATGCTTAACCGACTGAGCCACCCAGGCACCCCGAGAAATTTTTTAATTACTTTAAAGTATTTTGCACCTAAAGACATTAGAATTTCTTTTCCAATATATTGTTTATCAATATAAGAGATTTTACAATCTCTTAAGTTTAAGGTTGTTCTATAACTCAGAACATTAAAACAAGGCTATTTGTAAAGCTAATGGTAATATTTCTAGTTCTGAATGTTTATTAATTTAGAAATAAAGTAACAGGAATTCCTACTATTCATCACCTAGATAATAAAACCATTTTGATAATTATATTTTATTCTTATATTAGCTGACTACTTTTTCATGTCACAAATTTACTGACCTTTAAAAAATTATAAATAACATTAATATTTATAAAATACTATATTGAAAAAAGCATATTTTACATGATCTTCAAGAGTGAACAAAGAAAGATATCCTACCTTCTAGTTTCAGATTAGAAAATTCAAATGATTAAACTTGACTTGATTTCCTGACTTTAATGACTGTAGCCATCATGATTAAAAGTGAAATGTACATAATATTGAGCATTCTTTGTTTGTGACTTTTCTATTTTCAGTAGGAGTGTAGAAATAGTGTCTAATATCTTACAGCTAAGTAATGGTGTAGGTTTCTGAGAGACTTCCCAGAGTCTATGTCCTTGAGGAGAAAACCCACACTAGGAGTGTGTTCCATGAAAGTTCTCTGCTGTCTGGTATCTACAGGTGTGGCTTAAGTTTCTTCTGGTTCACAGTGGTGGGGCCCATTGACTTTTGACCCTCACTTGGATGACACTGGTGTTACAGAAGTTCAGTTTAACAGTTCCAGTCTTTTTTTTTAAATGTTTATTTTGAGAGAGAAAGAAAAAAAAAGAGAGAGAGGGAGACAGAGAGAGAATCCCAAGCAGGGTCTGCATGACAGCACAGAGCCCAAAGAGGGGCTCGATCTCACAACCGTGAGATCATGATGTTAGCCAAAATAAAGAGTCAGACACTTAACCAACTGAGCCACCCAGGTGCCTCAAGAGTTCCAGTCTTTTTATGAGCATATTTTTCTTACATTGACTCATCTTAATGTGTATATCATGAGATCAGTCTGGACAATATAGTGACTACTACTTCCAGAATAAACTGAAGAAGTAAAGTTTGTCTGTGTGAACATACCTCATCACTATTAGTTTACTAGCAATGAGTCACATGCAGTGACTGCCTTCATCTCTTGGATACCTTTAACCAAGTAAGAAATCAGGGTTCATGTCAACAGTATTATTTCTTCCATTTTATTCCCATTCTTTTTCTTCCTCATCTTCTTTTAAGTATTTAAAACTGGAACATTTACTCAGTTCTACGTAAAGTAATATTTTTTTCTTAGGTTTTCTCTTTTGCTTTCTCCTTCCATGTTTGACCCTAAGTAATGCTGTCTCCCACATATAGTGTATAACTGTGCTGCCTTCTCTGTGACCATGGAGTCTTATAAAGAGACTGCATCGCTGTCTCCTTCCAGGAGCTCTTTAGTATTAGATTAAAGTATTAGAGTAGTAGAGTAGAGTAGTAAAGTATTAGAATAGTGAAAAATATTATATCCATGAGCTATTTTCTTGCCTTTGACATTGTGATTTAATAGTCTAAAAATACTTTTAGAGACATTTTGACTAATTTATTTCACTTACACATCTCTTTATTTGTGTGTGGAAATTCATACACCTATTTTTTCTAATTCTTTAAAAGTGTATTATAACCCATTAAATAATATTCTTTATTTTAAAGAGCTTTTAGGGAACACACAGTTGATATCCACTTTTATGTATTCTCCCCAAACACCCTCAGAATTTATGAAATGGAAAGGAGTTTAAAGATCATCCTCTCCCATTTATTTCATCAGTGAAGAAACTGAAGCAGCATGAGGTTGAGTTGTCCAAGGTGACAAAACTAACATATGTCAACACTAAAGCTAGAGCTAATCCTGAGGCAAGGAATGACATGAACATTGTTCATATTTGCAGAAATAGCATGTATGTGGACTCTGAGTTGGAAGTGAGCAGATCAACTTCCATACAGCAGAGCTGGTACTTGTACTGTGGAGTGAAGCAAGTGGAGAAGTTGGAAATTTATCTCAATTGCTCTTATCTTTTTGTAAAAGACATCAATTGGTTTGGTTAATGGCAATATTCCTTTCAGATATTTGGCAGAATAATCATAATAAACCATTACTTTTATAATATTAAAATATAAACATACTATGAAGCCAGTGGCTTATCTTGAGTATCACCAAGAAGTTGGCAATGAGAAGAAACAGAATAATACAAAATACGTTAAAAATCATGTGGCAATAAGAAGATATAAAGTACTTAAAATATACCTGTAATTAAGAGTTTAGGACTACCGCAAATGGATGGTGTACTACTACTGTTTAGATATTGAGCCATTTTTAGATGATATAGCACATTCCTCTAAATATGGGCTTCATAAGAAATCATATATATCAGTCTAAACACAGTATTCACCTGAGAGAATCTGACATTTTAAGGTTCATGAACTTGTGGTTTTGAGTTTTAGACTTAAGTTGCTTTTTTTTAGCTGCCAAATGTTTTGCTTTTTAAAATGCCTAATTATATTTATCATTATAAATTCATCTTCATATGTTTAAGCTATAATTCCTGTAAAACTTAACTAATTAAGTCACAGTAAAATTTTGGATAATTTCCCCCGTCATTATTTTCTGAAGATTGCTTTGATTCATTGCTGGACAATAGACTAATTCTCCAGGATTGTGGTTCTCAACTGGAGGTGAAAGAATGAGGGTGAGGAGAATATGACTTTGCCCCTCAGAGGACTTGTGACAGTATCTCGGGTGTTTTTGGTTGTCACAACTAGAGGTGAGGGTAACAGCAGGAATGCTCTTAAATATCCTACAATGTACAAGACAGCCGCAATAGCAAAGGATTATCCAGCCCCAAATGTCAGTAGTGCTAAGGGGGAGATAGCCAGCTCTAGAATATCACCCTTGAAATGTTATCACCAAATCTAGATAAATATCATCTATAAGACTGGGATCTTCTTTTTCCTTACATATCTCTTTTACTTTTCAGTAAATCCTTCATGGAGCTTTAGCAAGCATTTATCTAAACACAGGAGAAAAAAAAAGAAAGAAAAAAACCTCTGATTTAATAAGTAGCTCCATGTGAAACCATTTAGGCCTTAAGTATTCTGGTCTACTATAGGTCAAACACCAGTCAGGGAAACCCAGAGAATAGAATTGTTATTGCAGGTCTCTCCTAATCATTTTGGGCTGAATTCTTACTTTCGTGACCCACTGGTCCCCAGAACCACATCAAAGTAGGGCCTTGACGACCTTCCTTCCACCTCCAAAATAAATGAACATATTTGTCTTTTGTTGTAAGTTATAACAAGAACAAAGCTTTCCTTTGGGAATAAGCGATAGAGTCCAGGTTCTGTCTTTGATATAAGACAATAACTAAAATGGATTCAAGATAATTTTTCAATGCATAGGATTACAATAATATTAGTGTGAGATGTCCACTTTATTTTAGAATTTTCCTTTAAAATTATTTGATTTCATAGATAATTTTAGTGCTTTAGAGATCATAGAAATCTGGATATAAATTAAATAACTTACTTTTAGAACTAGAAATTATTTATTTCAATAGGCAGAAGCTCTCATCTTTGTGTGTGTGTTTATGTGTAAGTAAAACAATGTTTTTAAAAATTACAAAGTTATTATTTACCTGTCTGAGTAGCAATTTAAATCATATAGTGATAGAACTATCAAGAAACAAGCACCAATATCCAACAGCCCAGTATTTTCTTTGTGTATCTGTTTGTTGAAGCTACCTTGTGGTTCTTTTAGATGAGCATCATAGTCTTAATGTATTGAAAGAAAAATCTGGCCGCCTGTTGCAACATCAGTGGATGAAGTAATCTCATTGTAGAGTTCAGCAGAGCATTAATGTATTTTAAACAATGCCATTTTGTCTGTGTGTAAATGGTTATATTGTTGGCCACGCACCTTGGACCCACCGGATTCTAGGTGGCCTTTCCAGTTGGGCGCAAAGTGACATCATCTGGCTTACTATTACATTTGTAGACTGTGATACTTCACAGATGACATCTGCACTTGGAGATCACAGAGCTGTCTGCCGATATTATTCGCTGTGGAGAGATGAGGTGTAATTGCTTAAACATGAAAGACTTTTGAAGCAATAGTTGGTCTAATTGAGGTGGTTGTTACCACTAAACAACGTCAAGTCCTTCCCACCTACTGAGGTGAGACTTCTGAGACTGTTGAATTGATTTTTTTAATGTTTTGTAATTTCTGTGACATTTACATTTGAAACCAGACGAACAACTGTCTGATCTCACATAGTGCAACTCCCACAGTATAAGTAGGCAGTGTACACAGCAGTTAAGAGTGCATTAAGCCACTCAGAGCCAGACCTGGATGGAGTCAGATTGGCTGCACTACTTTTTCAGACCTCAGTTTCCTCTTCTGTATTGCTAATGTGCCTGCCTAATAGTTGCACTGTGAGCATCAATGGGGCAATGTATGTTACTTACCTATGGGCCTGGTGTGAAGATAAACTAGGAGAGCATATGTGAAAAAGATTAATATAGTACCTGCTAGATTTTGTACATGTGTATATTTCTTTTTTCTTCTTCTTTTCTTCCCTCTTACTATATTTTCAGCACTGAACCTAGAGTATTTCTTTAGTCCTCCCCTTCTGAGGTAAGACTGTGTTGGAGCCAGACCGATTTGTGGGATTCTAGTGGCTATTGGCATAAGACTAAGACAGTGAGAAATATGAATCCTGAAGGGCCTGCCAATTAGAGATGGTTTTGAACCAAAAACAAAATATATTAATGATGTTTACAGATGAGTTAGAGTAGTCAATTCATTTGCATGAATTGCCAAAAGAAAAAAAATGTAGTACTGGAGAATCACTGGACTCACAGGAAGGCTATTTGCAAATGGGATTCAGGCAGTTAAACCAGTGAACCTTTAAATTAGGGAAATCAAAAAAAGATGATGAATATGGAAGGAGTATGGTAAACATCAAACACTTAATGAAAGACCCTTGGGAAAATTAATGAAACCTTCAAGTATTTTTTTAAATGATTCAGATATTTTTATTAATGACTCTGTGAGAATCTTACATGAAATACAAAGTGCTGTTTTGTCCAAAAAAAATTATAAACCAGAATTTTTTTTTTTTTTTTACTTTTTGGCTATTCTAAGAAAAAAACACATCAGTACAATTATAATTTAAATTTTATTAATTAGGGGTGCCTGGGTGGCTCAGTTGGCTAAGTGTCCAACTTTGGCTCCCTTCAGGATCTTCTGGTCCGTGGGTTCGAGCCCTGCATGAGGTTCTGTGCTGACAGCTCAGAGCCTGGAGCCTGTTTCAGATTCTGTGTCTCCCTCTCTCTCCTCCCCTCTCCCACTTGTTCTCTGTCTCTCTCTGTCTCAAAAATAACCAAAAAAATTTTTTTTTAATTTTACTAATTATAAGATAAATTACAGTTCTTTTCAAAATGGCATTTTCCCGCAAATCTAGTTTGAATCAAAGCTTTCTTTTTCACTATTAGTTATAAATTTTGCTTTTCCTTTTAATTGGTTCAGGCTCAGGGTAGGATACAGAAGTATTCAATTCCTTCAGTCCAGGCTCTATCACTAAATGAGAGACTTTTGGCAAGTTTCTCAGTCTTTGTGAGCCTCAGTTGTCTCATCTGTAAAATGGGATAATAATAGTCTTCACTTATGGGGCATCTGGGTGGCTCAGATGGTCAAGTGTCCAACTTCGGCTCAGGTCATGATCTCACAGTTCATGGATTCAAGCCCCATGTCAGGTTCTGTGCTGATAGCTCAGAGCCTGGAGCCTGCTTCAGATTCTGTCTCCCTCTCTCTCTCTGCCCCTCCTCCACTTGTACTCTGTCCCTCTGTCCCTCAATAATGAATAAACATTAAAAAAAAATAATAGTCTTAGGATTGTTGTGAACATTAAAGGAAATAATATGGGGCATCTGGGTCGCTTAGTCAGTTGACCTTCCGACTTTGGCTCACATCATGATCTCACAGTTTATGAATTTGAGCCCCGCATCAGGCTCACTGTCAGCACAGAGCCTGCTTCAGATCCTCTGTTCCCCTCTCTCTCTGCCTCTCCCCTGCTCATGCACTCTCTCACAAAAATAAAAAGTAAAAAGTAAAAAAAAAAAAATAATGTAAATAACATTATTACCACATTATTAATTATTACCACCACTACTAGTAATGTTGCATTTGGAGGAGGGTCAGTTTTATCACCTCTCAATTTAAAATGTAGGCATAGTAAAAAGAAAATTAATGAAGGGATAGACAGCTTGTCTTTCCTGACCAACTAAGGAAGTTAAGCTTTCAGAGATTGGAAACTGGCAATTGAGGTAGATGAGATGTGATAAAGTAGTTCACAGAATATTGAACATGGTAAGAATAAGTTCTGAACTTCTGTTGTTTATGGGATGTTTAATTCCCAGAGTTCATTTAAAGACTAAACTCTGAGCAGAAAAGATTCTTCTAGATAGAGGATTTAAAATCTTACTTTCCTATGCTCACTTTTACAGAAGAAAACTTGTGCTATAAGAAAATACTGGTTGCAGAGAAAGAGAAAGATCAGAGAAGAACCCACATAGCACTCCAGATCCACAATAAGCATGCACTCTGGGAAGCTCAGTGGAGGAAAGGAGGCCTTGCATAACAACTGGCTGATAATGACTCAGTGCTTAAAGACAGCATTTGGCCAGTGCATAAGCCAATAGTAAAACAGAATGATAAACTTACAGTAACAAACCCAGAAGGACAGACCAGCCTGCAAGGGGCACAACAAANGGGGGGGGGGCGGCCAGGAGGGGAGGGCATTGGACATTTTTATCAGAACCACTGAATATCTTTTACTGTTTCTTAGATACTTTAGATACTTATAAATACATTTATAACAAGTATAATCTAAATTTAGCCTGGACTAAGATTAAGACTGGGATTGGCAACCCCTTGAAGTTGAGACACATAACTAACAAGCTTTGAGAAAGGAGATACGGTGCAATGAGAAGGCAGCGTCACTTTTTTTTTTTTTGTAATTAAGAATGAGGAATTTTGTGACACTAGAGACCTAGAGATGCCAGAAATACTCCACTGAGCTCAGATTATGAATGGAGACCATGAGGTAGGAAGGGGGCATCTCCCCCACTTCCAAGTGAAGCACAGTTCCTTGAGGGAGAACATTTCCCTGTGGACCCTCAGGACCTGTGCAGCTCTGAACTCTCAGAGGATCAGGAACCCATGTGGCATCCCACGTTCTTATGGAGGGTATTGCTGACTGTGATTCCTCCCTAAATTAGTTTAATGCCAGGAGGGTGAGAACTTTAGATGACTGGTTTTGAGAATGTTAATAATATCCCAGGAACTCCTAGAATTGAAGGAGATTCAGCAGGTAGGGGTACTGACTCAGCAAAAGTTGGACCCTAATGCTACTCTTATGTCCTTTATAGTTCTAGACTCATGGAATCCTGGAGGGCATGCATTTAGGAAAAAAAAAAAAAAAAAAAACTTAATAAATTGTTGCATCTAGTTAGAGTTTGAGCTCAGCCATTCTCAATGAATCCTTTTGCCATCTTCACACAGTCCTGGTTTAATGAACATTTCCAATTATTGTTATGAGACATTCCTGGTCTGGACAGACCCGAATGATGAGTAAAGTAAAAACTCCTGGAGTGAGCAAAATTTATGTTCAAGAAGGCTAATTTATGCCAGGATAGGCAGGTTATTATAATAAAACTTTTTAAATGTCTAGTATGTTTAAGATTTCTTAAAAGGCGCTAAAGCAGGATGCACATGAGAATAAGTAGCCCATAATGGGATGCAATTAAGGAAGTAAAAATACAATCTGATCACAAAGAAACACTTCCTGTTCATGAAAAAGGTAGGTAGGCAGCATAATTTTGTCAATGGAATAGGGGAAGCCCCAGTGCCCAGAAGATGTTAAAGAAGCCTGGGTTGAAGTACACAGGAAATGTCTCAACCCTGGCCCAGGTGCCTCTTAAAATCCTAACAATGAATTTGTACAAAAGGAGCAAAACTTCTTTTTAAGGAAGAGGAAGAGGTTTCTCAGTGGAGCACTGATTAATTTTATTAGAGGCAGACAAAACAAGTATTGTTAAGAACCTTAGTACTAATATATACCCATGTGGCCAGCCGTAGGACTGTACACTCTCAGAAGCCTATGATAACTGTTTAATCTGAATGCTAGACCTTTGGAAATGTTTCCTTAACCTACAAACAAGGGAAATATTCCTTATAGGAAGCAAATAGAAGGCAGGGGAATGAAATTATTTTTTAAAAATGAATATAATCTATTCTTCTACGCCCAGCACTATAATGAGCTAATATAATTGAGAAAAAATGACATGTATACCTCTCTTTAACAGAGAAATCGAATTTTGTAGACATAGCTGAATATCACTATGTCAATTAAATTTTGTGGTCATGAAAATGAAATGGGTTTTCCTAGAATAGATTTGGGGGTGGGGATTGCAGGAGTTGAGTGCTCCCCACGAGCTGGCTTTAGGATATGGCACCACTGTCAGGGTTAGGCTCCTGGGGGTGGTTACTGTTCACTTTGAAGCCTTACCTAGTTAGCTGCCATGGTGGCTGCCCTGCTATACACTCCTTTCCTCCAGCTGACAGGATGAACATGCCCTGTTGCCACTTCCCTCAAGGTCTCTGACACTAGCTTGATGTTTTTAGCATATTCCCTTTTTCTTTGATTGGCTTATAAGTGTTTCTAAGATCAGAATTTTTTTTAAATGTTTATTTATTTTTGAGAGAGAGAGTCAGAATGTGAGCAGGAGAGGGGCAGAGAGAGAGGGAGACTCAGAATCTGAAGCAGGCTCCAGGCTCTGAGCTGGCAGCACAGAGCCCATTTTGGAGCTTGAACCCACAAACTGTGAGATCATGACCTGAGCCAAAGTCAGACGCTTAACTGACAGAGCCATCCAGGCGCCCCTAGGATCAGAATTTTTAAGCACAAATCATTCTTGAGAAGTTTGGAGGGCTCCTGAGCTAATAGCTTGCATTTTTAAGAAATTTTAATTTTTGGAACAATTAGTGATATTAAGATGATGGTAACATAACAGCCAACACTTAGCCCTTCCCATGCACACAATGCTGTGTTTTTCACATTTTTTAAACTCTCATATTGAGGCTATTATAAAACAGCTGTGATTCTATTCATTTTATAGGTGAGGAGACAGAATCTTTGAGAGATTAAATTACTTTCCCATAGTAAGTGAAGGGTCCAAGATTTGAACCCAGGCAGTCTGACTCCAGAGCCCCTGCAGGTATCCATTACCTTATGCTGACTCCTAAGATGGCCTGTCTCCTCAGCCATGCTTCATTTCCCAAATGAGCTTCATTCTAGTCATATCAGCTCCTTTTTTGACCTTCAAATTTTTCCTCAAGAGCTTTATTCCTGCTTGACATTTTTGTTTCTTCTTGACTTTCCTGGTTTTTCTTATTTAGTTTTGCTAAATCCTAAATTTAATTAGTGAAAATATGAAATGATGAAGCAAGACGTGGAAGCAAATTATTTTTCCTGAAATTTGTCATGTAGTTGACATAGAAACGAGGGCAATATGAGACCAAGCTATCTTGAAACTAAGTGTATTAACTTTCAAAAACTGCTTTTCATGGTGTTTTTTTTTTTATAGAGACTATTAGGGAATCAATTAGACTGCTGAATGATAGCTACCCTCACTTTTTTTTCCTTAAATAATTTATTGTCAAGTCGGTTTCCATATAACACCCAATGCTCATCCCAACAAGTGCCCTCCCTCATGCCCATCACCCCTTTCCCCTCTCCCCTACCCCCATCAACCCTCAGTTTGTTCTCAGTATTCAAGAGTTTCTCATGGTTTGCCTCCCTCCCTCTCCCCAACCATTTTTCCCCTTCTTCTCCCTCATGGTCCTCTGTTAGCTTCCTCCTAATCCACCTGTATGTGTAAATATATGGTATCTGTCCTCTGCGTGACTCATTTCGCTCAGCGTAACACCCTTGAGTTCCATCCACGTTGTAACAAATGGCCAGATTTCATTGTTTCTCATTGCCATGTAGTATTCCATCGTATAGATAAACCACACCTCTTGATCCATTCGTCCGTTGATGGAAACTTAGGCTCTTTCCATGTTTTGGCTATTGTTGAGAGTGCTGCTATGAACATTGGGGTACATGTGCCCCATGCATCAGCACTCCTGTATCCCTTGGGTAAATTCCTAGCAGTGCTACTCCTGGGTTATAGGGGAGTTCTGTTGTTAATTTTTTGAGAAACCTCCATACTGTTTACCAGAGGGGTTGTACCAGTTTACATTTCCACCAACAGTGTAGGAGGGCTACCCTCACTTTTTAGAATTCTTAATATTGTTTGTACACTATCAAATGATTTTTAAATTTGCATTTTCATTGATGACAACAATCTTTGTTTTTACAAACTGATTTGAAGAATATTGGGGTTTGCAGCTCACAGACATTCATGAAGTTCATGAAAGTCAAACAGGGGTCTCAAGAGCAATATGTGCAGAGTCGAAAATTCAAGGCAAGACTCCATGGACAAAAAAAACTAATAATAATTGTGTAGCAGTATATGTCCTCACATATTATGATTTACTGTCAGCATGTCTTAAAATGTCTTCTATAATACTGATTATTAGGTTCTCCAAAGAAACAGAAAAAAAAGGAGATATCTGTACATTTACTGTAAGGAATTGGCTCATGATTGTGGAGGCTGAGAAGTCTCATTGTCTGATGTCAACAAGTTGGAGATTCAGGTGTAGTTCCAGTCTGAGTCTGAATGCCCTGGATCGGGGACTTACACTTGCAGTGTAAGGAGGAAAAGGCAGAGGAAGACAGTTGCCTCAGCTCAGGCACTCAGGCATAGAGGACGAGCTCTCCTTTTCTCCACCTTTGTGTTCAACTTCAGGCCTTTGAGAGGAACACCCTCAGATGCCCACTAACATTAAAGAGGGCAGAGTGCTTTGCTTAGGCTACAGATTCAATCAAATTCTAATCTTATGGGAACACCCTCACAGACACACCAGAAATAATATTTAGCCAAATATATGGGTACCTCTAGGCCTGGTCAAATTGATGCATAAAATTACTTATCATACTGACTGAATGCCTTTTTTTTTTTTTTAATCATTACCTAAATTTCCAGAAAGTGGAACTTATTCTTCATTCTCTATTGTTGTTCAGGAATGGTTTCTGTCTCTTCTCTGGTGTGCCTTAGATATGCTACTGCCATTTGTGTGCCCATCAGACTCCCTGGGCCTTCAGCTGAGAACCCCAAATAGTCAGGAATATCAAGAAAGCATAGATAGTGGTAGTAGAGAGGGACTATATAACAAATAAGAAAGTCATACTTTCCTTTCCTTGTGTTTTTAATTCCTTAGTATTACATATTTATTCCATATCAACGATTAAGGGTGGTGTTTATTGACTGGTAACCAATACTTAGAAGTTATCCTGTATTTCTGATTACTCTTGCCCTTGGAGTCTGACCCTTCTTGAAAAATACTTCATAAACTGAAATCCAAACCAAGTATCAGCAATAGTTAATACAGAGTAAGAAATATTAGTTGCTTTCCTTGGGTGAAAAACTGTCATTTGTACTCATTTTTTAGGGTACTGCATATCTTTACTTTTCTGAAATACAAGAGTATAACAGAAACCAAGTCATGAAGGCCAAGTTGGATTACTGTGGAAGGAGACACAATTGCTTCATTTTATAGATATTTGTCTTATCCCCCCATTTTCTATCAGATGACGAATTTGAATCAAAGCCCTTTTGAAGATTTCCTTACTTTGCTGTCTTCACACTGAAATGGCCATATGCCAGTACTGTTTTTTAATTTACTTTGAACATGAAATTTGTATGAAGGGGCCCTGCTTTACTTCTCACATGTCACTACAATTCTGAGTCAAGATGGAAGCCAAAGAAGAAACTTAATCCAAGAGGTTCAGTATGAGCAATGTCAAATAGAAGTATGAACAATTGCCCTTCTGTGAAATAGCTCTGTATATCAATTCTGAAATACAGCTCAAACGTAATATAGAATGATGTCAGATAAGTCATTTTTAATGTTAATAAAGTCATTTTATAAAACTGAGTTGATTTCAAGGCGCCTGTGTGGCTCAGTCGGTGAAGCATCTGAGTTCGGCTCAGGTCACGATCTCATGGTTCGTGGGTTCAAGCCCCATGTTGGGCTCTGTGCTGACAGCTAGCTCAGAGCCTGGAGCCTGTTTCAGATTCTGTATTTCCCTCTCTCTCTGACCCTCCCCTGCTCATG
>NW_027530974.1:740518-806455 GCF_008692635.1 Crocuta crocuta | reverse complement strand
CCCGCGCCACCCCCGCCCCAGGCCCCGCTGGCCGGCTCTTCCCGGATCCTCAGGGTGGAAAGAGGTGTTTAGAAGCCACAGGCCCCAGCAAGGGATGGGGAATCCCGAGCGTGAGGGGCTTGCCCTAATGACATATTTCATCTCCCTAGATCGAACGATTTCGCAAGCAACCAGGGGTGTGTTCCCAGAAGAACCTCGGAGACTTCACCGCTGGTGGGGGACGGACACACACAGATGGACGACACACGCACACTCACTGAAAGCAGTGGCTTGAGCTGTTCCAGCGCCTGGCGCACAAAGTCGCAGTGGGCCTCGGCGTAGCCGTGGATGCAGTTGGTGAAGAGGCCCTGCGCGTACTGGTGGAACTTGGGCAGCTCGTCCAGCAGCTGCGCGTTCAGAGCCTCGTAGTTGTTCCGCGCCGACTGCAGCTCCTCCAGAGTCTTCTTGTCCTTTAACTTCTCTGCCCGCTCTGTGCAGTTGTAGAAGTCCAGAAGCTTATCAAAGCGCTTCTGCACCAGCTTGTGGGGCCCCGTGAACATGCTAAGTAACTGGTTTAGGGGAGAGATGACGAGCCGCTCTGTCCTCTCCTTCTGTAGGAACAAGAAAGTCACACTGCTCAGTTACTCCGTATCCGGTATCTGTGGGTTTTAACTGAGGTGTAACTGATACATTAGATTCAGGGGTACAACATAATGATTCAATATTTGGATATATTAGTGCATAAGCTAAACCCATGCAGATCAAAGAGTGTTGTATGTATCCAACACCAGACGCACTTGCACGTTCTACAAAAATCTTCAATTTATAACCTTCATCCAATAATTTGCACATGCCAGTTTGCAAAATATGCTAATGCCACCTCAGCTCCACAGTTGATGACAAATGCTGAGTTACACACATTAATGTGATGCTTGCATTGCAACCCGGATGGGACAGTGTGTCTGGGGTCACCTGTTATGTGCACACGTCTATACAGTTTGGATTTAACTGAAAGTACAGTTGATACATCAATCTGAGATACAAAAGCTTTCATACACCCATAATACCTTTTCTAATCATGACTACTTGGTAATACCTTTTCACTTTTCAAAAGATTTTTCTAATTTTTTCAAGAGGGACAGACACTGAGCGGCACTATATTGCCACATAAAGAACATAAACAGGAGGGGGCACCTGGGTGGCTCAGTCGGTTAAGTGTGTCTCACTCGGCTCATGATCGCATAGTTTGTGGGTTCGAGCCCCAAGTATGGCTCTGTGCTGATAGTTCAGAGCCTGGAGCCTGCTTCAGATTCTGTGTCTCCCTCTCTCTCCCTCTGCCTCTGTCTCTCTCTTCAAAAAATAAACATAAAAAAAAGAACATAAACAGGTACTTAGTACATTACTTTTAGTAAGATGCTAATGTTGTTAGAACACCTGCGAAATGAATGCTTTCTTCACCCTAAGCCATTCAGAGATTTCCAAGAAACCATCAAACCCCACCAGTCTCTCTCTTCTCAGGATCAAATCCAAGGTCTCTATTTAGAATTAACCCAGGCAATTTGGCCTTTAGTACCATCTTTGTAAGGAAGTGCAGGCCAAATCAAAGATCCATTTGTTAACTTCTAAACTATTCCTAAATATTCCTTTCTAAGATAGTACTCCTATAGTTGTTTTCTTTGTGAGGAGGTATCAATAGTGATACCAGATGAAATTTCCCACTTTTCCTCTGTCTCTACAAACTAGACAGATCACAGCTAGAAAAAAATCTCTTTGAGTCCCAAAGGCCAACCTGTCCTTTCAACTAATTACAAGCCACTGTTCTGAATATAAAACCCCAATATGAATATAGCTAGAGGGAGACTGGTATTTCTGATGCACACACAGCATGTCTCTGTGGAATTAACTTTTCCACGAGCTGCATGTTAAAGAATCCCAGGAAGAAGGGGCCCTATAAAAAGAGGGCTGAGGAAAGAGTCACTTACAAAATTTGTGAAGAGCTGATCACTGATGTAACGATGCACCTTCTCGAACTGTTCCAAGTCTCGGTGCCCCTTCTCCATGCACACATCCCACATGCTCACGGCAGCCACCACTTTCACACATGCCGATTCCTGAAGCCAGTTAGAAACAAATGCAGTAAGACAAGCAGAACTTGCTAGCCTTCACCATTCATCCTGAGTAGCAGAATGGGACAAAAGGGGCCCATGATTAAAGATTTTCTCTCTAGCACAGTATTTTAGCTTGGAAACAAGCTCACCCTCATAAACTATAATTTATGAGCCACAGAGAAAAGTCTAAGGCTATTAGTTATAGAAAAATCGTGAGGGTTTCTATCAGCTCTTTGGCATTTCTTTATGTTCCTAATTTTAGTTTCTTAATTCATCAAGAGTTAAGTTATCAAATTTGAGCCAAGATGATTCCTGCAGGATCATAATGAGCAATCACTTCTCATCCTACCAGTGTTGGCTCATGTTGTCACCTTCTCAAAGACAACTGGTCACCACCCTTTGCAGAACTACAGCCCCCCTTCCTGCACTCAGGCACCCCAGACTGCTCTGTCCTTTGTCATTGCAAAAATATCTTCTCATGGACAATATAATTTACTAATGTTTGCTTATTTTCTCTATCTCCCCCCAGGCCCCTAATAGCATGTAAGCTCCATGAAGGCAGGGATTGTCTGTTTTGTTCGCAGACTCAATTATCATTGACTGAATAAATGAATAAATAAGTGAGTGCATAGTAAACTCTTCCTGGCTGATCCTGACAGTTTTTACATCCCAGGCTGGTTTTCTCTGGCTAATTGAAACAATGCTGGGTTTTCACCTTCTTTAGTTTAAGTTAAGGGACTGCCTATTATTTCGATATTAACCCAAATATAATCTAAATATACCAAAACTCCATTAATATACTTCAAGGGCAAATGAAGCCCCTAAGCAAAAAACATCAGTGCCTCCTCAGACATCAGTTTGATTCTACTACATTTTATTTCATGGCATTTGCAGACCTCTAGTCTTTAGGTCCTATGCCTATATGTGTAGACATAGCCAGTGTTTTGTCAGAAGGATAAACCGTAATCTTTTTAATTCCGCCTGAGTGGGAGAACAAATGTGAAATGTGATGTCCTCTTATATTCTTTTAAAGAAATGTCATGAGGTCTCAAAACAGTAGTCACACGCCAATGTAGATACCAAAATATAGTCAACGTCCCTCAGCTTATGTTCTTGCCAGCTCTCTCTCCCCCTCAGTTTTATTTGGCAGGGCTTTTCATTTTATAAAGTCAGGGATGAAACTGTTCAACATTTTCTCCCTTCATTTCTGGTTAGCAGTCAGAACCAAACTGACCTGCCCATCAAATGGCTGTCAAGGTTATGTATGTCCCACCCACTGCTATGGAAGGAAGTATTTTAAAAGAGTTGGGGGCTCAGGTATATGCTTGCTACACATTTAGAACACATGGGAAGAAAAAAACCCAATGGGGCGGGGGGATCAAAATTAGAGGGATTGGAAGGGAAAGTCCTAGACCAGGGAACACACTTGGGAGTTGTACCAATATTGGTTTTGCCAAATCTCTCACTTTAAACCAATGTGCTCCTGAAAGTTTTATAAACCTTAATTTTTACCTAATTACATACTTAAAACATGAATGGAGGGAAGCCTAGGTGGATCAGTCGGTTAAGCGTCTGACTTCGGCTCAGGTCATGATCTTGTGGTTCATGAGTTCGAGCCCCACGTCGGGCTATGTGCTGACAGTTCAGAGCCTGGAGCCTGCTTCAGAATCTGTGTCTCCCTCTCCCTCTGACCCTCTCCTGCTCACACTCTGTCTCTCTCTCTCTCTCTCAAAAATAAATAAAGATTAAAAAATATGTTTTAAATAAAAAACATGAAGGGAGATAGTCTATTTAGAAGAAATGTAGGGGCATTTCAGATAATGGGGATCACTCAATAAATGATAACAGTTGGAAAACCAGGTGGAAAAGCAGCACTGTGGATTGCTCCCTCACCCTTATACAGGGAATTCCAGCTAGATCAATAACTTCAACTTTAAAAATGAAATAATAACAATATTAAAACCTGGGAAATATTTATTACCTTGGAATAGGAAAGATCTTTTCAAGTATGACACAGACCTAAGAAGCCATAAAAGAAAGGCTTAGACCATACAAAACTAAAAATTTTCTACATGCAGAAAACATTTAAGAAAACTTAAAAGTCAACAATCTTGGGGAGAAATATTTGTAAACCATCATCTCAAAGGGGTACTTTCTCCAACATATACAGAGGTACCACAAATCGGAAAAAGACCATCAAATCAATAAATAAGTGCCTTGGGGTGCCTGGGTGGCTCAGTTGGTTAAGCATCTGACTCTTGGTTTCAGCTCAGGTCATGATCTCACGGTTTTCTGAGTTCGAGCCCCGTGTCAGGCTCTGTGCTGACAGTATGGAGACTGCTTGGGATTCTCTCTCTCTCCCTTTCTGTTCCTCCCCTGCTTGTACTGTCTCTGTCTCTCTCAATAATAAATAAACTTAAAAAAATTTTTTGAGATAAATAAATAAATAAGTGCCTCAAAATATGGACAAATCAACAGAAAAAGGAATATAATGACTTAAAGATAGGAAAATATCCTCAACTTCATTTACAAAGAATGCAAATTTAAACTATATTGAAATAGCATTTTTAAAAATGTTTTATTTATTTCTAAGAGAGAGAGAGAGACAGACAGACAGACAGCATGAGAAGGGGAGGGCCAGAGAGAGAGAGGGAGACACAGAATCTGAAGCAGGCTCCAGGCTCTGAGCTGGCAGTCAGTACAGAGTCTGACGCGGGGCTCGAACCTACGAACCATGAGATCATGACCTGGGCTGAAGTCGGACGCTTAACCAACTGAGCCACCCAGACACCCCTGAAATAGCATTTTTAACCTATCTTACAAAGAGAAGATATTTTGATTTTGGTAAAACTTTGTGTTAGCAAGGGACGAGGAGGTCCTTTCACACACTACTGGTAGGGGTTTTTGCTGTATAATGTCTATGAAATTTAATAATATCAAAATGTACACGGCTATATGATTTGGCTCAGAAAAGCCAAGACTCTGGTCTTCCTATATACTCACAGATCAGAAAATGATGTATCGACAAGGATGTTCCTTGTGCCACTGCATCTAAAGGTTTGCCAACTACAGTCTAAATGTCCATCAATAGGGGACAAGTTCAATGAGTTATGGCGCATCCATATAATTAAATAGTGTGCAGTTGTTCAAAAAAATTGGCAGTTCTATGTGCACAGGTACAGAACTTCTAAAATACTATTGTTTGCAAAACCCAAGATGCTTAACAGTGTGTATCTCTCTCTCTCTCTCTCTCTGACCCTCCCCTGCTCATGCTGTCTCTCTCTCTCTCTCTCTCTCTCTCTCTCTCTCTCTCTCTCTCAGAAGTACATAAAACATTTAAAAAATGAGTTGATTTCAAAAAATTATTTCATTCTTGTATATATTACATGTATTCTCTCAAAACAGAAAGTTTGATTCTTCTGCATCAATCCCTTACCCCTCCTCACTCTCTACCTCTTACTATTGATAAAGTGGTCTACAGAGGTCCTGACAANCTCTCTCTCTCTCTCTCTCTCTCTCTCTCAGAAGTACATAAAACATTTAAAAAATGAGTTGATTTCAAAAAATTATTTCATTCTTGTATATATTACATGTATTCTCTCAAAACAGAAAGTTTGATTCTTCTGCATCAATCCCTTACCCCTCCTCACTCTCTACCTCTTACTATTGATAAAGTGGTCTACAGAGGTCCTGACAAACGCGGATGGTGAGAAGAAATTATGACTAAAATGTGTCAGAAGAGAGATAAGCTGCCTAGTATGACAGATAATTTCTTCATCATTTACTGCTATCTGTAATTTTATCTTTATGCTTACTGGTATACATGTCCCTGTAAAACAAACATACTAGTTTAATCATTCCCAAGAATATGGAATTGTGTCAAAAGAAATAAAAGAACTAAGTTCATGATATACTGTATTTACCAATGAAAAAATATCCTATTCCTTAAACTGTTGAATACCCCTACTTCTTTCCCTGTTCAGAAAATGTTTATTGAATACCTATCATGTGATAAGCCCTATACTAGACTCTGGTGAAAGAGATGAAGAACATAATGCTTGTCTTTAAAAGTCTCACAGTGAGGGCACCTGGGTGGCTCAGTGGGTTAAGCATTCGACTTTGGGTCAGATAATGACCTCATGGTTCATGAGTTTGCCACCTGCATCAGGCTCTGTGCTGACAGCTCAGAGCCTGGAGCCTGTTTCAGATTCATTGTCTCCCTGTCTCTCTGTCTCTCTCTCTTCTCTCTCAAAAAATAAACATTGAAAAATTAAGAAAAATAAAAATCTCACACTGGAGATAAGTAAACTAAAAACTACAATGAAGTGTAATAAAAGCAAGTGAACATATGCAAGGGGTGATTGAGGAGCATGGAGGAGGGACAGCTCACCCATTGGTGAGAGGAGGACTCAGGAAATCCTTTCATCGAGGTGATATTTGAAGTATGACAGTTGGGGAACAAAATGTGGATCAAGGTGTTTCTCACAGAAGAGGGATGTGCAGAGAAGGAGGAGGGACCTAGGCTTGCTGAGGAACCTGTACGGTTGGCTGCTGCTGGAGAGAACTATGAAGTGGGAAAGGGGCAGGTGGAGAAGCTAGAAGGTGACAGATGACAGATCACACAGGGATGGTGTTACCACTGAAGAAAGAGGGAGTTGTGATCAGATTTGCATTTAGAAATTGTTTTTAAAACAGACTTCTCTCAAAGCGAGAAGAGCATCTGGTAAGGAGTGGCTTTCTCCGGAAGAGAAAATGGTTAGGGCCTGGACCAAATGAAATCTTTCACTAAGTTGGACTTGTGCATCTGTGGGGAATCTAGGTTTAGAAATGTCAAAAGTCATAGTAGGCTTGAGCAAAATAATTAGAGTTAGATGGCAATTTGGGTGTATATTACCCAAGTGTGGGAATGTCAGAAATGTAACTGGCCTGACCTTAGTGACAACTGGAACCAGAAGTCACATATATTCAGGGTGTTCTCTCTTTGTTTCATCTCCATTTTCCTTTTCTTGGTTTTGTCTTTTTAAACCACTTTCTTCTATGAAGCCAGAACTAGGATCACTACCTGCTTTAAGTCTCACTATGCTAAAGGAAAAAAGATTTTCTCCCTCAACTCTATTTAGAGAAAGCCAAGGGCAGGAGTCTAATTGACCTGTCATGATGGGGTGTCGATACCTCAGCCAATCACAGTAGCTGTGGTTCTTTGTTTGGGTCAACATGGGTTTGGTTCATGCTCTTGAATAAACCAGTGCAGTCAGAAAGGCAGAGTCAGTACATTGCCATTAGGACCAGGCAAAGAAGGTAGAGACACAAAAAATGTCCTTTGGGAGAATCTACAAATTAGGCAGCCATCATTATTATGGTCTACTAAAGGCTTGATTTGGGAGTTCTGTAGGAATGTCTGAGAAGTAGAAGCAGTAGGAGTTGGGCGGTTGACTGGCAAATGTGAATGAGAAAGACAAACGGGACTCCCAGGTAGCCGGGTAGATACTAAGCCCATTCATCACACAGTGACACCTAAAACATATGTCAGCTGAGGTAAAGGAGACATGAATGAGATAAAGATTATATCCCCTGAGGTGAGTAGGAGGAAAACCCAATGGAAACTTGCAGGTCACATAAAAGGATTACCAGCCAGGCCGCAGGAGCTTAGCTTGAGTTGGAGAGCATAATTAGAATAGGTATGTTCTCCCACAGCACTCAGGCCACAACATAGGAGGAAAGGCATTGATATTGATATGACATTTTGCAGAGTATGTGAAGTTGAACAGCTAGGAGCGCAAAGGAATTAAGGGTATAGCAACAAAATGGTTGATGTGATGGCTCATTATATGAAAAAGAAGGAAATAAAGACTGGGGGATCTGCATGAGCAAGAGACTGGGAGTTCTGTATGCTTGGAGAACAGGTATAGTGCTGCTATAAGGTTGGACATTGTGGACAGGAGGATAAATCATATAGCAGAGGGGAGTGTTTGTTTAACATCTGAGGGGGGACTAGAAGCCCTCAGAGGGAACATCTGCACATTTTTTAATCTAATTTTTGTTCTGTGTACCCTCCTATGCCCATGGATGAGTTGTCTGGAGAGCTTAACATTCATCCACTAGGCCCTGTTTGTAATCACCACCCCAAAGACGTGACACCAGCAATTTTCACCTCTCTCCTGGATCATTTCTCCCTCACCACTAGATACCTCGCTTCAGCATGCAAAGATGTTACTTTTTCTCCCATCTTGAAATTAAATTTTCTCAGTCTCTCCTCCATTCTCTCTTTAACCCTCTCACCCATCAGATTTATGACTACATTCCTCTGAGGCTCTCTGATCAGGGTCGCCAGTCACCTTGATTCTGCCATACCCATTGGTCATTTTTCCATCTGTCCCCTGTCTTCCTCCCTGACCTACAGTCGTGTTGATTAACAACCTCCTGGGCACGCGCTTTCCAGACTTTCCGGATTCTTCCATTCTCTTGTTTTCCTTCAGCCTCACTGCTTCCTCCTCATCTGTTTGACCTCTAAATGTTGTAGTGTCAGTAGATTCAGTTCTTGGACCATTTCTGTTTTCTTGCTCACTTCCCTCTCTTGGTGGTCTCAGCCAGTTTCAGGACTTGAAATACCATCCACACATCAATGGTTCCCAAATGTGTGCTTTCACCTAGACCCTCCTCGGGAGGCCAGACTCATATATTCACTTTGACTTTAGATGAAGACTCTCCCTGTCTCATCATGATTTAAATATTTCATGTTTATTAGTTCTCTGATAGTTTCATCAGTGTATCAAATGAATGGACAGACTTAAAATAACATTGTATCTTTGGGTAAGGTAAGCGTTTATATATAAATTGGTTCTCATTTTGTGAGATTTTGTCTTTGTCAGGGTTGGTTTGTTTGACTAAGGCAGTCATTCTCAAGGAGGGGGGCAGTTTGTTTCCCCAGGGGACATTTGGCAATGTCTGGAGACATTTTTGGTTGCCACTGCTGAGAAGGGGGTGCTACTAGCATCTCTTGGGTAACAGCCAGGGATGCTGCTAAACACTCTGCAATGCACAGGACAGCCCCAAATGTCAATAGTGCCAAAGCTGAGAAACCCTCAAAATGAGGATTCATGAATTTGAATCATCTTAACTCTCAGTAGAACAGGCATTGAACATTTGATGCAAAGAGCAAAGTAGCTTGAACCTTTCTCTTTAAACATGTATTTATGAATAATTGCCAAAAGGTGGTAGCTATCCTCAACAAATGCACATTGTGAATGGTCCTCTTGTAAGCCTGAGATTCCTTTAAGCATGCCTGTTGGATTTTGAGTACCTGCAGTTAAATAGTGTTGCTCTTGGCAGGACTTGGTGAGCAAATGAGGTATGAGCTCTCTGATCTCCGCAGTCTGCTCAGTCAGCCATGACCTTCCCAGTGTCTCTTCTTTCTACACCCTGTCTGCAGAGAGCCACAGCCCAGGCAGTTCCCAGTGGGGTGGCCAGAGACTACCACAGGGGGGGAATGCAGGGCCCCAGGGCAGAGGTTCATGAGGGGTTCAGGATAAATTGGAATGATTTCTGTTTTGCAATGAATAGCATCCAAATGGGCTTTGTACTTTATCTAACTCCAAAAAAAATTCTTTAAATCTAAAGCTTTTGGATGAAGTACTGGGCAGTGAAATAGAACATTTCTTACAGAAAGTGTGGTTACTTCACGTACTATTTGGATGCTGACATGGATATATTTTGCATGTACTTATATGTAGGTGTTCACACATACACAGTTATGTGTACATGTACACATACAAACAATGAAAATTGCCACACAATCACAGCTACTTTGATTCTTCGGAGTCAGACAGTGTACTGGCAGGGCGAGAATGAAATATGTGTTTGAAAAAGCAATTTTGTTTAATGTGATAAGCAGAATTATCCCTCATAGGAATTACTGTATCTCCCTCAATGTTTCTTCCCTTAGTTCTACTGAATCATCCTAAAATCTCTGTTGTTGCATGTTGTATGTTATAAAAACAAAAATAAAAGCAAAACCTCTATTGAAGGGTAATACATTATGGTAAACATGGTGATTTAACAGTTAATCTCATTCTTTAATTTCAATAAGTATGCTGCTATTCATGTCTTGAAGTTTAATGCTGATAATTTATAGTATATGTTTTATAAACTTTGTCAGTTCTTCTTTTCCTTAAAATTTTGTTTTAGAAGATATTTGACTGGAAATATTATTGGTATACTTTAGGTATTATAGTAAAAAGTTTAACAAGGCAGATGTGTGTGTGTATGCATGCACACACACATAGATGTAAGGATTAGATATAAGAACAAAGCCAGGAAATTAAGAATTTGGCCTTAGTTCTATATCTGAGCTGCCTCCTGTGTGTTGGTGATGGAATGATCTCACAGCAGGTCTTAATCATCTGTTCTCACAGGAAGTGAGGCCCAGTGTACAGGGGAAGAACCACAAGACAAGATGATCTTCTAGTTCAGAATTCCATAAAGAAAAAAAAAGCATATTTGCCTGTTGTGTGAAAAAAATCATTAAAAGTGATTGTATTTGAACCAGAGATATACATACATACACATTGAACAGACTCCATTTAAAAGAAAGCATAAAATAAAATTTTTCTGAATGTCTAGTATGAAAATAAAAATATGTGTGGGGTAGAATAGTTATTTGCTTTGCATGCAGATATGCAGAGCAAATAATTTAATATCTTTATTTCTCTAAATCCGTCTTCATCTTCCTGACAATTTCCTCCCATCGGTAAGTGGGCACCACTAGGGGCCCCAAAGTGGTATCCAGTTCTGTTTACCTAGCGTGATGCAGTGATTTTAACAGACTTTAGATAATGCCCAGCCTGTTTTATTAGAAGGCTCAGATTTTGGCCTTAGACAGCAACAAAGTAGAAGAGTATTAACCTGGGCACTGTGGAAACAGGTTGCCAGGGTTAGCATCTCCTAGCTTCCATCAGAAATAAACATAGACCCTCTCAGGAGGAAACAGTCATTCTCAGACATGTCGTCTGGTTTCCAGAAGATTAAGAATAGAAGTATGAGCTCTGAGTGTCATCAAATGCACAAGGAAACAAGCTACCATCAGTCAAAGTCAGGAGGAGAAAAACAAGAAATTAGCCCCCCAAGAACTTTAAATAGAGAATTATCAAATTCTGAATATAAAATTACTAAGACATCTCTAGGTAAATAAATTGATAAATCACAAAAAATAAATAAGCAACAACAGAATAAAAATTCCCAGGCAGATTTGGAGAAAAAAAAAAAAAAAAACAAAGAGAACTTTAGACATAAAAGAAAATTATTATAAAAATAATTATATTGCTTAAATTATATATGACTTAAAAATATTAGACTGCTGAAGGAAAATTACATGGATCTCAGGAAATTACCCAGAAAATTGCAGAGAAGGATTAAGAGATGAAAATTATTTTTAAAAAAATAAAAAGAAGAAGGGGAAGAAAGGGAAGAGGAAGAAGAAGAGGAAGAAAGAAGTTAAGACATTGGCAGGTAAAATGAGAATGTCTAGCATTCCTTCCCAGAAGGATATAGTAAGAGAAAAGAAAACAGAATAGAGTGAAGAAAGGCAATATTGGAAGAGATGGTTACTGAGAGATTTCCAGGCCTGCTATAAGAGACAGTGATAAAGAAGAATTGTGTGCATCATGCAGAAAACCATATCTAGACACATGGAATTGAAATTCTAGAATACCAGAGACAAAGAGAGAATCTTTAATGGGAGGAAGAAATATGACCTACTAAGGAATAAGAGAATAGCTCACACTTACCAATAGCAAAAAATGGAAACCAGAAGACAATGGAATAATACCTTCAGCATGCTCAAAGAAAACAATTTGCACCCTGCAGTTGTGAAATTAGCCAAATTATCTTTCAAATATGAGCCAATTTCTCTACATTAAAGGAATTTCAAAAGGGTACATTTTCAAAAGAAAGGAAATTATGCCAGAAGAAAGTTTCAAGAAGGAATGATGAAAAGGGAAATTGGTAAATATGGGAATATGCATGGCATTTCCAGTCCAAAATTACAAATAGATGTGTATTCTTTGAAGGAGAGACCCAGGGAGCTATTCAGATTAACTGAAGCAAACTTGCAGAGTTAAAATAGAGAAGAAACTTACTTTGTTACCTTTAAATTAACCTTTTGCAACCGGATACTGTTTGTTGTGCTCATGAAAGATATATCATTTTCTTAAGATGCTATTAAAATAATATAACAATGCTTGATTTATGTTTATCATTTTCTCAAATATTCTAATCTGTGATCCTTATAGTGTATTGAGTGACTCCAAAAAGATCTGCCTACTTCCTAATTCCAGAAACTTGTGTACGTGATCTTATTTGGAAAAAGGATCTTTACAGATGTAATTCAATTAAGGATCTTGAAATGAGGAGATGATCCTGGATTACCAGGATCTTAAATTCAATGAAAAGTGTTCTTACAAGAAATGGAGAGGTGAAGACCTAGATGTAGGGAGAGGATGGAGGAAGAGATTGGAGTGATGCAGCCAGAAGCCAAGAATAAAGAATGCCTGGAACCATCAGATACAGAAAGAGGCAAAGGAAGGTTTATCCCCTAGACTTCCCAGAAGGAACATGGCCCTGTTAAATTTCAGACTTGTGGTTCCAAAACTGTGAGAGAATTAAATTTCAGTTGTTTTAAGTCCCCTGGTTTGTAGTAATTTGTTATAGCAGCCACAGGAAATTCATACAGTTCCTAAAGGTTAGTTAAATTTATACTTTTCTCAAACAATAAAATGAAACAAACAAAAAAAACCCACCAGATTCAATTAAAAAATTTAATTGTCTGCTGTAATACAGTATTGAAGCCAGTTTCTCTACACATGCCATCTTCTTCCCTTGTTTTTTTTTTTTTTTTTTTGGTGGTGGTGGTTGTTTTTGTTTGTTTTTTGTTTTGTTTTGTTTTTGAGATGGTATCTGGCTATCTGGGATACAGATGTGGCTTATTTGACTTGGTGTTGACAAGGGGGCAACTGGCATCTTCAGGCCCACATGGTATACTCTGCACACTGCTGATCTCAGCTGCAGAGCTGCTAGTACAAGCCATTCCCTTGACTAGTGGCCAGGGAGGCTGCACTAGCTCCAGGCTTGGCTCTTTTTTGATGTCTGCTGCTGATAAAATTCAGGGGCTTCTCTTTCCATAGGCTCCTGGAGTGAGCCGCACTCCGTCCCTCATTGGCATTGAGAACTATAGACCAACCACATGTAAGATGTGGTGCATGTCCTACATGGTTTTACCTCCAAGCCTCAACTACAGGGCATCCTCCGTCATCACCTTCAGCCCACTCAGGGCTGCAGGGCAGGCATGTTGGCTCTCACACCACTGCCCATGCCCTGTAAGAGAGCCACGGATCACTGCTTCATGTATCTTGATGCAGCTATCCCAGGTCAGTCTGGGTAGCATCCTAGGAGATCTCTCCAGACTCTCCAGCATGAAGTAGGTTGAAGGCTCCTCCTCCCATTTGGAAAAACAAACAAAGACTCACCTCTCCTGCCTCTGCTGGTGTCCTTCTCCACTGCCTGAGGTGGTGGCCTGGGCACCCCCCACATGCTACTTCTTTTTGTCCTTTTCACAAGAACCACAGGCCACATGACTGCCCATCAGAACATGTGAGAAACTTTGGGTTGTGACCACTCTTGGTTTTTGATACACTAAAATTATTTAGAAAATTACTTTTCCATGAAACCTTATTTTCAAATTTACTGTCTTGTTACAGAATCCTATTTTGAATGATAGGGATGAATATTAACTGTTTCTTTTTGGCTATTTGATATAATTCTGTTCTTTCCCCAGACTTGAGCTAACTGTGGAGAAGGTCACATAAAGACAAATGTGAAAGAAAAAGGTTTTACTATTTTAAAAGATTTATCACAGTAAAAATGTCCAATACAATAAACATTTATAGCTAATGGAAGTACTTTACAATGATTTAGAGTTCTACAGTCTTTGAACTATATTATCCTATTGTGTCCATAGTGTGGATTATTAACCCATTTTATAGATAAGGCAACTGAAAAGTTAAAATGCTTGTTTAAGGTAAAGGCACTTATAAAGGGAGCAGAACTGTTAATAACTCTGATAGTGTATAACCTTACTTCCAGTGTTCTACTCCCAAGGCTCTGTCCTTTGCCTTACCTTGGATATTAAAGCTAAAGCCTGTTTCTAGGTCCTGAGATGGTGTTCCAGTCATGCCCTTAGCCCAGAACCCTCAATGTCCACCCAGACATGTGCTTTGGAGCTTTCCCTTCACTTGAGTACTTCTTGGAGACTCAACTTTGAATTTAAATTAATAATACTAAAATTTTATTCAGCATATCTTGGTGTTTTTTAATGTGGTAGTTTTTCTTGTATGATATATTGCCAAAACAGAAATTCTGTTCTTTTCATTCTGTCTGTGATAGAACTCATAATCTCAGTCTTAGAACTAAGATTTGTACTAAATTCCATCTTAATTTATTTTTTTCTTATGGATGTACGTTTATGTGGCCACTCTTTTTTTTCTGTGTTAATGAGTTTAAATTGAAAAAATAATATACAGTGATTTAAGAAATGTTTATTAGTGCTTTCAATGTGTGAGTCTCTACATTTGACTTTGACTATTTAGCTCTGTTCTCAACTTCAGATTTTCAAAATCAGAGAATTAAGAGCCCTAGTCATAAAAGAAGTAAGAAATATGAACTTTTCATTGATGCTTAAATATAGATACCACTATCATTGTAATGTAATAATTATCCTGATAGCTAACTTTTATTGAGAACTTGCTAATCATCTTACCTAGATTTTCTCATTTAAACATCAAATCTACATGGTAAGTATTGTTATTATCCTTGTTTTACAAGTAAGGACATAATGATACTAATTCCTTACATTTCAGTAATGATTTATGTTCTACAGTGTTGCTTCAGATACACGAACATACCCTGTGATTTGACATGGCACATATCACTATACAGTTTACAGAAGAGACTGTACCTTCAGAGCTGTTAAATGGTTGGCATAGGATGACATAGCCAGTGGCTAACAGAGCTGTAACAGAGCTGGACTTTGGCCGTTTCCTTGGGCTAATTTTTTATTTCTTCGTCCTTTTCTTAGCTAAGGTCTTCTAGTTTAAGGCACTTAGAAATCAAATGTATATTTAAAATAATTACAAGAGGTCTATTACCCACCTGTTATAATGCACAACCACATAAATAATCTCATCTGAGGAGGGATGCCTCCTGCATTGCACTGTGCCTTAATGAAATCAGCACAGGTGGGAAAGCAAGCCAGACAGGCTTGGGTCAGGCTTACCTACTTGGCCTGACTGTTGGGAAGTTTTGCTCAGCCTCTCTGCCTCTCTTTCTCCACCAGCACACTTGGGATAGTTTGTCAAAGTGACCTCTAAGGTCTCATACTAATATATAATGGTTTTATATAGTTCTCTCCTAAAAACAGCAGTCTTGTGTATTAAAGAGTAAAAATGAAGAGAGCAAATTTTTTAAAAATAGTAATTAGTGAAGCATATGGTAGCAATAATGTTTAAAATTAATCTGAAAATGAAATTAAAGAAAACTGTTCCATTTACAATAACATCAAAGGAATAAATTTAACAAAATGAAAGCAAAAGTTATTTTCTGGAAACTTCAAAACGTTGCTGAAAGAAATTTCAAAAGGCCTAAGTAAATGGAAAGACATCCTGTGTTCATAAATTGGAAGACATGATATGGTTACTATGACAGTATTCTTTCTTCATAAAGTCTCCATTGGCTTTTTATGTAGAAATTAACCAAATGAACTTAAAAATCACACAGAAATTCAAGGGCCTAAGAATAGGTAAAACACACTTTAAAAAGAACAAAGTCAGAAAATTCATACTTAACTAATTTTAAAACTTACCATAAAGCTAAAGTAATTAAGAATGTGTGATACTATCATGAGGATAGATATATATCAATGGAATAGAATTGAAAGTCAGAAATAAACTCACACATTTACCAGTGATTGATTTTTGACATAGGTGCCAGGATAATACAAAGGAGGAAATAATAACCTTTCTAACAGATGGGGCCAGGATAACTGTATATCCACATGCAAATGAATGGAGTTGAATCCTTTTTCATCACCCCACACACAAACATTAACTGAAAAATGATTCAAAGGCCTAAATGTAAAAACAAAGTCCATAAAAATTTACTTTAAAATTTTTAAGAAAACCTTTATGATCTTGGGCTAGGTGAAGCCCTCTTAGATAGGACACCAAAAGTTCATACTTACTCCAAAATAGACAAATTGGGCTTCATCAAAATTAAAAAAAAAAAAAAAAAAAAAAAATAGGACACCATGAAGAAAGTCAAAAGAGAAGCTATAGAATGCAAGAAAATATTAGGAAATTGTATATCTAATAAAGGACTAGGATCCAGAATATGTAAAAAAAAAAAAAAAAGAAAAAGAAAAAAAAACTCTTATAACTCAATAGTAAAAAACAACCAACACAATTAAACAATGGGCAAAGGTCTGAATAGACATTTCTCCAAAGAAGATATACAGATGGCTAATAGCACATGAAAATACAGATGCCCAATATCATTGGTCGTCAGAGAAATGCAAATCAAAATCATGCTGAGCTAACACTCAATATTCAGTAGAAAGACTATTACCAGAAAAGATAAACCATAGCAAGTATTGGAAAGAATGTGGGAAAATGAGAACCCAAATTCACTGCTGGTGGGAATGTAAAATGGCAGATACTTTGGAGAACAGTATGACAGTTCCTCAGTAGGCCAAAGGTAGAGTTACCCTGTGATCCAGTAATTCCACCTGTGGGTATATACCAAAGAGAAATTAAAACGTGATGTCTATACAAAAATTTGTACGTGAATGTTTATAGCAGACTTAGTCACAATCACCAAAAGATTGAAACAACCCAAATGTGCACCCTCTGACTGAGGAATGAATAACTAAAATGTGGTATATCCACTTAATAAAATATTATTTGGCCATAAAGAAAGAAGTACTGATTTATGCTGTAACATAAATGAACCTTGAAAATGTTATACTAAGGGCACCTGGGTGGCTCAGTCGGTTAAGCGTCCGACTTCGGCTCAGGTCATGATCTCACGGTCAGGTCAGTGAGTTTGAGCCCAACATCATCAGGTTCTGTGCTGACAGCTCAGATCCTGGAGCCTGCTTCAGATTCTGTGTCTCCCTCTCCCTCTCTCTCTGCTCCTTTCCCGCTTCTCTCTTTCTCTCTCTCTCTCTCTCTCTCTCTCAAAAATGAATAAATGTTAATAACAATAAGTAAATAAATAGAAAGAAAATGTTATACTAAAATGAAACCAGTCACAGAAGACCAAAAATCAGCCTGTTTACATATGAAGTGTTCAGAATAAACAAATTTGTAGTAACAGCAGATAAGTGGTTGCTTACAGCAAGAGGCCTTTGGGGAAAATGAGGAGTAAATGCCAGTGCTTTTTAGGGGTGTTGAAAATGTTCTAAAACTGTTCATGATAATAGCTGTATGCTTTGTGAATGTATTAAAAGCCATTCAGTAATACACTTTGAATGAATTTAATGGTATGTGAATTGTATCTTAAGAAAGCTGTTATAAATAATAACATTAAAAATTAAATTTTGAGAACTAGAAATTTCAGATACTTGGACCATTATCCAAGACAACTTTTGGATGCAGATAAAGAAGTTTTCACATCCCTTAGCATGACATTCTGTCCCGGCAAGGAGGGAGCCTGGGCTTTATAGTTCCACAGTCACTGATGTAAATCCATTTTAGAATGGTCAGTTTGCATAGGTTCTTTGAATCTCAGCTTCTTCACCTACAAAATGAGGGTAATGATAGTTCTTAGTTCTCAAGTTTCTCTGAAAACTGAGTTTCTTCATCTAAAGAGCTCAGTGCAGTGTTAAAAGTGATAGCCATTGTCAGAAGTCTTGAGGTCATGATCATTGCAGGCTTCTGATAAGGATTTAAAGACAGAGGCCTGCTGGAAACCCCTGCACTGCCTTTGCATGTGCCTGGAGCACTGTCCTTGTCTCACAGCTTAATTAGTCCCTTCATGACCTCATGAGGAGACTCAGTGCAGGCCTTTTCTCTGGTGGGTGTTTCCTGACCACATCCAGCCACTGAGTTGACCAGAGTTGACTCTTTCTGTTCTTGCAAATCTGTCATCTCACTTCTGGCAGCAGTGATTTATTTGTCTATCTTACCCTCTCTGTACTACTTTGAGACTAGGGGCTGCTGGTTCATCCCCACATTCCCCAGGTCAGTGCTTGGTGCTTGGTAGGTGCTCAGTTAATATTATTTGAAAGACTAAATAGTAAAGGGTAGGACCTAGATAGATTGAACGTGGTCACAAGCTTCCATGGGACCGCTAAACATTTGCTTACCAGTAAAGAGAATAATCTGAACTATTTTGTGTTGGGAATTTCATTACTGATACGGCGTCACCAGTTTACCTAGTATATTTGGAATGATACTATAGTCCTGATATTAAAATAAAAAGACATCAAGAAATCTACATTTAATTATAAATTTAAATTTATTTGTTACAAATCAATGGAGAATAAAAGATTGCTAATGGGTAGCAGATTGAGAAGAATTACACCTATTAAATATGTCTTCATTTTGGAAGTCTTTTCGAAGGAGCTCTGTGTTATATAAACTGCAGTGGAAAGTTGAAACATTGGATTTATTAATGTACTCTATGAGCTGCTAAGAAAAACTGAAAATTTAGATTTCCATGGAAATCCCATTGTCATTTGTAATGATGGCATTGGTATAAATGTGTATACCCAATATTTATAGGAAGTGATCTAGTATATGTTTGCACTTGCCCTGGGCCACGTTCTTGCCAAAATTTAGTAAACCTATTTAGAAAAATTCCCCTTATCACTGTGCCAGTTTCTCTAGAAGCCAAAAGCTTTCATCATAACCAACTTCCCTGCTTAATCTGCAAAAGAACAAAGCTAAAGTTATTGAAATGTGATAAATTGTGATAGTAATCTATATAAACTGTAGGAAGCCATTATTGACTTTATGTGTGTTATTACCTGGAGAATATGGTGCTTTGTGATAACCTTACCTAGAAACAGAAGCATTGGCAAAATCATCTCTAAAATGTCTTTTATTTTGTCCTTCTCTATAATCTTTTAAAAGTAGAACCTTTCATTAAGACCAGAGAACATAAAACAATTTCACTTCTTTCTTCAATTTATGGCACCTTTCCTTCAGTCATTTCAAAATATTTATGCAGAGTTCAGGAACCCATTTCTGTAGAAGGCACTTAAGTGAATTTGGAAAGTGGCATTTCAGTAAGTATAGTAGAGAGAAACTTTGACTTGGAACTGTGTCATAATTTATAACTGGATAGCTTTGCAAGTTTCCAAAGAAGAATGATCACCACTTATTGGCAACCCAAATGCAATTCTTGTTTGTTTCCTATAACTAGTTATACCATGTGAGCTAAGTAACACTCCTCTCTCTTTCCCCATGAGCACCAAAATAGCTTTATTAATAGGAACATACGCTGTTTATGTTCTTAAAAAAAATCAGGGTGGTCTTAGATGTCTGTCTTCCATTCTGGCATTTCCCTTTATACAACCCTTTTGAATTTTCTGTTTAAAAACTGGCATTCCAATAGCTTTTCTTTGGCCTAATGCCTGGGTCACATATTGCAGCAGCAAATTAGGAATGTTAAGACGTCCCCCAAAGAAAAATGTTTGTTATGAAAGTAGAGCTGATGTGACACATAGAATTAGAGCTTCTTAACTTATCTAAATGACAGTTAGTGATAGTTTTCTTTTATTCTTATTTTAGAGGAGAGGGGGAAAGAATGAAAGAAATGCCTAGAGGCTGAGATTGGATTTGGTTCACCAAACTGTTAAATGTCAAATGTACTATCTGATAATACATACATCCTTTTATCTCTTTTTAGGAGCTAATTTTGTTACTCGAAAAATTAGTCGGTCAGTGGCTAAGATTTACCTTGGACAATTGGAATGTTTCAGCTTGGGAAATCTGGATGCCAAACGAGATTGGGGCCATGCCAAGGACTATGTAGAGGTAGGAACTGACTCATTATGTTCTTAAAAATACCTGTATCAGTTGGTGTTTTCAATGCGAGGCCTCTGGTGGAAAAGCATAACCTAGAAGAAGTGGTGGCATATAAAATTTTGCTAATGCAGATATATTTAAACTCTTACTACTTTCAACTTAATGTTCCATGGTTCCACTTTACATGTAGATGACACTGAATGTTACTTGGAAGTGGAAACCTTTCACAATTGTTCTTTCCTTTATTTAAAATGAAAGTGTCAGTTGATTGTTACGAGGATGGATGAAAATGTTTGAGCAGTGTTCTTTTTTTTTTAACGCTTCACTCTCCTCACTTTGTGCACCTTCTCCCTCCTGCCTGCTCAATATATATATATAACTAACTGTGAAAAAAAATTTTAGGTATAAAGGTACAGTTCTAGAGCTTCAGGAGGTACTACCTAATTTCAGTTTGTATAATCTAAGACTTTCAGGTTTACATTATTCTACTAAAGTACTCTAAGAGTGATATTCTTACAGAGGTTTTGATTTTTGCTGCTTGAGTGTTTGGTTATTACCCTACATACTTCCCAATGTGTGACATTATACACAAATGAATTGTTCATTAAATAGAGACAGATAGAGTTGTTAATAATGATAATATTGCATAATACTGGATATAGTTAAAGAAAAATTCAAATTCTCACTCTTGGATTTATCTGCACATTAAATTCTGGTCTGGGTTAGATATGTTACATGTATAAGTCATGTGATTTTTCTTTAACCAAATGGTTATATTTTACCTTTCCCTGATCAGTATGCTTTTAAATATACATGGTGGTTTCTGTGGCCAGACATGAAGGAGCGTGTTGGTGACATTGTCTTTTTCCCTGGAGTCTGCTTGTCCTTGTTTAGGTGCTTACAGATTTCCTGTGCTCAGGAGACTATTTCTGTCCTTAATGATTCCTCTCTGGGAAACTGGATCCGGCTTCCTTGTTCATTGATGCGATTCAAAAAGAAACTTGAACATTTACGAAAGAAACCAAACAAGTAGTTTACTTGCTAACACAGAGGTTAGTTTCAGCAGTACTATTACTTTTGTTCATAGCAATTAAAAATGTGTACTTGAACACCTAATACTGATTTATATTATGGAAAAAGAATAGCTCTGATTTTAAATTTTGAACAGTATAACATTTAGATCATTTCAGTATGTTCTCTGAAGCTGTCATTACAAAGAGGCATTTCATGACAGTAGATGTTAGACATATTCTAAGAACATTACATTAAAAAATATATAAGTCCACCTTTTCAGAAATTTTAGAAGTAGGAGAAAGGAGATGTTAAAGCTGAAACTCTGTTTTGTCTAACCTGTATGGCCTTACCTACTTAAAAATATGAGGCAAGTTTTATAAAAATGAATACCTTATTTTTTCAAAAATATGCAAAAATATTTCAAAAATATTTCTGCATATGCTTAGAGCTATAGATAACTATATAGTTATCCTTCTGTATCCAAACTCTTGTTCTCCAAATTCAGAACCAAATAGATCAAATTTCATTCTATTTAATTTTGTTTTTTTGCACCAGGGTAAAAAATGAAGTTTGTATTACAGAGTTTGTAAACTCTATCAGAAATAGATTTTGATAGAGAAGCACTATGCCAAATCTTAATAATGCTTATTACCAGTTATGTTTATTTTTATTTTTGCATTTCTATATTTTCCATAGATTTGAAATGAATATAAACATTTCAATCAGAAAAAAATTAATGTAATTGTTAAAATAAGCCAAATTTTTTTTTAATTCATGACACTCTTAAATACATTATGTAATGAGTAAGTCTTTTGTGCTCAGTGGTTCTGGAAAAAGGACCCCAGTATCATCTCATTCCCAAAGTGCCAAGGCCAGCACTGATCCTGGGTGTAGCTCAAACCTTGAAACAAAAGGGGCCACATTTGTATTCATTTAAAATATAAACATTTTATAAACACTGTGGCTCAAAGACTTCAAAAAGGTCTTCCCAAATGCCATTTTGAAGATTCCTTGACAAGGTGATGTCAGTACAGTGAACCCAAGAAGCCAAAACATCCACGCAAGAATAAAGTGTTCTGGCCTTTCAGTAAGAATGTAAAATTGTCAGATTTTATAGAGAAACAGACTTACAAAATTAAGTCATTTTTACTGGCATTCAAGACCTGGTTTGTTCCACAGTACAAGTAGGTTTCTCTCTGAAGGACTCCCCTGGGGTTCAGACAGTAATGTGTGTATAGTTCTCATTTATGGGTCTTGAAAGATGTCTAAATTTAAATTTCTTGATTTCTGAAAAAATGCCATTATTAAGAATACACAGTTTGCTATTTCCATTTTAAGAAATGTTACCCTCCCTTGCATTTCTAAATGTATTGAAATAAGGTTACTTCACAGACTTATGACTAAAAGTAGATGTTGCCAAAATTAAAATCAACAAGCATAAGAATGAAAAAAGAGAAGCATTGTTTGTTTAAAGTGCATGTGCATCCTGGCGCTATAATCAGCTTTAGAATAAAGAAGCCTTGGCAAGTACAGATCAAACAAGTCATACTAGCATCTTATTTACACACGTTTTAATTATATAATCTTTCTCACTTGTACACAAACATATTGTACTGGTGAATCTTTGGATTAAGTGACTTACTCTTTTTTACTTATGGATGAACTTCCCTAATGTAGAGTAGAGAGCATTTGACAAGCAGAGTGTAGGGATCCTAGCTGTGTCAGTGATTTGTTCCTCAGTCTTAGGATTTTATATCTCAGTGTACCCATCTGTGAAAAGGGAATAATAACAACCCTGTAAAAAATTAGCATTAATGGGCTGTATATTCGTGATTAGAATCTACCTCTGTCTTGTAAACATTTTTGCAAGAATTTCTACAAAGCCATTTCCTGTTGCTGATTCAGGTTCATTAACATCCATTTATAGTCTTGTTTCCTAGATCAAATGATTTAAAACTGAAATTGAGTGGGTAGGAGGTATTTCAATTTGAAGTGAAGAATATAAAAACTATATTAAATCATATTGTACTTCAGAATAAACAATGTACAATTACATCTTTTCCAATAATATTTATTTTAAACATTTTAAACATATAGGATTGTTGAATGAATTTTACCAGGAACAGCCATATACCCACCACCCAGATCCTATAATTAACATCTACAATTAATGTTGCAATTTGAGAAAAAGTATTACTATGTAAAAACTACTCTGTAGTGCTGATGGCTCAGAACTCTAAATACTCAATTTACAAAAACACAGGTTATCAAGAATTTGTACTTCTTACAGGATATAATCAGTTGGTAATTCAAACTTTTAAAATATTTTTATCTTCTTAAATAATTATGTGACACCATCACACTCTTTTCATGCCTGCCTCTGTCCACATATATTGAACCATTGTATTCATGAGAACACATTGGGGTCTGTATACCATATTCAGACAAACTCAAGACATCAACATAGTACCAGTGGTGCCTGAAACCTGCCAAGGAGAGGATCTCTAACTTCTCTAGGAGGCACTGTTCTTTCCACATACCTTCTGTTGAATACCTACCATAGTCATGTTTCTAGTTGCTGCACATGACAGCCTTCTAAAGTTTGTCTAAAGCCAAATAAGCCTGCACAGTGCTAAATTGCACAAAGGAAAGCAGATTTCTTTATCATCTGCTTTCTCAAGATTTAGGATATATGAATGCACTACGGCCTACTAAGATTAATAAAATGTTTCTCAAACTTATTTAACTTTGCCACCCTTTCAATTAAATATATATATAAACATTAGCAGTGAAGAGTTGGAAAATGGCACCATATGTTTAAAATTAATGGTAACAGTTTGGTTAACGAGGTCCCAGTGTGATCCTACCTTGATAAAACTAGCTAGAACACAACAATAGCTAGAAAATATGGAATGATGACCTAATTGATAAGAGTTGGACTGGAAGTATTTTTAAGCTTTTATCACTCACAAGAGCGTCCTTAGTCTTGGGACACATGAATAATCAAGTGACCCAAGACTGAGCTTTTTCCAAGACTCAGCAAAAGCTATTTTAAAATATCATGAGATTTTACTACCAACAACTGACCATACAGATGCTCCTGAAGAATTCTCCTGTTCTAAAGGCAATCCAGGCACATTCAAATTACTAGGGAGGTATTTTTGAGAATCATCTGAATTTTAAAATAATAGCCCTTCAGACATACCTCTTTCTTTTCTCCTTCCCTCCTTNCAAAAGCTATTTTAAAATATCATGAGATTTTACTACCAACAACTGACCATACAGATGCTCCTGAAGAATTCTCCTGTTCTAAAGGCAATCCAGGCACATTCAAATTACTAGGGAGGTATTTTTGAGAATCATCTGAATTTTAAAATAATAGCCCTTCAGACATACCTCTTTCTTTTCTCCTTTTCTCCTTCCCTCCTTCCCTCCTTCCCTCCTTCCCTCCTTCCTTCCTTCCTTTCTTTCTTTTTTTCTTTCTTTCTTTTTCTTTCTTTCCCTTCTCCTCCTCCTCCTCTTTTTTTTTATTTTGGCAGGGAGCATGGATTAATTTAAAAAAGCTACATTTAGAAATAAAAACAATAAAAATTGCCAAATGTTGCACATCATTATGTGCCAAAAACTTTACAGAGGACTTTACAGAAGTTATCTTATATGAAACATACAACATTGCTTTATGGATGAAGAAACTGAGGGTTAGACAGTTCAGGGTACGATCTGCCCAAAGCCATGGACATCAGAGGTAAATGAAACCAGAACTCCAGCCCAGGCCTGAAACCTGAGCCATGTTCATAACCATTAATTCACATTGAAGTGAGGGGAGCAGAGACATAAACAGTGGGGTTGGACTAACTTTCCATTTCCCAGAGAGCCAAGTTGAGCTTCTTTCTTTTTTCTTTCTGCCATTTATGGTCCAAA
Source organism: Crocuta crocuta (assembly GCF_008692635.1). Taxonomy (NCBI): domain Eukaryota; kingdom Metazoa; phylum Chordata; class Mammalia; order Carnivora; family Hyaenidae; genus Crocuta; species Crocuta crocuta. The sequence continues at coordinate 781,356 of NW_027530974.1, read as the reverse complement.
GGGAAGAGAACTATCTGGAGGAAAGTGTGTGGCTGAGACAGCAATGATCCTATCTTACTGAACTCATTATATTGACTGTATTTGGCAAAGATGCAGAGGGTATGTTTGGAGAAAATGGATCGTTAGATGTCCATCCCTCCCTGTCCATTGTCTTCTATGTGAGTTAACTTTTCTTACAGCTTCCAATTCTCAGCTGATAAAAGAGACCAGGGGAAAGCTGGTGAGGCTCTGGCAGTTGGAAAGTAGACTGTTGACAGAGCTGGAGAGAATTAACCAATGTTTCCCCCTTCTTTCTAATTCATCTGTCAATCTGTTGCTAGCAATTTGCATCCTGTGTTAATTCACACAAATCTGGAAGGAAGGATGCCATTTAAACTTTCTGAGATTTTATTTAAGAGAAAGCTTACTAACTGCAACAACATCAACAAATTGTTTGCTTTTTTCCTTTTTTACGTTCAGGAGAATAGCTCGATTACTTGTTCTGCTTGAGCTCTCTAAAGTGTTCATGGTGCAAGAATCTATTCTTCAGTAAGACCTCACTAAACAGAAATGCAGAAAGTCATAGCTGCCTTATTTCCCCTGGCCAGGTCTTGTGTGGATGGGGAGGATATCACAGGAGTGGATGTGCCCCCAAACCCCCAGAACTCCAGACTGTTTAAACTGCTGTCTTAGGGAATGAAGACTATACCATCAAAATTTCTACGATGGAATATTCATCAAGTTTTCATCCACAGATAGTTTAGAAAAAAAGAGGTGGATACATTTTTAGATATTTTCAGTTGTATTTTAAAAATCTAAAACTGAGCATCTGAGATTAAATTGGAAAATACTTCTTTGCAAATGTGTATATAAGTGTGTGTATGTGGAGGGAAAGAATGAAAATGAATATAGAGTAGAGTTGCATATTCAGGAGATATAGTGCCTGTGGAAATGGATTATGAAACTTTGTGTAAATGCCATTTAAGTTCTAATGGGTAGCAATTAACCACATTAAGGTGGAAGCTTGTACTCCACCCTTTACTCACTCTCACGATGCTAAGTGTCATCACACCACTGTGGAACATGAAACGATGGCTTGTACCTAAGAAAGTCCTGGTTCTATTCCTGAGAACAGTCCTGGGCAAACAGTGTGAAAAGCCTCCTGTTCCTCTTAGATTATGACGCTCGTTGACTTACATGTAAAGTGTACCGTGAGATTCCATGAGCTTCTCCTTCCACTGCTGGTCGAGCCTGCCCAGTCCGGTGTGCTGGTCCTCATCCTGGCCCAGCTACCCTTCCTCATGCTCTCCTCTGTCCTTCCTGCTTCTCTCCTTTCACTGGCCTCCCACTTCACATCTGCTTCCACCCACAAATGAAAACTGGCTATTTAACTTTAATAACAAGACTATTCATGTGATATAGACGTAATTGCCTCTTTTAAAATATGACATCACCTAAATGTAGTGATAAATTTGCCTGTAGAAGGTATGTATCCTTAATAATAAATGCTTCATTCCTTTACTAGCACACTCTGGAAAGGACAGAAAGTATTTCCAATGAAGTTAGTCTTTCCTACTTTTATGTGACTCATGCCCAGGAATGCCCATAAATTAGTATCTCTCTCATACACATACACACACGCAGGCACACACACACACACACAGACACACACACACACAAAGGGGGAAAAAATCCTCATTTTTATACTCATTCTATTTTTTTAAAAATGTTTAATGTTTTATTTATTTCTGAGAGAGAGAGAGAGAGAGCATGAGCAGGGGAGGGTCAGAGAGAGAGGGAGATACAGAATCTGAAACAGGCTCCAAGCTCTGAGCTAGCTGTCAGCACAGAACCCCACATGGGGCTCGAACCCACAAACCATGAGATCATGACCTGAGCTGACATCAGATGCCTAACCGATTGAGCCACCCAGGCTCCCGATACATTCATTCTAAAGTACTATTTGGTTTCATCCTACTTATCTGCTTCATTCACGGCAAATCATTTACTAAAATTATGTGTTTTGTCCTCACAGATCCTGGCCCTGTGGCCCTTTTCTGTAGCTTTCTCAGACCACTTGAGAGCCTCTTAACTGCCCTCAGGATCCCAGGCCCCAGGTTCTAAGTCTTGGCCTTAGGGGTCCCATTAATACAAGTGTGTTAATTTTGCCTTTATATCCAAAACCACAAAGCAAAAACCTCTTCCAAATAGAATATCCTGTAAGGCAAAGCCATGGATTTTATTTTCTACTTCTGTGTACCATGCTAGAACATCTCTTCCACTTATTCTCTGCAGTGAAGTGTCAAAGATTCTCCTTATCTTTTCTTTCTGGGGAAGGAAAAAATTTTGATCCCTTCTGTGAGCGTGGCATCTTTTGCATTTGTGAGATCAGTTATTTCTTTTTCTACATATTGAGTTTAGTAAACTTGGGATACCTGATGGCTTTGTAGAGCAGTTAGATCTGAAGTCAGGGATGATCTCTGTGGCAGATACCTTAGTCTGTCCCACTGACAGTCTGCTCACCCAGAGCATCGATTGTGAGACCAAGAGGCATATGCCTTTTTGGACTATCTTGGGAATAGACGTTGTACAGGAATGAAATGTCTGCCACTTTGACTTGCTAGTTAAATGCCTTTAAATGGGTTTGTTCCATAACTTTGTTCCATGTTCTTTACTCTGTGCCTTATTGTGGTTCAAGAATAATCAAAAGTCCTTTTGGGATCAGATTTCCAAAGAGTTTTCCCAGGTTGCTTTCGCCATTGTTTGAGAAACTGGATGTCTAATACTGGATGTATAATACATGCCCCAAATGGTTGAATTTGAGATACCATTAAGCTAAGATCCCCTTTTCATTTTAGGAAAGATGGACTGGGGCTTCACCCAAGCCCTATTACCATGCAGTTTCACGGAAGTAGAATTACTTAAAGGCAAAATTGTGAAACCTTTTGTAAAATTTTATGTGCATTGTTAATTTGAGTCTCCCATGGAAATCAATAATAGTAAAGTTTCTAAAGAAAGAGATGCAATTACTTCTTAGAATAGCTTCCCAGCTACCTCTCAATGTCATGTAAAATATTTCAAATTAATTCTGTTATGTTTTCTCATTATGAGGAGAATGGTTGGGTTTAACTCATTACTGTATTACTTCCTGAAGAATCTAAGTAAATTGAGATCTCTGAGAATAAAACCATTCCTCCACAAACGTAGGCTATGATGTGGTTAGTTGGCTAGTATCAGTCTCTCTCCAGGAAGCTCCTTGAAGGCAGGGACTGGCTATTATTCCTCTTTATCATAATTGTGCCTCCCAACATGCCTGGCACGGAATGGTAGATGCCCAATAAATACTCTCCCAATTTGACCATTTCTTTATACAGTTTATAAAAATGAATTTGGATATAAGAAATGTGTTTTGTCCCTCTCATTATTAAAAGATTGTGTTTTAAACTTAGCATAAGACATACTCTACTGAATATGATCTTAACCATATTTTAGGTTTTAATTGTGATAGATTTACTTGATTCCAGGCAAGTAATGTTTTCAAGCAATTTTCTCTCTTATTACATGCAGACCATAAAGGAAAACTGAATAGTGCCCATATGTTCTCATACTGTGGTAAGTTTCCCAATTATCTGCAGATTCTACCATCATTAGACTTTATTCCTATTTGTAAAAGAATGATATTTGAGCAGATGGAAGAAGTAGAATGAAAGACTGATATACTGGTCCTGATTTACCAAACAATTTTCATAATCACAAAAATAGCATTGGCTTATAAGATCAAGTGCCCCTCTGCATGACTGGTAACTCTGACATCTGCTCACTCAGAATCCTCTTTACTTGTGTGGTCCTCACTGTATTACATCATAGTTTTCAAGTCTCTCATTTGGTAGAGGATTCTTCTAGATAAAGCAAGGTTTCTATCACAAATTCTATTGCTTCATAAAACTTTCACTCTTCCTTTCCTCCCCCTTCTCGTCTCCCCTCCCAGTCCATAGTATACCCCCTAAACCCCCCAAACACATGCACACATACATATATTAGGAGCAGGTCACTTTCTAATAATAGGACTTTGATTCTGAATACATGTAAAAGTTAAAGATTCTTATATGGTGATCTATGATAGCAGCTGTAGAAAACCTACATAAACTGTGTAGCTAGCAGAAAAGAGAAGTATTCTACAGTATCTTTTTAAGTTCTCCAAGTGTGTAATTTCATTTCCTCCCCCTGGCTGTACAGATCCCTGTTCCCAGGTCCATCCTCCAGCTTCTGACTCACAAAGTGGAGTGGTGAGCTTCCGCCCCAGGGGCGATGGTGTGTGGGTTGCCTGGGTGGAGCCTGGAGGAGGCAGGTTGCATTCCAGGAAGGTGACCGAGGCCCTTGCCTCTTGGCCATTCTGTCACCATGTCCACACTATACAAATACTCATCCTGGGTGTGGCACATGATTCTTTCTCCTTGCCAGTGCAAAGGCAAATATCAGAATCCTGGAGGTTTCATGGCTTCATATGTTTTTTCTTACAATATCTCCTTTAGGTCAAGAATTACTTGCTGATTTTCACTGGATCTTAAATTTCAAGTTTGGAAACAGAATACAAAGAGCTTTCACAAGACCTTTTTTTTTTTTTAACCCCCTGAAGGTTATCTTCTTGTATTTGTGTAGTGCTTTATCATTTACATCTTTGGATTCAATTCTCCCAATAAATCTTAGTCAGTGATTAGGAGAGCAGGAATTATTGTTTGCATTTTCCATATGAAAAAGCTGGCTTGGGAACGAGACGTCCTGGCCTTGTATAGACATGGCTCGTCAGCACAGCCCCTTCATGTGATACAGCACACCGTTTCTGGCTTGATTCTTGGTATATTGAGTTGTTCTTGTGAGGTTTTAGAGCCATTTTTTTCACCCCACTAACAGGTATACCCCTCAATACGAATTACAAATTAAGTAGCATTTTTACTACTGGCCTTCTGTGGATAAAAAAAACACAAAAAGGAGAAACTGAGTTAGAAAGAAACTCTAAAACATTTGAAGAGCCAAAAGTTAAAAGTCCAGGTCTTCTGTTCTAAATGAGAGACTTCCTCTGCAGTATTAACTTAATAGTTGTACACTCATATAATTTGAAGAAGATATCAACTCTGTACAGGAAATACAGGTTTCACAGAAATCATTTCATTTGATCCTTATCTTCAAAAAAACTGAAGAAGTTTGAAGAAATAGGATAGGTAGTTTAAATTCCATCGCCTTTTGTCAGTAGCAGCTGAAAGCTTCATTGTAGTTAACTATCTGCTGGAGCCTTTGAGAAACCAAAGCATCATTGACTGGCTGGGCCAAATGAGTCATCTGTTAAAATTATCCCTAATGAATTACCAGTTTCCTTGTTTAATTGTGCATGATGTAGGGCTCCAGGATGTTAGAAATCTAGTGAGACTCATAGGACTTGTGTTGGCTTAGTTAAGCATGTCACCGTGCACATGCTTTCCTAACTCACCGTGCACAGACATTTCCTCTCCTCCTCCCTCCATCTTACTTTCTCTCTCTCTTCCTCCCTCATTCCTTCCCTCTGTCCCCATTCCTCCTTTTCTCCACCTTCCCCTTCCTTTCCCCTTGGTCCTTCCACCCCTCCCATCATCTCTCCCTCTTTCTCTCTTCCTCTCCCTCTCTGTAGGGGGCAGAGGGAAACAGTATCAAGAACTCTTACTTCAGAGCCTCTGTGATAAGGCTAACAGTGTCTTGAGTATTAACCACCCAGTTTTGCTCACTGAAAGCCCTCTTACAGCATGACAAACTACTGGTGGCATGCCGTCTTTCACTTGATGTGTGCTGGGCACTATGTGAACAACATTATTTTGTGGCTAGGTGGCTAGTGGGCTTCCTCTCTTTTTCCTACAGCTGTGTTTTCCATATAGACTGGAGTAGCAAAACATCAGGATAAGAAAAAACTAAATTACATGAAAATCATGATTATCACATGTTTGTGTTAAAAAATAATTAATGACAGTTTTTGCACCAGGAAGAATTTTAAGGTCTTCAGATACAGCTTATGTTTCATCTTGTAGCATGTTTGAGAGGTAGCTAGGCAGTCTGCTCATTTCTTCTCAAAATTCTGCTCTGCTTTGGGGTCACTCTGAGCCACCTCTTTCTTGTTAATCTCCTCCCCGCCTGCTTATCCACAAGGATTGACCATTTCCCCTGTAGTCCTGTCACCTTTTATTGACCACACTTTGAGTCACTGCTGCCAGAGCCCTTATCCCAAGTTGGCTGGGCAGCCTTCTCACAGACACACAGCTCTCCACATCTGATCACCATACTGACCTTGTTTTGTGCCCTCCAGAGTGCCTGAAACATAGCGTGTGCTCAGTGCTCAGTGGGTGTTTATGAAATGAATACCTGAGAATGAATTGACCTCAAACCAGATTAGCTTCATTGATTCATTTAATTTAAAAACTGAAGCAACTGTATGCATCCTCTGATCCTTTGCCCTCATTTAGCAGGTGAAGCAGTTCATTGTATCAGAGGTATTCACTGATAGATGGGTTGAGATAAAACAGATAGTTCAGAGTCTGAACATAACTCCAGTCTTTCACGGTCTTTCCAGTACAGCATCTGTCAGATCACATGACCAACACAAGGGCTACATGATGCATTTTATCATAGCTGTGAAAACTCATCATCTAGGTGGTCCATGCAGCAGTTAGGGATTACACTCAGCTGCAAGTGACAGCTTACTAGGGGTCACTTTTTACTCACCACTGGAAATCCAGAGGCAGGAGCAAGCCACTGCACAATTCATAGATGCCAGGGTCAAATATCTGATTGTGACTCTGGGGTGGCAGCAGTCCCAGCTGTCCTGTGCAAATCCCCTAAGAAGTGTGTCAAGGAAGAGAAGGCTGCAAATCTCTGGGTGACCAGCCCTAGCATTCTGTTAGCCAGAGCCATGGCCCATGGCCACCCTACGTGGTAAGCATGATCATGAAGCCAGGTTTGTCATCTCTCAGACTCTCTTTCTGGTTGAAGACAAGAGACTGAGTGCTGCAGGAGACACCTGTCTGTGTAAGTGTGCTGCTGCAAATGGCATGATTCTGCACTGGCCAGAGTGGGTGAGGGACAGAAAGAGACCTGATGGATGAGCCTCCTTTCCCTGCCTCACCCCAGAAGCTTGTGTTGAGTGCTATACCACATTTGGACTTCGTGTGATTGCGAACAACCTTATTAAATTGGGTGGTCAAGAAGCCAGAGTATAGACTATAGTTACTTTAGACTCTGTATTTAAAGGTTTATTTTTTAAATAGTTTTTATTATAATTCATAGGTACTCAGTCTAAAACAAATCATATGCTATTGGCTTCCAGAATTTTGCAGCAGTGCCTATTTAAAAGTTGCTAATAGCTTTTTTCCCCATCAAGAAAACCATTCAGATCTATGGTATAGATCTACTGTGTTATTCCCTCCCCCCACCCCTTACACTTACTGGTATGAATGGGAACATAATGCAAAACTGTGCTTGTCTTATTTACATATATCTCCCTGTTAGCTTTCCGTTTTACCATATCTGCATTTTTGTGTTTGACCTATTAGTGCTTTTTTGGTTTTATAAAGAAAAAAAGTGCTTCCCTCAGCAGAACCATCTGGCTTCGTTTCCTGTTCCTCAGCAACTCTATGTGTATTCTAACAAGGCCAGCCCTGTGGTTTTCCGAGTGGTGCTGTTACACTGGTGGTCTTAGAATTCAACAGGAGTGATGGAAAAGTTACACTATAGACTTCTTTCAAGTCTAAAGTTTCCAAGGTGAAAAAAAAAAAAAGCATATTATTGTCATTTTGACATAGCATTATTTTTTTTCTGTTACTGAAATATAGTCTTTTAAAACTAATTACACCATTCTGTTCTTTGAAGAAGAAAATGCTTCTCAAATGTCTTTTAGATAATGGGCTACCAAATTTGCATGCCAGCAAATTGAGGTGCATGAAAATATAATTGGCATATGCTTACAATATGCAAGTTTTCTTAAAAAGTCAGTTAACAGTAACTAGTTTTTCTTCTTAAATTGAGATATAATTCAAATATAACATTACAGTTGATATTTGAACAACATAGTTTGAAACTGTGTGGGTCCACTTATATACAGATTTTTTTTTTGAGAGAGAGACAGACAGAGCACGAGTGGGGGAGGGGCAGACAGAGAGGGAGACACAGGCTCCAGGCTCTGAGCTGTCAGCACAGAATCCGATGCAGGGCTCAAACCCACGAACCATGAGATCATGACCTGAGCCAAAGTCGGTTGCTTAACCGACTGAACCACCCAGGCACCACCAGATTTTTTTAAATAAATAAGAATACAGCACTGTAAATGTATTTTCCTTATGATTTTCTTATTAACATCTTCTTTTCTATAGCTTACTTTATTGTAATAATACAGTATGTAATACCTAGACAAAATATGTTAATCGACTGTGTATATTATTGATAAGACTTCTGGCTAATAGTAAGCTATCAGTAGTTAAAATTTGAGGGAGTCAGAAGTTATAGATGAATCTTTGTGCAGGGGTGTTGGTGCATTGTTCAAGGGTCATCTGTATATTAGTGTCAGGTAAAAGCATAATTTTCAGTATATATACATATATACTGAATATATTTTTCAGTATATATACTGAATATGTATATATATATATTGCAAATTGATCAGAACAGTAAATCTAGTTTAGTTAACACTCATTACCATACATAGTTAAAAATTTTTTTCTTTTGGTGAGAACTTTTAAAATGTACTCTCTTAGCAACTTTGAAATATACAGCAAAGTATTAGAACTATAATCATCATCCTGTAGATTACATCCCATGGCTTATTTGTAAGTAAGTTATGATGGAACTTTATTCCTTTTGACCACCTTTACCCATTTCGCCTGCCCCCAACTCCTGCCCCTGGCAGCCACCAATCTGTTCTCTGTATCTATGAGCTTAGTTTTTTGTTTTTGTTTTTGTTTAGATTCCACATATACAGTATTTGGCTTTCTCTTTCTGATTATTTCATGTAGCATAATGCCCTCAAGTTCCATCCACATTGTCACAAATGGCAAGATTTCCTCCTGTTTTTAAGGCTAAATAATATTTGTGTGTTTTTGTATAAGAGCTAGTTTCCTTAAAGTATCAAATAATTGAAGGACCAAGTAACAATAAATAGCAGGAAGCCAGTTTTGTAACTGAAGGATTCTCTATCCTCTCTATTTTGTGTGACAGAGGTAAAGTAAATCTACTTTTGACAGGTGATTTGTTAATGCTGCTTTGGCCTTTCAGTGCACTCAGATCATCTGGGAATTGGATCTATTCCCATACAGGCTTGTGTATATGGAGGTGACACTCTGTATTTCTTTGTATTAAAAACTTTTTAAGCTTATTTATTTATTTTGAGAGAGATGGAGCAAGTAGGGGAGGGGGAGAAAGAGAGAGAATCCCACGCAGCCTCCATACTGCATGTGCAGAACCTGATGTGGGGCTTGAACCCACGAAATGGTGATATCATGACCTGAGCTGAAACTAAGAGTCAGACACTTAACCAGCTGAGCCATCCAGGTACCTCTAAACTCTGTATTTTTATGTCATAATATTCCACAGATTTTTTGAAAATCTCACCAAATATGCCCTTATTTCCTCTTTCTGAAATGCTGCATTTAAATATAGCATCATTGTTTTTAGACACAAATTAAAAGGCTTTTTTAGAATCAAAAGGTTTTTATTTGTATATGTAATACCTGCCTATGTTCCTGCCTGCCTTCCATCCATCTATCCATCCTTCTTCCATCCATCCATATCACATGGCAACTCAGATATATAAGCTATAGAGAGAAGAAGACCCTCATGGTATTTTTTTCTCCTTCTTTGTTTTCTTTCTTTCTTTTTCTTCTTTCTTTCACTCATTCTCTCTCTTTCTTTCTTTCTTTCTTTCTTTCTTTCTTTCTTTCTTTCTTTCTTTCTTAACAGGTATCATGTTCATCAACCAATAGGCATTACATTTGGGGACAAATTTTACTACATAAGATATTAAAATTTGAGTGCTTAACCTAATGCCTACATGTAGGAAGGACAAAAAGACATTCCTCTCCAGAATTATTTAATTAGGTCACTTATTTTTAGTGATGAGAGATGATGAATGCTAACAGAATAGGACTATGAGATCTCTGATTCTTCCATGAAGTTTAACAACTGTAACCTCATACTTACTTTTTTTTTTTTTTTTTTGAGGAAGACACTGAAAGAAACTGCACTAGGGTTTACAGTTATTTGTGGTGTTTTTCCTCCTATATTTGTCTTCGATCCCTCCAAGACCTTGCTTAGCCTGAATGCTGCTTGAAGGTGTGCAAGTTGAAGGGAATGCTCATTTTTAATTTTAAGAGGAGAAAAAGTTAATAATTAAGGCTAATAAAAGTTAATAAGGAACATTTAAATCCTTTAATAGTTCAATTTATGTTGCAAGTCAGAATGGTTAATGCCACTATTGTATACATGTTGGCAACATCCTTTCTCTGCTGTAATTCTTTTCCCTTGAAAATGAGCCAATGAAACATGGAAGGCATATCATACTTTAATGATCTCTGCTCATTCTTTTGACAAACTTCACACTTTTTTTAATGGGAGAAAGAATAGGGACAAAGAAATTAAAATGTAAAGGTCTGCTTTGGGGTTTTTTCTCTTTTTTTGTCATCCCCCCCCTTATTTGACAGATTACTGAATAAAACATAGTTATCAGCAGAGTGACCATTTCTAACTGTCTCTTTGTGCTTAAAAATTTATTTTGGGATGGGAAACATTCCCCAAACCCAGAGGGTACACTTAATATGCCAGTTTTCATTTGAGAAGAATTACTTTTCAGTTGTAGGTGTTCTGGGATGTAGCCTGACTCAACATCCAGTATTAATGGTCCAAAGATAGAACAGCTGAACTTTCTGACTGGCCTTCTTTGGGAGACATTAGCATGTCCCTAGAGACAGTTTCTGTAGCTCTAGTTACTCGAATCAGTATGTAGGGAAAGCTTATTACTTTTAGAAACATTACTCTTGGATGGCCCTGTCTGTTACTAGGATCAAATATATGGTATGCATTGCTGTTTTCTTTGTGTTAGAAGTGAACTAGATCCTCACTGAATCCCCAACTGCAGAGTCCAGACTATGGGAACCCATTCCATATCAGACCACCTTGAAAGAGGTACTTCAGTTACTAGGATGAATAAAAAAGCCAGACCATCCTCATGTAGAAATCATTGCAACAGTCACAGATGCTGTAGAACAATTGTTAAGTAATGGTTAATGAAGTGAACCTTTTGTGATAAAAATATAATCAATTGCCCTTTCTCCAGAGTTATCAGTGATTTTTCTTAAAAGCACATTACCAGTTTCTCTATAGCAATTTTTAAAAGTCAATCCTCCACTCATCCAGGGAAAAACTTCTATCATACATTTCCTAGAGGTTGTTAACCTCATGAGCTGGTTTATTAGAATTAAATATATGCTGTGGAACTTACCTCCGTTTAGAACATGAAATCTTGCTTGTTTGTACCTCCTGTTTTCTTGGCTTGAGAACTTCTTGTAGTAAAGACAGTTGACTGTATGGCTTGACATGAAAAGACCCTGTTCCTGTGCCATGGTGAAGAGCATGCCACCTGCTCGGCTACGCTGCTGGTGGTCCTTAGCCTGTGCAGCTATTCACTAGCTGTGGGGCTGCAGACCAATCACTTTATCACTCTGAATCTTAATTTCCACCTCTTCAAGGTGAGGGAGCTGGAGTCCTACACAGTGTAAGATTCATAATCTGAGAATATGATTCTAGCTTACTAAACATTTTTTCCATAAAAATCTTATTTGCCATCTAGGATAAAGTTTATTTTGTTTTCAGTGATACAGAGTATGCTTCCATGTTTTGACACTGTAAAATTTCAAAGTGAAACAAATCATTTATATATCCTGATGTCATCTTTTTTTTCCCCAGTTTTTGTCATTTATTCTGGAGTAATTTAAAATTTCTTTTTTCAAAAAGAAAAAAGGGCAACAACAACAAAAAATATTTTGTCATGCCAGGATAAAAGTGCTATAGAATATCACTATGAGCCATTTAATTTTAGGTAATTTAAATTTTTCTAGTGGCCACATTATAAAACATAAAAAGAACCAGGTGAACTTAATTTTAATATTTAACCCAGTGTATCCAAACTATTCCTTTTTATCTGTTACTAAGTTTTTACAATCTATGTAACAATGTGTTGTACACTTTATAGCAATCTCAAATAAGATTAGCCACATTCCAAATCACATTTCAAACTAGCTCCTACTGTAGAGAATACTTTAATAAAATTCTGTATATTTGTAGATTTAGAATTTGCTTCCTTTATACACAGAGTTGCATACTTTAAAACTGTTTTTTTTAAGTTTATTTATTTTGAGAGAGAGAGAGAGAGGGAACGAGCAAGGGAGGGGCAGAGAAAGAAGGAGAGAGAACAAGAATTGTAAGCAGGCTCTGTGCCATCAGGACAGAGCCCAGCCTGGGGCTCCAACTCATGAGCTGTAACATGACCAGAGCCGATGCTTGCTTAACCAACTGAGCCACCCAGGTGCACCTACACAGTTGCATACTTTAAAACCAACATTCATACATGTAGTTGTGGAATCCTGGAGAAGGACATCTATGAGAAAAGAAGCCCTGCGTGCTTGTATGATGTCATTTTTTGGATAAGCAATTTGTCATTTTTCTCTGTAGTGATGTGTATGTGACTTGATGTCAGTGGCCTTCCCTGTGTCCCTCTAGTAATTGTTGGGGACCACAGCCTGGTAGTCCCTGCACATTGAAAGGGGCAGGCAGAAAACTTCCTTTGCAGCTTTTTCCCAGAGTGAGATTTTTCATGGAGATTTTGAAGGGCTGTAGCCAGCACTGTTCACAAATGGACATCTTCAATCATCTGAAATACAGATCACCCTTGGGAAAAACAGCCACACAAGAATCACTGTGAGACATGGGTACCAGTTAAAAGGAAAGCAGCTCACTCAAGCCTTAAAGCAAGATCCTTTGCAATCCAGAGAATTCTAGAATTTTTAAGGTAAAGGGCCTTAGAAAGCCTGTAGTTGTTGACATAGGATTAACTATAAGAACAGAGTAAGCATGTATCTTTGGATGTTTGACTTAGAGTACATAGAGTCATTGTAACTGTTCTTTCAGACAGATGATTCAGAGGTAGGCAGAATCTCAGTTGTCAAATGGAAATCTGGACTAACTTAAGTTCTTTTAACTTCTTACTAAGAATCAATTTAATTTTGGAGAACAATTTAGCTGTACCTTTCTCAATGATTTGTTCCATTTAATTTTCAAGACTGCCAAACTTCACTAATTACAAAAACCCAAAAGTCTTTGTTTAAAAGAAACTTCGTCAAGTCTCATGGTATATTCTTTTTATTCTTAGGGACAGCAATACATATAAATTAAACATTTACAACTTTACTGCTATGATAGCCTAAGGTTTCAAGTGAATCCTCCATTCTTTTTGTTTACATTCTTCTTTTCCAAGGATCTCAAACTACCTTTCTGAACAAGTTGGTGTAAGTTTACTTTTTTAAAAAAATGTTTTATTTATTTCTGAGAGAGGGAGAGAGACAGCGTGAGCAGGGGAGGAGGGTCAGAGAGACAGGGAGATACAGAATCTGAAACAAGCTCCAGGCTCTGAGCTGGCGGTCAGCAGAGAGCCCGATGCGAGGCTTGAACCCACGAACCGTGAGATCATGACCTGAGCCAAAGTTGGATGCTTGACCGACTGAGCCACCCAGGAGCCCCAGTATAAGTTTCCTAATTACGAACATGTAGATGCTTTAACACCTCTGGGGACTAGAATAGCTGCCACAAGGGTCAGCCCTGAGTCTGAGGCAAACCTGTGATATTTAGCCCAGGACTCCTAATTCTTGGATTTCTGCTGTCATGTTTAGTTATTTAAAAATATGAAGAGAAAGAGTAATAGAGACCATTCCAATATTTGTACAATTGTGTGTGAGCAAATAGCCATAGCAAAGTCCAATTTCTACATCTCTCCTTTTAGTCTTTGAGCTAAGGAGTAAACAATTCATGCTTTAGATTGCCAAGAGTCTGTTTGAGGGTCAGAGTGATGATCAGAAGAAGTAAATCAAGAAGAGAAAAGAACTGTGGCTGAACAAAGGGATTTACTTTCCATGACCTCTTTGTTCCTTTCAGGATAGTTCTGTTAGCTGGAATGGATGACATTACAATGAGACAATCTTTATTGAAGTTTATATCAGAAACCAAATTAAATGTATCTCAAAGAAAATGTTTGATTCCAATTAATATTTTTAAAAGAAATTCAGAACAAAACTGGCCAATATTCAAAAACTACTTGTCAAAGAGAAATCTAAAGTAAAGACTTTTAGTGAAAAATGTAAGAAAGGAATGAACAAAAAATGGTATAGCTCACTTATTGATCAGGTAATATCTCTAATAAGCATGCAACATATTATTTATAAAACCCATATTAATTTAAACTTTTCTTTATTTGTGTTTTGGTAAAATGTATGTCCCCATGGAGACCAAACTGGCTCACAAGGAAAAACGTTTATGTGTCGGTTCTAGGACAACTTTGCTTTGTTATGGTGAACAAATCACTTATATTTGTTTAATGAAATTATTGGCCTATTCATCTGGGAAAGTAAACACATTATATCCTATAAGAAAAGGGTACACCTATTTCAGTTAAAAGACCCCTTTGAAGACAGAACATTCCTAGGAGTGCTCCTATTACTTCCCTTATTTCATCACTGAACTGGCCCAAATTAGGTATCTGGTCTTTGATTTCTTTCTTTTTTTTTTCTTTTTTTTCTTTTGAGAGAGAGGATGCAAGTGAGCAAGGGATGGGGGTGGAGGGGTGGAGAGAGAGAGAGAAGCAGGACTCATCTGAAGCAGGGCTCTTTTTTTTTTTTTACCTGAAACGGGGTTTGAGACCATGACCTGAGCCGAAGTCACATGCTTAACCAAGTGAGCCACCCGGGCACCCTGGTCTTTAATTTCTTAAGCAAAACTTCTTTATAAATAGTTTTAGAAAGTTATCTCTACTGATAGATCACAATTATTGCTTTGTACCAGGTTTGTTTAAATTCCACTAAAATTCTGCTCTGAAAATTGGCACACAGGACTGTGTGGCCTTTGGTTTGTAAGAATTCATCCACTGGTTTGTCATCTTCTCCCTGTGTATCGTCTAGAGCTTTAAAATATCTGTAGGGGTGGGAGGAGTTAAAGTTAATGTAGAAGCACATGCAGACACACAAATGCACATTCACACCCATGCATGTATGGCCATCTTCTCCTAGAAGCCAAGAATCAAATGGGAGAGAAACTACATATGTGAAAACAGGAAATGATGTTAGGGATGAGATTGCAGGCACAAACATATGGACATCTCAGCCTTCATCTTCCTGTTCACAAATTGACAAAGAAAATGATGGATCCTGGCAGCACTTGGATGCTTTGGTGTGCCCAAGTACTCACCCTCTGTGGCCAGGCAGAGGGGCAAGGCCGTTTGACTCCTGCCTCCTTCCAGCATCTGGAGCCGCCACGCTTGGGCAGCCCCTGCAGCAGGTCCTCTGCCCCTTCCTGCTGTCTCAGTGTTATTGAACAGATGATGCCTGGTGAGAAGGACTTTGTAAGCTGGGGTGTAGGTCACCTTGTCCCTGCAGAGAATAGGGAGTACTCTTTGTAGAACCCTTCTGTCCCCCTGGTTCATTGTGATTAGAAGGCAGCTCCCAAGGGACAGAGCCTTCCCTCNGGCTGGTGTGCAGACCCAGGTCCCCTGCATTAAATAGGTTTTGTGGATATACAGCCTTTCTCAGCCAGGGCTCTGTAACCTCTCAACCTTAAAATCTCTTTGAGAAACTAGAGTGTAATAGAGATGTAAAGAGAGTTTAATTTCCAAAACCAGTGAATAGATGTATTCAGATAACTTTCACTTGAGGTTAAAAAAAGGAAAGGCCATAAAAATTAGAGTATGCTGGCTTCAGTGACACAACAGCTGCATTTCATTGTGCATTTCTTCACATCAACCCTGGTTATTGAATTTGCAGCAATTAGTGTTTTGGTGTAGCCTAAATAGCCTAAGAAGTCCAGTGGATTTCCAAGTGTGGTGTCTCACTCCATGCTCTGAACTTGCCTACTAACACCACGCCTCAAAGGAGGTGACCGACCACTTGCAGGAATGGCAGACCGACCACCCACAAGATGGTTCCTCTGCATATGCACGTTGTTATGAAAAGCCAGCTCTGAAACATGATAGCACTTTGTAAGGTCTCTAATGTGCTGGTGACCTAACAACTGTGTTTAGCAGCTTAAACCTCAAGTCTAATTACAAAGCAACAGTTCTATTAATCCTTGTCACAAGCATCACTCATTCAGTAGTTTGAGGTAAAGATTATTATATCTTTAGGAACAGCCTTTATATGTTGCTCTGTGAAGGAAGAGTCAACACCACTATTGTGGGTGGCATATACTCGAAGTCACCTGGGCATTCCTTCTCAGAGACTCCTGCAAACCCTTTAGGGTTATGCTCACCCAGCAATGCCCATGGATATATATATTATCAGTGCTAGGGACAGGTACACAAGTGAACACTGATAACTTTGTTCCTGTCCTTCTTGTAGCACTATGCCTTGTCTTCAGCACCAGGAATGCCCATGTCTAATGTGGTAAGAGCTTTACTAGCATGTCCTCTGCTCCTCACAGCAGCTGGGCAAAATAAGTGTTTTTCTCCCCCATTTTGCCAGTGGAGAAAAGGAGGCTCAACTTGGTTAAGTAACTTGCCCAGAGCATATGTGGATAGCAGCTGTGATGGAGTTTGAATATGCTTTCTACTTTTGTAGGCCATGCCACTCCCCCTCTTCTTTTTTTGCAACCTACTTTTCCTGCCATTATTTCCCTTTAGAGAACTTAACTTCGCCTATAATGATTTTTGACACTTCTCCTTTGTCACCCATATGTTCCTTGTGACACTAGGCCAGGACCAGGTACATAAGCTTTCACCCTTCAGGAAGCAGGGAGGACTTGTCAGTATTCAAAGATCCTGTGGTAGAAGCCCCTACTATGTGCTAGGCACTATGCTAGGCCAGGTGAAGCTGTAGAGAAGCATTAGCTGGACTTTGCTGATATGACTGAGCTCAAGCAGATAGCAGTGAGTTCAGCATGCTGTCAAAGCTTCAGCCTAGAAGGGGTATTACAAATAGCCTTCCCATGGCAGAAACAAATTCATTAGTTAAGTTTACAAAAAATTTACTAACTCTTTTGACTTTGTTTAATCAAATAACTGTAACTTCTTTTGGCTTATTTTTTCTGTCTAAAAAACATTTAAAAAGGAGCATAGCAAACTGACATTACTTAATCAGCCGAAAGATGTTTGGTGTTGCTAACTAGGAGGTACGTTCTGGAGAATGTTCCCCAGCTAGGAAGGAGAGGCTTGGCTGGGCCACTGCTCCCTGCATGCAAATGAGAGACTTGATTGACCTTAATGCCCCACTGGGAATTGTCGTTTTTCCAGAGATAAGACCAAAACTTCCTATCCTGCTGCAATCAGCCCACTATTTCAGGAGCCATTTGCTCTCATCCTTGATTGCATTTATTTTGTTATGTATAGTTTTAGGTTATTTAAATCATTTTTTTAAAATGGCTTTCTTAAAGGCCATTCTCTTCTGAACCATTTGTCCTGCAGCCCTCGGAAGTCTGGAGGTCCTGTGCTGACATCACGTGTTCTACATTCAACAGCACTTTTCTGTTCTGAGCTTGCCCTCCTCCCCAAAGCTGAAATAAATCAAAGTTGGTTGAGACTCAGTCGCAATAAATCAAGACCTGTCCAGAACTGGAGCCTGCCCAGTCAAAATGTCATAGCTTGGCTTTCACTGAGGATTAATTAAAGGCCTGATATAAAGCCCAGATGTGCTTTAGGAGAGTAGCAAGCTGCCTGGTGGCTGTGTCTCCCCAGGTTTCTGCCCACCCAAGAATATGCTGGAGGAGGACGGGAAAGGCATCCAGGTTGGGAGGGCACAAAGGGGGAGGGAGGCGCCCATCAACGCATCTGAGTGGACTTTATCTAGTTTGGAGGAAATAGAACAAGCTCTCCAACAAGGGAAAATTCTATCTATGTCAGGCTATGTGTATACAGTATTTAAGTGGAAGGAAAATATAATAGCTCAGAAATTGTGTTTTAATTGAAGAGACAAAATGAATCACGCTTTTATTATTTAAAAATTGTAATAAAATTAATGCCTCGTTCATACTGTAATTATAAATTTTTTAGACCAAAGAAGCTATGCAGATAAAACACTTATGAGGTGCTTTTATTCACAGAAAGCTGAGTTAGACAAGGATAGGTTTGGGATTAGGGTTCACTCCTAGTTTTTTCTTTAGTTCTGCGTGATTCCACATAGCCATCCAAAACAGGACAATTGATTAAATTCCCACAGAACATGTCTATATGAAAGTGACTATGTAAGATGGACTAATTCCCCATATGTGCCAACAAAGTACTGCATTTGAAATAGAAAACAAGATATAACTTATGAAATCATGTTTTTGTATGACTTTAAATTTAATATTTACCACTGTAGAAATTTGATTCTGAGGTTGGATTTTTTTTAAAAAAAAGGGACACCGTCTTAGTACCTGGGTGTCTCAGTCAGTTAAGCATCTGAGTCTTGATTTCGGCCCAGGTCATGATCCCAAGGTCATGGGATCAAGCCCCATGTTGAGCTCAGCTCTGACAGAATGGAACCTGCTTGGGATTCTCTCTCTCTCTCTCTGCCCTTCCCCTGCTTGCACAAGTTCTCTCTCTCAATATAAATAAACAAAACAATTTTTAAAATTAAAAGGTTGATAATACATCAAAGATTGATAATGCATCAACAGTCTTTTCTTGTGGTAATACCTATACTGAGTATCTGAAAATCAGCTATTTAGAAACTTCTTAAACAAAGAGTGAATCTCCTGATTGCTATACAATCTATAGTGGATAATTGGTGCTAATAATTGGAATACTTTATTGGGAAAAATAGGCTCTTTGTGACTAGAATATCTTACTATTTTATATGGTATGTGTTTACATGAACATTAAGCTTATATCAATGGAGAGTTCAGCTTTTCCCAGAGTGATAGATTTCTTCACAATGTTAGTATTGATGTTAACATTCTAGACATGAAACTTTTGTTTCTTATGAACTTGGATATAAATTTCAGAAAAACATTGTGGTTTCAACTGAAGTGATCTGAATGTTTTTTATTCTTACTTTTTGTCCCAGGTATTTAAATATACAATCATCCAGTTGTAAGGATTTTTTCAACTACTAAACTTTTAATAGCCATATTATAAGTGATTATATATAGTTTCTTAGTGTTTTTTATCTTATAATCTGAATATCTTGTGGCTGAGGTAGCAACTAGAGTTTTAGCATATTTTTGCAATTTGTTAGAAATATCAGTTTCAGCTCTTTTCCAGATAATCAAACTACATATTTCTATTGAGATTACTGAAAATTGGCAGATCATTTGAGGTTTTCAGGGATCTAGCAGCATGATATTTGGCTTTCTAAGACCTTCTTCAAGGACCTCCTCTTATTGGAGTGAGTTACCTAGGAAAAAATAAATTACTGCAAACTTACATTTCCATTAGTACAGACAATTGACATTTTTTTTTTAAATATTTTATTTATTTCTAGGAGAGAGGGAGACAGCGTGAACAGGGGAGGGTCAGAGAGAGAGGGAGTCACAGACTGAAACAGGCTCCAGGCTCCGAGCTGGCAGTCAGCACAGAGCCCGACACGGGGCTCGAACCCACGAACCGCGAGATCATGACCTAAGCGAAAGTCGGACGCTTAACCGACTAAGCCACCCAGGCGCCCCAGACAATTGACATTTTAAGTAGTTTTGCCATATCATGCTTTATTGCTTAGTCCATAAGTAAATTGTATATTTATAGTTACCATTGTAGGAATTTTTTGTTGGTTTTTTTTGTTTGTTTGTTTGTTTTTTACCATTTCTGCATTTGAATTTTACTAACACTGTCTGAGGTTGAAGGTTGAAGAGCCCAGGTCAATGTGTCTCTGTAGTGAAGACTGGTTTTTAAGAGTCAGGAAATTTAGAGAAATAGACCTTTCCTAGGGCCCACGTTAAATATTCTTGCATACTCAACTGTCAGTACTTTAATTTACACACTTCTAGAACTTTGAGCCAGTTGACAATCAGTATATGACATAGCCTGTGATACTGTAAACAAACTTCCTTCCAGCTTTTCTAATCCATTAGACTTTTCTTTTATACTCAATTTGAAGGGGTGTGTGTGTGTGTATGTGTGTGTGTGTGTAAATAAATAAATAGTACCCTTTTATCTTTGGACTGTAATCTTTCCAGTACCCAAAAAAGGTCTTTTTGCCTGTCTACCTTTTAGTTCATGCAGCATCCATGGTAGTGATTTATCACTTAGTTGTTTATGTGCTTGTCTATCCAGACATTAAGAATTGTATCACAAGGGCAGCAATGTTGTGTTTCATTTGGTTTCTTCGGTGTCTAAGTAACAAGCACATGGGATGAGTTCAATATTTGCTGATGACTGAAGAGACAAGAGATTTGGCATGTATCCTTTACAGACTAGTAAGGAGCGCTTTGGTACATCATTGCCATGGTGTTCCAGAAGACACAGCAGATTTCTCTGACAGCCCTTCAAAACTACTACCTAAAAATGCTCCAGTACGGAGAGGAAGAGTAACAGAAATCTCCTAGAACATAAAGTATTTAGGGAAGATGCATTAACTTTTTCTACTTGGATGACTTTTAGTTTCTAGAAACAGTAATGTATGGTCCTCAACAGATCTGAGTTACTACAGTTCCTAAAATAGGTGGCCTGGCTCCCAGAATAATCTTTTTCATTATACATTTTTTTCTTATGTATTTTTAATCACATTGAAGTGAAAAGCTAACTTAATAGACCTAATATAGTTTGGATAAGTGTGAGCATATGCACAGTTACAGTAACACTACTTGTGCCAGCAATAACATCTTATTACCATGCCTGAGTATTAACACAGTATTCAGAAAAGACTGTCTTTAAGAGATTGCTATAGTCAAAATCAGAATTATGTTATACAGTTGAGATGGGAAATGCACCTTAATTAACACAGACCATCTGTAGCCCAGAGTACTGGGCCTGGTGACTCAGGCCTGCCTGCCCTCTGGGGCTGAGACTTGGAGCTCAGGGATCGGTACTTGCTTTGATACTTCAGCTCCCACCGAAAGCATGGTCCACTCTGAGGACCTGTTTGGGCTCTGCTGCCAGCACTCTGCATCTCTCTAATTTTGATTGTTGCTGAAGACACATGTTTCTTGCTAGTTAGACGTATGAGGAATTGGCCTAGGGAGGAGAAAAAAGGTTAGAGCAAAACCTCACCATCTCCCTCGTACAATAGTGTCAGTATAGCATATTGGCGTAAATGAGTTGCCTGAAACAGTCTTGATGTGAAATCATCCAGAATCACTTTTCTGAATTTAGGGCAGGCCACATTTACAATCTATTACATTTTGGACTAGAGAGTATACTTAGAAATTGTCTACTCTAATCAGATGTGGAAATGAAAACCAAAAAAAGTCAGTGATTTTTTCAGTGTTGTATAGCCAGAACTTAAATAGACAAAACACTTATCGGCCTTTTTGGCTACTGTTTTTTCTTTCCATTGTAGTCTCATATTATCATATTAGTTTAAAGATGGGTAAGAGTTGATCATAAAGCTTCATGATTAG
The DNA here is from genome assembly GCF_008692635.1 of Crocuta crocuta. Lineage (NCBI taxonomy): Eukaryota > Metazoa > Chordata > Mammalia > Carnivora > Hyaenidae > Crocuta > Crocuta crocuta. Next base: position 759,582 of record NW_027530974.1, on the reverse strand, counting down.
TTTCTAAAAATACATCCAGCCATATGCTCATAATACATGTGATTTTGTATTTTATATTATACTTAAATATAAGTTATCTTTAAAATTTCATCATTTATGAGGCCTTTATGAACATATTTTTGGTGATAATATATGCTTAGCTCTTAAAGTTGAGGGGATGGGTACAGAGGTGGATTCAATTGCTGCTCTGTGCTACCTGCTAAAGTATCAGACAATTTTTTCCTTCGTGCATTATTGGTAGTATTTGCTGTGGACTCCACATGATAAAAGTATTAGACTGTTACATTTTAACAGTTATCTATATCTGCTCAAGAACCACCTCCACTTGGGTGGCCATCCACTGCATGTTAGACCCCAAGGAGGTCACCCCCACAATTGCACTGGCTCGCCCTACTTTGCCCAGTGGGAGGCCCTGACTGCTGGGGAGGGCTTCCAAGCAACTCCTTTAGCACAAATAGGTCTTCCTGCTTCTTTAAGAAGCTCTCCTTCCTAGGGAAGGGACAGTTCACGTAGAAAACAAAGACTTAAAACCTTAAATGTTAGCTAAAAACCTCTGGATAGCTATGTGGACTTTATCCAGGAACTAACGACAGGGTGTCCAGCCACAGGTGACTGTGTTCTTTTTGCCCAGCTTCTTTGTGGCCAGATCCCAACTGATGCTGTCTTCAATAAAGATTAGGTCATGTTTACAAAATAGTCTGAGCTAAGGTTTTCCTGAAGCCTTAGGAGATTGTTTTTTGGCTTTGAAATTTAATATTTTTTATAGTAAACTTATTAAAAGTTCAGCTTTTTTCCATCATTTCCTAGAATGACCTGAGGGTTTTCTCTCTTGGTTCTGTGCAGCCTTAGCTGTGGGTTTTCTTAGTGAAGGTCTCTCTTTAATGGAGGCTCCTCTTTAAAAGTCTCTTAGATCACCTTTATCCCACTTTACCACATGGAGAATTGTCACCACTCTTCACTTTACCCCTTCTTCACATAGCTTAGATGCATGGAAACAGTGGTTTTAAATTTCCTCGTAGTACTAAAGTTAGATATTGTTAATTATTCTAGTTGTTCGGTATTAGATCAAAGCATTCAGAAAACAACAACAGCAACACTAGTAACATTTAAATCTGACACTTTATGTATTGTTCATACTAGATGTCCTACCAGCTCCATAGACATGGAGGGTGGATAGAGAAAGAAGAAATAAGGAAAGAGGAAAAGAGGGAGGGGAAAAGATGTCCTTCTAATTTTATTCTCCTATTGCCACTTCTAGAGTAGCGTTTTTAAAGGATGTGATAGTTCATGAAGCACTTTAAATACTTTATCTGAGCTCTTTTCTTTCATGGTGTTTGTCACAAAAGTAATTAACTCATTATTTGTGTAATCGGTGGTGATCTTTCTCCTCCACTGTATTGTAAGCTCCATTAGGTCTGTCCTGTTCACTCCTAGAGCCCCAGCCACGTGCCCACCTCCTGACCCATGACAGGCTAGCTGGAGTGTTGATTAAAAAGGTAAGTTCTTAGAGCACCCTCCCTCACCTTAACTATGACTCTCCTAGGAGGTTATTTTGATCCCTAGTCTAAGAATCTGTTAGCAAGCCCCCATTGCCTCTTGTTCTTTATTTCGAAACTCACAGAATACATGTACTTTGTTGTTCAGAGACTTTCTTCCATGCTAGACTGTCAGGCTTAGGAAGACTTGGCCTGTGTGTGATTCTTCATTGCCGAGTCCCTAGGGCCTAGCACCGTGCTGAGTGTGTGTTGATACTTAGTCCCTGTTTGTTGAATGAACAACAGTAAGCAAACCCCAGGTAAAGAGGGTGGACACTATTGTTTTAGGGCTTTATAAAAAAGGGAGTTGGGCCTTAGAGAGTGAACAGCTTGACTTAGGTCAAATGGTATGTGGTGGAACTGTTATTCGCTGGTCTCCTAGCTTCATGTCTTGTGTTTTTCCACTGTACCACACTGACTCATTTGTGTGAAATCCACCTCGTGATGCTCTCTGAAGAAGACAGTTTCCAGGTCCTGAGGGACACAGCTGCAGCCTTGAGGAAGGGGATCTGAAAATGAAGTCTAGCAGTAATGGCTAATGCCTTCCACATCTCCTTCAGGGACCAACAGGTGTGACTTTGCCTGATCAGCCTGACATGTTCCTCTCAGTTGTCTGCAGCAAGACTCGAGTGCACCTCCCCTTAGAACTTCCAGGGTAGCTCAGGTTCCTTTCAAGAATTCTCTAATGAAATACTCCTTGAGGAAATCTAAGGCAGTCTCCTTTTCTCCCTAAGGTGAAGTTGTTGTGCAGAGATATAATATTTAGGCATATGTGCCCACACCCCAAAATCTATCCATCCCCCCAAAAAAGATTTCCTCTTCAGAGTTCCTGGAAGGATTGTGCTTCCTGCCTATAATAATCCCTCATGATCAATAAATACCACCTGCTGAAAATAGTCACAAGGTCAAGTGATTAAGAGACTTTTTATCAATATGCTATGCTTACTCGTACTACATCTGCAGCTGGAACCTTCAAGCAAGAGTTATCCATTTAGTCACCAAACACTCACAGGTGATCTACTCTGTAAAAAATAATTCTCACCTTCAATAGCTTAGCACCCAGGAGAATAGAAGTTGATGGCGTCAGTACAGAGACTCAACTAGGGAGTTTCTAAAGCATCTTGCAATTCTGATTTTTTAAACTCAAATAATTTCAGTCAGAATGTTTTCTTCTCTTTAACAAGTTTTATTGTGGACAGAAGTGAGAAGAAAGGCCTTGAGGATCTCCTTGTGGGGTGTCAGTCTGAGCCCTGACAGAAAAGGAAGCAGCAGGGTGTACTGTGTCCTGGATGGGCAGGGAGTGGCCTTGGCATGAATCCATGCTTCACAAGGTATCAGATACTCTCAGGTTTTAAGGAATTCTTTTTGTGAAAAGCTGTCTGGGAATCTTTCAGTGTTAGACAGATTGAGAACCCTGATCCTGAGAACAAGGTATCAGCGTCAGGGTCCCTATCTAGCTCTGATAGTTTTACACTTTTGGTTCACTAGTTCATTGGTGTTTTTCCATAAAGAAGCTTGAGATTGCCATATGAAAGCACTGTCTAGTCACATTAGGAAAAACTTTCTTTGTAGGATATGTGAATTATTTGTCTAGACTTAGAACCGTGTCCTAGCTGAGCAGGGCAGGAGATGGATTGCAACAAGTTGATTTATAAAAGTGAGTACTTCTGGGGCACTGGGTGGCTCAGTTAGTTGAGTGTCTGATTCTTGATTTTGGCTCAGGTCATGATCTTATGGTTCGTGAGTTCTAGCCCCACATCAAGCTCTGTGCTAACAACATGGAGCCTGCTTGGGATTCTCTCTCTCCCTCTCCCTCTGCCCCACACTCTCTCTTTCTCTCTCTCTCTCTCTCTCAAAATAAATAAATGCACTTAAAAAAACACAAAAGAAGTACTTCTGAAGTACAAAAAAATCCATTTTACAGAAGAACTCTCTACAGGGTGCTTTAAAGTTACTAGATCTCCTCATAATAAAAATAGAAAGCATTACCCTTTTCATTCATACACATTTTGAAAGTGTGCATCCGTTGCTTCTCTCTGTGCCTCATATGATGTGTTAGACTTTTACAAAATTTGAAGTGCCCCATTCTGATGTAAAAACATCTAGTTGCATAAAGAAAGAAAGCATCAGGCCATAGGAATGCTCACCAAACATGTCTTACAATACAGTAGTTGGCAGAACCCATTGCACATCAGTATCTAGGGGCTTACTGCCCTGAAAGAATGACCAAGCCTTCAATGAAGCTGTACCTCACCTGCACTCTTCAGCACATGAACACTGTAGCGCATGGTTGTGGGCTCCGCCTCTGGAGCAGTACACGCCCTCTTCTCTTCTTTGCCTGCCCAATGGTCTATGGCTGCAGCTAATGCTAAACTGTCTTCTTGCACTCTGTCCCCCAAAGTTGTGCCACCTACCAACAACTGTTTTTATTTAGTTTTTTTGTAATATTTGCCATTTTTGTCCTGCAGCAAAAACTCTGCTATATTATCATTCTAAAAATAATAATATGGTTGGGAAGGCAGACTCTGTCTAGCAACTCCAAGTCACCTCCCAGGAAATTTCTGAAAATGTATCTTCCTTTAATGCTTGTCATAAAATGAGACCTAAACATGCAAAATTGGGACCATAAAGGAGGGTTCATGGATATTTATGGTAAACTTTATGTTGTGTTTACATGCACAGATTATATAGTAATCAGTCTAGGTTTGGCGGTATACAATTTCTTTAGATGAGTGATTTTGATAAATCACAATAGTTAAAAAAAGAAGTTCCCACATATACAATCATGCTCTTCATTAAAAGTAATGCAGTCAGTAGCATTGGTACTTTGTACAGTCATACATCTGAGATATTACAGGTTCAGTTCCAGACCACCACAATAAAGCAAATATCGCAGTAAAGCAAGCTAAATGAATTTTTTGGTTTCCCAGGGAATATAAAAGTAATGCTTACATTACACTGAAATCTATTAAGTGTGAAATAAATGGCATTATGTCTTTAAAAAACAATATATATACCTTAATTAAAAATACTTTATTGCTAAGAAATGCTAATCATCATCTGAGATTTCAGCAAGTCATAATCTTTGCTGGTGGAGGGTCTTAGCTCAAAGTTGTTGGCTGCAGACTGATCAGGGTGGTAGTTGCTGAAGAGAGGGGTGGCTGTGGCCATTTCTTAAAATAAGACAAATAATGAAGTTTGCTGCATTGATTTAACTTTTCCTGTCAGGAACAAATTCCCTAGTTGCATGTGATGCTCTTTAATAGCATTTTACCCACAAAGAAACTTCTTTGAAACTTGGAAGCCAATCTTCTGCTGCTTTATCAACTAAGTTTATGTAATATTCTAAATCCTTTGTTGTCATTTTAACAGTCTTCACAGCATCTTCACCAGGAGTAGATTCTGTATCAAGAAATCACTTTCTTTGTTCATCCATAAAAAGCAACTCCTTATCCATTCATATTTTATCATGAGATTATGGCATTTCAGTCACATTTTTAGGCTTTAATTCCAATCCTAGTCCCAACCCCTCAAAGTCATCCATGAGGGTTGGAATCAACTTCTCCCAGTGTCTTGTTTTTGTTGATATTTTGATCTCTTACCATGAATCATGAATGTTCTTTTTTAATGTTTTTCTTTTTTAATTTTTTTAGTGTTTATTGTTGAGAGAGACAGAGCATCACTGGCGGAGGGGCAGAGAGAGAGAGGGAGACACAGAACCTGAAGCAGTCTCCAGGCCCTCAGCTGTTAGCACAGAGCCTGATGCAGGGCTTGAACTCACTAATTGCAAGATCATGACCTGAGCCCAAATGGGACACTTAACCACCTGAGCCACCCAGGTGCCCCTGATTTGTGAATTTTCTTAATGGCATCTAGAATGGTGAATCCTTTCCAGAAAGTTTTCACTTGACTCTCCCTGATCCATCAGAGAAATCAGTATCTATGGCAGCTATAGCCTTACAAAAATGTATTTCTTAAATAATAAGACTTGAAAGTCAAAATGACTCTTTGACCCATGGGCTGCAGAATGGATATTGTGTTAGCAAGCATGAAGACAACATTCATCTCATTTTCATCTCTGTTAGAGGTCTTGAGTGACCAGGTATATCATAAACGAGCAGGAATATTTTGAAAGGATTCTGTTTTTCTGAGCAGTAGGTCTCAACAGTGGGCTTCAGACATTCGGTAAACCATGTTGTCAGCAGATATCCAACCATCCAAGCCTTGTTGTTCCACTTTTAGAGCACAGGCAGAGTAGATTCAGCATAGTTTTTAAGGGACCTAGGATTTTCAGAGTGGAAAAAAAGGCATTAGCTTCAACTTCAAGTCACCAGCTCAATTAACCCCTAACAAGAGAGTCAGCCTGTCCTTTGAAGCTTTGAGGTCAGGCATTGACTTCTCCTCACTAGATAGATATGTGTCCTAGATGACATTTTCTTCCAGTTGAAGGCTATTTCCTCAGCATTGAAAATCTGTTCTTTAATTGTAGCCACCTTCTTTAATGACTGTAGTTAGATCTTCTGGATAGTTTGCTAAAGCTTCTACATCAGCACTTGCTGCTTCACCTTGCTCTTTTGTGTTATGAAGATGGCTTCTTTCCTTAAGCTTCATGAACTAACCCCTTCTAGCTTCAGACTTTCCTCTGCAGCTTCCTCACCTTCTCAGCCTTCAAAGAATTGAAGAGAGTTAGGGCCTTGTTTTGGATTTGGCTTTGGCTTAAGGGAATGTTGTGGATGGTTTCATCTTCTATCCAGACCACTGAAACTTTCTCCATATCAGCAATCGAGCTGTTTGGCTTTCTTATCATTCATGTATTCACTGAAGGAACACTTCTAATTAATTTCCTTCAAGACATTTCCTTTGCATTCACAACTTGGCTGTTTGGTACAAGTGGCCTAGCTTTTGGCCTGTCTTGGTTTTCAATGTTCCTTCCTCACTAAGCATAATAATGTCTGGATATTTTTTAAATTTTTAATGTTTTATTTAATTTTTGAGACAGAAACAGAGCATGAGTGGGGGAGGGGCAGAGAGAGAGGGAGACACAGAATCCGAAGCAGGCTCTAGGCTCTCAGCTGTGAGCACAGAGCACAACATGGGGCTCAAACCCACGAACTGTGAGATCATGACCTGATTTGAAGTTGGACACTTAACCAACTAAGCCACCCGGGCACCCCCATTTCTTGTTTTTGATTTAATGTAAGAGACCTATAATACTTCCTTTCACTTGAACACTTATAGGCCATTGTAGGATTATTAATTGGCCTAATTTCAATAATGTTGTTTCTCAGTGACTATAGAGACCCAAGGAGAGGAAGGGACTTCCTGGCCAGTGGAACAGTCACAATATACACATTAATCAGTTAAGTTCACTATCTTAGTTGGGTGTGGTTATTGGTGCCCCCAAACAATTACAAGGGTAACATCAAAGATCTCTGATCACAAATCATCATTACACATATGATAAAAAATGAAAATTTTGACATTTTGCAGGTATTACCAAAATGTGACCCAGAGACAAGAAGTGAGCAAATACTATTGGAAAAACTGGCAATGATAGACTTGCTTGACCCAGGGTTGTCATGGACTTTTAATTTGTAAAAAACTGTAATATTGCAATATCTGCAAATGCAGTAAATTGAAGTATGCCAGTACATAATTCAAACAGCTTCCTATTCATGTCTGAGAGTTCAGAAGTTAGTTTTTGCTAAGACTTCCATTCTTTTTTTCATTTTTTTCATGTTTATTTGTTTATTTTTGAGAAAGAGAGGGAGGGGCAGAGTGAGATCGAGAGAGAGAATCCCAAGCATGTTTTATGCTCTTTGCATTGAGCCTGACATGGGGCTTGATCCCACAAACCCATGAGATCATGACCTGAGCTGAAATCAAGTCAGACACTCAATCAACTGAGCCACCCAGGTATCCCATCTAAGACTTCCATTTTTTTAAATCTTTTTAATGTTTTATTTATTTGTGAGAGAGAGAGAGAGAGAGCGAGCATGAGCTCACCTCCCCTTGTCATGCAGAGAGAGGGAGATACAGAATCTCCCTCAGAGAGAGAGGGAGATACAGAATCTGAAACAGGCTCCAGGCTCTAAGCTGGCAGTCAGCACAGAGCCCGACGCGGGGCTCGAACGCATGAACCGTGAGATCATGACCTGAGCTGAAGTTGGACGCTTAACTGACCCAGGCGCCTCTAAGACTTTCATTTTTAATACTGGTGTTTGGTTATCTATATATAGAGAGAGAACTGGAGCACATTTTCTTTATTGTATTCTTGATCAATACAATTACCCTCTGAGCCTATATATGCTATGTTTTAGGTACTTTAATAATACCTATAAAACATCGAACTTTTAATATGGATATCCATGCCTGAAGTCAAGCACATTACATTCGTATTCCATTTTAAACCATATATATTATAGGAAATGCATACACTTTTGTGAAAACTCAAAACAGTCAAGTCAAAGAGTAAGATGTTTTTCACTAAATTACCTTTCTTCTATACATATTTTTTTAATTTAACTACTTGCAACTCTTTACAATTTTATGTTAATTCTTTATAATACCTTTTTAATGTGTACTAGGCATGGCATAAATATTTTCTCTAGAGCCAAAGAAAATGTCCAAGCTCAAGTTAAAAATTAAACTATGAAAACAATTTCTTTCTTTCTTTTTTATTTTTGTACTTGAATTCATATGAGAAAGCTTTCAAATTTCAAGAGTTTCAGTAGTAGGTAGTTATTAAAGGAGGGGTAGAGGGGCGCCTGGGTGGCTTAGTCGGTTAGACGTCCAACTTCCGCTCAGGTCATGATCTCGCGGTTCGTGGGTTCGAGCCCGCGTCGGGCTCTGTGCTGACTGCCAGCTCAGAGCCTGGAGCCTGTTTCGGAGTCTGTGGCTCCCTCTCTCTCTGACCCTCCCCTGCTCACGCTGTCTCTCTCTCTCCTAGAAATAAATAAAACATTTAAAAAAAAATTAAAAAAAAAAAAAAAAAGGAGGGGTAGAGAAAATATCCTTGGATATTTCCTGCCAGATTACTTTCATGAACATTTTAACTGCAACAGTATTTGAAAGGACATAATTAAAATCGACTTAAGGTTTTTACTCAGTATATACTATCACCTGTCCTATAAACAGAATTGTTGAGTGACATTGATACAGTGTTGTGCGAAAGCATTTTAACTGTGCACCTTTGGGTGTTTGCAGTACTAATCCTAGCCAACTCTGATTGAAGAAATATCATCACAGTAACTCTCATAACCCATCTCTTTCATGATGGCTCACCCTAGGAGGGTTTTTTCTCCCTCTTCAGATATCTAGGTCTTCTGAATTCTATGGGAAGCCAAAACAGGCCTCCAAGCATGGGTTCTTCATATTGGCTGTGGCGGGGTCCTGGCATGCTTTCCACGTCCTCCAGAACCCAAGAAATTCTTGCTCTACAATTTTGGAGGCCAGTGTCCTTTCAAGGGGCGCATGTTCAAATTGACCTTGAATCCATGGCACATATGTGGTTTGCAGCCAAATAATCTTAAGATTTTCAGTGGGGAATTATGAGCTCAGACCTCAGGGGTATATCAGACTGGGAAGGTAGGCTCAGGCTAGCTTTATCAAATTAGGATTTTAGCAGTAGTGGTGATGAGTCTGCAACTCCTTGGGACAGATGCCCTCCTCACGGCACTGGCTCCTGGTTTGGAAGATGAAGCCCAACACTCCTTGGCCTGATCATTGTGGCTCTGTGTGGCCTGCACTAACTTCACTTCCCAGCCTTTTCATTTAGGTTCTCAGCTGGGTTTGCCCAAGAGAACATCCAGATCCCTGAGGACAGAAGTGGTTTTCCTCTCCCAGGCTTGCATGACAAGTTACCAGTACTACCATCTACACTCTGGTACTCATTTTTACCTGCATCCTTTATCTCCCCAGTAAGTAGGCTTTGTTCTAGAAGAAGGGGTTGTGGGATCAAGCCCATGTCAGGCTCCATGCAAAGAGCATAAAACATGCTTGGGATTCTCTCTCTCCATCTCACTCTGCCCCTCCCTCTCTTTCTCAAAAATAAACAAAAAAACCTGAAAAAAATGAAAAAAAAATGGAAGTCTTAGCAAAAACTAACTTCCGAACCCTCAAACATAAATAGGAAATTGTTTGAATTATGTATTGGCATACTTCAATTTACTGCACTTTGCAAATATTGCAATATTGCAGTTTTTTACAAATTAAAAGTCCATGACAACCCTGGGTCAAACAAGTCTATCATTGCCATTTTTTCCAATCATACAAAAATAGATGTCTGTTGTTTAAGCTATCTCATCTGTGGAACTTTGTTATGGCTGCCCTAGCAGATTCGCACAGCCTTCCTTTCCATCTACCCTCCTTGTACCAAGCCCAATCCATGCTTCCACCAGCACTGTATAGTGAGACCTTACATCTATCCTGACTGATACAGACCTCTCCTGTCTGCTACCCTGCTCCTCCTCTTGAATCTGCTGCCTTTGTTCATGTGACCCTCATGTGTGTAGTTGACCTTACCCCAAACTGGGAAGTCATACTAAAGATCCTCGCTCCTCCTCCTCCCCACCCCTGTCCCCACCTCCACAGTGAGTCTAGGAGCTAGGTGTTCCACTTCCAGAGACACCAGTTAAATCCCTGTCTCTGGATCATCCCTATTATAGTCGCCTGTGATTTGGAACTTCACTATCTTTACTTAAAGAAAGGTTTTTAACCTGTCTACAGTTTAGGTATTTGATAGCACTTGTGGTTTGTATATCATACTTTGATGGCACGAAGTTTATACCACCATTCAAAATATAATCTGAATCATGTTATTCCCTTGTTCAAGTGTCTTACAATAGGTTCTAAATTTGATGCAACAACATGCAACATATAGGCAATCTGTCTCTGCTTCCTCAGGTCCCATTGTCTCCTGTTATTCACATTCCTCTCGCCTCAAATCACCAACCCTTTCCCATTCTGTAAAGTTCCTGTGTTTTGTCACCCATCTGTACTTCCATGCATGTGGTTTTCCCCTCTTGAAATTCCCTCTACCTCCTACTCAACCTGTTCACTCCAATTTCTACTAGATTTTAAGTTGCTTAATATAAAGACCTTGTCCTCTCATCTTATTATCCTCACCAGTTAGTTTTCAGTAGTTGTTCAGTGAACTTTGTTGGGACAAAGAGTGAATGTGTCCTAAAGGCTTTAGCTTAGTGGTTCACAAAAAGGGGGGTGATTTTGTCCCTAGGGGAACATTTGTCAATGTCTGGAGACATTTTTGATTATTACCTCTGCTGGAGGAAAGCCAGGGATGCTGGTAAACATCCTACCACTCATGGGATAACAAAGAGTTATCCAGCCCAAAGTGTCAGTAGTACAGATTTGAGAAACTATGCCTTAGCTTCTGTCCCTTAGGGAGAGGTCCTTCCAGGCCAATCTCCGTGCACCCTCTCCTCCATTTGTGCCTTTGTTGTGGCTCTTAGGAAATTACTCTCTGACTGTGGCTTTACTTTTCCTATCCTTCCTAGATTGTGTTCCTTGACGCTAAGAATCATTGTGCCTTCAGTGCCGAGATCTATAGCTGAGGAAATAATAGTTGAATAGAATGAAGAGAGAAATGAATGGTAAAAGATACAAGTGCAAATTTCCCCTGCTTTTTAAACTTACATCGCCTCTGCATCTCTGTATCTAGTGGTTATGATTGGAAATGCAGGAGGGGGAGGCAGGTGGAGTGTGTGTGGAGAGCTGTGCAGAAGCCTGCTGGACAGGACACTAGTGTCAAAATGGCTCTAGATAATTGGCACTCAAGCTTGTTTTATGAGCCATTTCCACTTTGTACTAGCTAGACATTATATAGGAGAAGGTGAAAGAAACTAAAGCACTGTTGCCTAATGGAAGATTCTGCAGTGTTAGAAATGTTCTCTATCTGCAGTGTCCAGTACAGTAGCAACCAGCCACCAGTATGGCTGGTCAACTCAGGAGCTCAATTTTCAATCTTGTTCATTTTAATTAAAGTAAACTTAAAGGTCACAGGTGGTCTAAAGCCTGTTTTTAGGCTGCCCCACCACATTTGGTGGTCCTGGGATCATTTTGTTAACTTTGTTACAGTTGGTCTTGGGCAGGGAAGAATGATAAGTGACATAAGTTTCTAAAAAAGGAAAAACAAAACAGTGGGGAAAACAGTCCATTTTTCTCGAGTCACTTCTTCAGTGTATGGCAGATGGAAGCCAGGTCAAAAATCTTGACAGGCAAGCCATGGACCACTACCCTCATGCCCTCCCAGATTCACAGCCCATAAAATAAAATTATTCCCACTGCAAAAATGTGCCACAATAATGTGCTGTGAGGACTCCTTGAACCTCTCTGATCTTTAAACATGTTCAGAATGTGCTTCTTTCAAATGGGGGTGAATATAAATTCTACAAGAGATAAAATATAGAGTCTAATGGGGGCGCCTGGGTGGCTTAGTCGGTTAAGCGTCCGACTTTCGCTTAGGTCATGATCTCGCAGTTCGTGGGTTCGAGCCCCGCGTCGAGCTCAGTGCTGACTGCCAGCTCAGAGCCTGGAGCCTGTTTCAGTCTGTGACTCCCTCTCTCTCTGACCCTCCCCTGCTCACGCTGTCTCTCTCTCTCTCTCCTAGAAATAAATAAAACATTAAAAAAAAAATTTAATAAAGAGTCTAACAGACACAAAAGAATGCCTTTTGTTTGGAATTTACTTTGAGATATAATTTTTATAAAATAAGCTTTATGTTAATCAGTAAAATAAGTAAAATTCCATAGCCCAACCAGACATATTTTGAATCTCTATTGCTGTGACTCCAATTATCAGTAGACACGGGGCACATACTTCAGAGAGCCATAAGACATAATCTCAAACTCCATGGAGCTCAGAATCTTTTGCATAAAAACTTGATTTCTAAAAACAGATTTTTTTTACTTCTATACTATTTCTTTCCAATGCTTTTCACAGAATAGCCAAGTAGTAGTATTTTGTACCTGTTTATTCCCTTACTAGATATCTCATTATGTAAATAAAATAATAGATGTAACATCTTTCTTTCTATATCTAAGAGAAGAAAGATATAGGTGAAAATGAGATAAATGTGTGTTTCACCATAAAGAAAACACTAAGTAATATTTATGGTATTTAATATCATTCCCTCCTATTAATGTTTTGATATTATTAAATGTTTTAATATCAAAATTAGATGGTTATTTAAGAAGGGAAAGGTTTTCTGCAATGAGATTATTTTAATAGGACAATATTAATATGTGTCTATAAATCCCTTTGCCTGTAACTGTGGCGCCATTCTCCCAGTGGGATTCCCCATGGCTTTTCTCAGAATGGCAGTCAGATCAGATTAGAAGTGTGAGTAAAATATTATTGCAATCAATTAAAGCATTAAGCTCATAAATTGATCAATAATTTTTCAAGAACATGATAGGTCATGATTTCTTTTCATTTCATTGAAGAAAAATGTGATAGCTAAGATGAAAAGACAGGTTTATTTTTGTGTCAGGTATTCTGTGATTAGTTAATGAAATATTTTCATCGGTTAGGGTGACCTCTGGTCTCTCAGCTATGTATTGACTTTCACAACAGTGCCTTCCATCCTTCTGATTGCAGTCAGGGGAAACCAGATTCTTCTCAGCTACCTTAAGGCTCTGTCTTATCTAACTCAGAAGTGCCTTCCTTCCAGAGAGGGCTTTCTTTGGAGAGGAATGTCAGCAAGCTTCCGTGGTCTAAACCCAAAGGTCTCAGGTTTGTAAAAAGGTTCATGGCAGGTCAGATATTTTTCAGTGTGTTTTTTAAAGGGTTGCTTGAGCTAATTTAATTTCTTATATTCATTAATTCCTCTCCTTCCATCTCCACCCCCCTCTGAATAAATGGCCCTTCACATGAATCCAATTTAGCTTCAATGCACCTTATTCACACTGCCTTTTATTGCAAGCCACATTCCTGCCAGCTGTAAGATTGCCCGGCTGCCTCAGGTTTCCCGATTTAGCTCTGGAAATGATTTCAACATGGCAAAAACTTTTCACTGGCCAATTTGGAAAACAGGATTCAATTTGTGAAGAAAGCCCAAAATGGCAACTGAAAATGAAGAAGAGAACACAGAGCATTGGGACAGGGGTAGACAGTCAGAGACAGGAGATGGGAACCCTTTGTAATTCTCTTCCTGGTATTCCTTCCTTCTCCCCTACCTGGCCTCTGGTTCCATTTTCTTCAGTTGAGATAGGATGGGGAGGGGAGGGGTGTGGGAGATAAACCTGAGTCTTACACTTTTGTCCCTCTCTTTGGGGCTTCTCTTCTTGGCTTTGGTTTAACTGCAGCACTGGTATAAACATAGGACTCTGTACCAGCAGCTGGAGGGGAATGGGCCGCAGTGGCCAGGATGAGGTTTAGAGCCCAGGCAAAATTGCATGGTCTTATCTGGAAGCAGCCATAGGAAGGGGAAACAGTTTGCAGCTGTGAGTGAGAATGCATATCTAATCAAAGTAGGCCAAGGCATCAGATGTTCACATTTACACGGCTGGGGGTAAAAAATAGTAACACTTCCCTTCTACAAACACCATTGAACTTAAAGCCACCCTACTAAATTTGAGTCTATTAGATCCAAAAGTTATTTTTAAGTAATTCATATGGGGTGTTAAACGGTTAATTAAAAGTGGATTTATTGTAGGCTTTGGTAAAAAGATATGTTATTGAAATGCATTCAGGCACAGTGTAGATTCCAAAGCCTGATTGATTTCAAAGTCTAGGAAGGATGTACTCCTAGGTGAAAAATTTTGCATGTGTCGTTGTTTTTCTCTTTGGGTATATACTTCCATTTCTCCCAAGAGAAAATAAATGTTGTATTTAAATATGAACATAGTTTAATAGCTGCTACTTACATCTCTACTATGTTGCTTCTCCTATATATGGAATTTGTGATATCAAAATAATAAGCAAATTTATTATTCACATTTTTTTCTGCAGAGAACACTAATTTTGAATAATTTCAAAATTCCAGTACTTTCAGAAGTAAACCATTAACTATAACAATTTATACATTTAGCTATATCATTTTGACTTATCTACTAAATGTTGATAGTCATTTAAATTTGTGAAGTTCTTTGGTCTCACTAGCCATTTCAGCATCAAGAAGAGGTATTAAAGAGTCATGTAAAGTAAGAAAAGAAAACCTGTCAGGCTAATCAGGAGCTCAAATATTTATTAAGTTAATAACTTTTAAAAAGTAGGTCAGACATTTCTAATCTACCTCTAAAATTTTTCTGAATTATCATAACCTATTCTAGAAGTTTGGGTGTCAGGCCAAGAAATGAGTAGGCCCTTGCTCTAACATAGTCATACCTAGCTCCAGTTTATTCCACAACCCAGTACATCAGACTCCTCTGCTTTGATCAGCCAAGGTGTGATAGCTTTGATTTGGAACAGCTCAGTCAGTACACCAGGTTGGATATGGATTTATTTCTCAACTGTGTTGAGGTCAACAGTAGTGAGTATTTGATTTAGGACAATGTCAGAATGTGATGGAAGGACTAAATGAAAAACAACTTGCAAAAGTAGAAACTACAAGGCTTGACAAATGCTTAAGCACGGAGGCAATGGAAAGATTCAAAGATAACTCCACATATCAGAACAAGAGAATAGATGTTGGTGCCAGTTAAAAAAATCAGGAGTGGGCTTTGGGAAAGAAAGTAAAGCTTAATTTCTAGAATATTAGTGTATGCATTTATGATTGATTGGTTTTCAACAAGGGTACCAAGACAATTTGGTGGGGAAAGAGCCTCATACTGTACACAAAAAATAGCTCAAAAATGGACTGTAGACATAAATATAAGTGCACAACTATCATATTCTTAGGAGAAAACATGGGGAGAAGGTCTTTCCAATCCTAAGTTAGGCAAAACCTTCTTAAATATGGCATCTCAAGCACAGGCAACGAAAGGAAAAGCAGCTAAATTGGACCTTATCAAAATTAAAAGCTTTTATGTATCATAGGACACCATCAAGAAAATGAAAAAGTGACCCACCAAAAAGGAGAAAATATTTGGCAATCATCTGTATGATAAGGAACCAGATATATAAATAACCCTTATAACTCAATAATTAAGACAAATAACCCAATTAAAAATAGACAAAGGATTTAAATAGACATTTCCCCCAAAGAAGGTATTCACATGATCTATAAGCACATGACAAGATGCATCATTAGTCGTTAAGGGTATGCAAATCAAAACCACAGTGAGATACCACTTCACACCCACTAGAATGGCTCTAATCAAAATGTCAGACCCATAGCAAGTGCCAGTGAGGATGTAGAGAAACTAGAACCCTCATTCATCACTGGTGGGAATGTTAAATGACTTAGCCACTTTGTAAAACAGTTTGGCAGTTCCTCAAAATGTTAAATATAGTTTAATTTGTAAATTGGGCATGTAAGAGATTAACAACTACAACTAATAATAAACTAGAACAATTATAACAATATACCATAATAAAAGTTAGATGAATGTGGTCTCAATCTCTCTCTCATAGTATCTTACTATACCATTTTTTCTTGTGATGTGAGATGATGAAATGCCCACATGATAAGGTGAAATGGGAAGAATGACGTAGGCAAAAAGATGTAACATTAAGCTACTATGGACCTTCGGACTGTGTGTCAGAAGGTGAATCATCTTCTGGACCATGTTAATGGAAACTGCAGAGAGCAAAACTGGATAATAGAGGACTCTTGTACCTCCATATAATGGCATAGTATGCCACCACAGGAAGAATGAAGTGCTGATACAGGTGACAGCCAAGATGAACCTTGAAAAGATTATGCTGAGCAAAAGCAGACAGACCTAAAGGGCACCATATTGTATGATACCATTTATACGGAATGTCCAGAATAGGCAAAACTGTGGAGATGTTAAGTAGATTACTGGTTGCCTAGGACAGGGACAAAAGATGAGGAATAGCTGCTACTGGGTATGGGATTTCTCTTGGAGAGGGTAAGTGTTCTAAACTTGATTGCGGTGATGGTTGTACAACCCTGTGACACACCCCATTCCATTGAATTGTAACCTTCAAATGGGTGGACTTTATGGTGTGGGAATTATATATCAAAGAAGATGCTTTTTAAATAAAATAAAAATGTTAATCTTGGGAAACCAAAAGTGTATACAATATGGGTGAAGTGCAGCTGAACCTGGGAGAGAGGTCTGGGCAAAAGGGAAACGTCTCCAGATCTCAGTAGAGGAGTGGGTGAAGCTGGGGAAATGAATCAAGTATCCAAGGAATGCAGAGTAAAACTAATGAAGTTACTTGCAGAACCTGGGGACACAGGTATTTTCTTTTTTAAATGTTTATTCATTTTGAAAGCGAGTGAGCACATGCACACAAGGGGCAGAGAGAATGGGAGAGAGAGAATCCCAAACAGATTCCACACTGTCAGTGGAGAGCCCAACACAGGGCTCGATCTCACAAAGCGGGAGGTCATAACCTGAGTGGAAATCAAGAGTCAGATGCTTAACCCCACTAAGCCACCCAGGCATCCCACACAGCTATTTTTTTTTTAAGGACAAAAGTCAGAAGAACAGTCTGAGAGTTAATGAGGGAACAGGTAACAGTACAAAATAATTGAAGGGGAGAGGTGGATGAGAAGGTAGTTTACAAAGGTAAATTAGAATGACCAAATATGCAATTGACATTTATGCTTGGGAGATTGTAATTTTACAGTTAGGTGCAGAAAAGGTGAAAAGCCAGATACAAAATTTTAATGAATGAGACTTAAAGTAGGTAATGGAAAAAGAAAAAAGAATATTAGTGAGGTTGAAGGAAGGTTCTGCTGTTGATAATGATAATGACATTGTTTAGAAAGGAAAGTCTTAAGTGGCACCTGGGTGGCTTAGTCAGTTAAGTGTCTGATTTTGGCTCAGGTCATGATCTCGCAACTTGTGGGTTCAAGCCCCACATTGGGCTCTGTGCTAACAGCTCAGAGCCTGGAGCCTGCTTCGGATTCTGTGTCTCCCTCTCTCTTTGCCACTCCCCTGCTCACACTCTGCCTGTCTCTCCTTCAGAAATAAATACTTAACAATTTTTTAAAAAGAAAAAAAAGAAAGGAAAATCTTAAGAAGATTTAGAGGTTGAGGGAAAGGAGCCAGAGAGGGGAATGACTGATAATTAGTGCAGAGCATTAAAAAAATGCATAATAAAGTAAAACACTGGATCTACACATTGTAAATACTTAGTACAACACCTACCTCTACCTCCATAGCCCCTTCTTTCTATTTTGGAGGTAGGCGTAAACTACAGTAAGTCTTTTTTTTTTTTTAACTTAATGAAAAATCTATCTTAGTTGTTGATAAGTTGTCATTTTGTAAAATGTTTCCAAAATTGCGCAGTTTCTAATATTAGGGAGTGGACTCTTCCCTTTTAGAGACCCAGAATGTGGGTCTCTAAACTCAGGGTCCAGCACTGCCTTTTATGAGCTTGGGCATAGTGTTGTAAATGTCTCTGCTTGGGCACGGTGTTGTAAACGTCTCTAGGTATGTGGTCTCAGCTCTAAAATGGGGGATGGGCATTAAAGAGGGCCTTTGTTGGGATGAGCACTGGGTGTTACATGTAAGTGACGAATCACTAAATTCCATTCCTGAAAACATTATAGCACTCTATGTTAACTAACTTAAATTTAAATTTAAAAAAATAAATGGTAATAATCTCTACTTGCAAGGTTTTTCTCAGGATTACTGGAAAAGTATTATTGAAAAGTATAGATTGTAAATAATTGATAAAGAATAAAACCCTAGAATGGACTGTCCTGGGTTCCAATCTAGGACAATCTCACTATGCCTCTGATTTCTCATCTGTGAAATGGGTAAGATAGTGCTACTTATCTCATGCGGTTGTTATGATGAGCAAATGAGAACATGCGTGTAAATACAGAGCCTGGGACAGCATTAAGTGCTCAGTAATTTAAAGTGGAGTGAAAATCGGGGCATCTGGGTGGCTCAGTCAGTTAAGCGTCCAACTTCGGCTCAGGTCATGATCTCGCAATCTGTGGGTTCGAGCCCCGCATCAGGCTCTGTGTTGACAGCTCAGAGCCTGGAGCCTGCTTCAGATCCTATGTCTCCCTCTCTTCTCTGCCCCTTCCCTGCTCATGCTCTGTCTCTCTCTGTCTCTCAAAAATAAAAAAATAAACATTAAAAAAAAACTTTTAAAAAAGTGGAGTGAAAAATCTAAGAACAAACAGAAAAAAAGAAGAAAAATTTTCTCCAGTTGTTAATGAAAGCTAAGAACGAACTTTGCTAATTTAATCATTTATTCAAATTAGTCAGAGCTGCTGTGATAAAGTTTACCATTTGCTAAAAGAGTTCAATTTAATCATTTATTATATAATAGTAACCAAACAGTACTACCTGACATGCACCCTAGTCTTTTTTCCCTCAGTCATTCGTGTTGAGAAATGTAATAAAAAAAATACTGCTTTTGTTCTTGATTTAAAAAAAAAAATAAGCTGTAATTAATTGCAATGAAGTAGATAAGGCA
>NW_027530974.1:727602-740387 GCF_008692635.1 Crocuta crocuta | reverse complement strand
TTTTTTTTTTTTTAACTTAATGAAAAATCTATCTTAGTTGTTGATAAGTTGTCATTTTGTAAAATGTTTCCAAAATTGCGCAGTTTCTAATATTAGGGAGTGGACTCTTCCCTTTTAGAGACCCAGAATGTGGGTCTCTAAACTCAGGGTCCAGCACTGCCTTTTATGAGCTTGGGCATAGTGTTGTAAATGTCTCTGCTTGGGCACGGTGTTGTAAACGTCTCTAGGTATGTGGTCTCAGCTCTAAAATGGGGGATGGGCATTAAAGAGGGCCTTTGTTGGGATGAGCACTGGGTGTTACATGTAAGTGACGAATCACTAAATTCCATTCCTGAAAACATTATAGCACTCTATGTTAACTAACTTAAATTTAAATTTAAAAAAATAAATGGTAATAATCTCTACTTGCAAGGTTTTTCTCAGGATTACTGGAAAAGTATTATTGAAAAGTATAGATTGTAAATAATTGATAAAGAATAAAACCCTAGAATGGACTGTCCTGGGTTCCAATCTAGGACAATCTCACTATGCCTCTGATTTCTCATCTGTGAAATGGGTAAGATAGTGCTACTTATCTCATGCGGTTGTTATGATGAGCAAATGAGAACATGCGTGTAAATACAGAGCCTGGGACAGCATTAAGTGCTCAGTAATTTAAAGTGGAGTGAAAATCGGGGCATCTGGGTGGCTCAGTCAGTTAAGCGTCCAACTTCGGCTCAGGTCATGATCTCGCAATCTGTGGGTTCGAGCCCCGCATCAGGCTCTGTGTTGACAGCTCAGAGCCTGGAGCCTGCTTCAGATCCTATGTCTCCCTCTCTTCTCTGCCCCTTCCCTGCTCATGCTCTGTCTCTCTCTGTCTCTCAAAAATAAAAAAATAAACATTAAAAAAAAACTTTTAAAAAAGTGGAGTGAAAAATCTAAGAACAAACAGAAAAAAAGAAAAATTTTCTCCAGTTGTTAATGAAAGCTAAGAACGAACTTTGCTAATTTAATCATTTATTCAAATTAGTCAGAGCTGCTGTGATAAAGTTTACCATTTGCTAAAAGAGTTCAATTTAATCATTTATTATATAATAGTAACCAAACAGTACTACCTGACATGCACCCTAGTCTTTTTTCCCTCAGTCATTCGTGTTGAGAAATGTAATAAAAAAAATACTGCTTTTGTTCTTGATTTAAAAAAAAAAATAAGCTGTAATTAATTGCAATGAAGTAGATAAGGCATCATGTGAAGTGGTCACTGTTCACTGCAGAAGTCCTGGATCAGAGTAAGAAGCACTAATAAGTAATCTTAACAGTACATTTTCTTATTTAGGATGCTATTAATGAGGTAGCTGTCAGATTTATATGCCACTACAAATCAAATATCTTTGTAATACAAAGTCTATTTGTTACACAACAACAAGGTCTCTAAGTTTACCTTTCCATCTCTGATATGTGATGAAGTTATTTCATTTGTTGCAGAATAAAATCTGTACCATTTCTAGTCATTATCCTTTTTCCATTGATATCTTAGTGCTTGTTACAGTAAAATTCCAACAGAATTACACAACTGAGAAAGAATGATTTGATAGGTCCTAAAAGTATATACCCTAATGGATTTCTGATGGAGATTGAACTTGATGGCAGTATGTTACGTTCTTGAAGTTAGAAATTAATGTTATATTTTTAGGGGACATTCTTGGCATTGCTTTTACCTTTGGGGAGGGGGGGAAGAATATCATAACTTTTCTTCTTTTCTCAGACAAATGACCAAGCAGGAAATTTTTTATAAATTACAAAAACATTCACTTTGAATAGCATGCTGTGATTCCCAGCTAAGTCACTCTGGTTCACCCTGTCCTTTGCATTTCTGCAGACAGCAATAATCAAAGCAGTATGGTTGCCATGCATAGTCTGATTTGTCAGTGTAGCCCCAGGAGTTCAAAAGTCTTCTCTCTTTTGGGGTGTAGAACAAGAGGAAAGGGCAATGCTGGCCCCGCTGACTGACTAGATGGCTGTCCAGTGGCCTGACTGGCCCACTATTGAAATGGTTTAAATGAAGTCTGTGGGTTTCATTCTCCAGACTAGAAGACAGTGTCTCTTAGGGAATGACAGGTGGGAGATAACATAGGAGGAGGGAAAGGATGGAAAACATTGGAGGGGAAGCAGACAGCCCACAGACTGGCAAAATGGACTCTGTTTGCCCTTTGACACCTAGGGAGCCCAGAGGCCAAGAAACAATCATGATATTGCCTCAGCACTTTCCACTGTGATCTTTATGAACTAAAAATGCAAGGTTGTTTTTAACACTATAAAAACACTGGTTTGTCCCTTTGCCTTTGTAGTATCTGGCCAATGTCAGTTTAGATGTATTCCACCATTTCTCCTACTCTTTCTTGGTATGAGAAAGTGGCATAAAGTTCAGATTAAACACTTAACTTCTTTACTTGGATTTGCAGACACATTAATTTGATATATGATGAAGACAAACAAGCAGAAAGAGAATGAGTGGGAGAATCCACTTATTCTAAGATAGCTCTCCTTTTTCAACTTCAAAATGAGAAATAATTATATTTATCTCTGTCGCATGGAGATAACTAGGCTGTAAATTAATTTCCATGCAGGTTTTTCTAATAAATTACAGAGTTTTGCTTTTTTCCAGAATCAGAAGTCCAATATGGCGTTTTCTGGGTCAAGTGCTCAGGGCCTCTGACCCTATTTCTTTATAACAAGGGCTCTATCCCCTTAAATCCATAAATTATCTGAAACATCCTTTTAACTTCTCTGAGGAGAGGTGCCAGATTGCTTAAATATTTCCTGTTTTATCAGAGTTCTATATTCATTTTTCACTTGTTTCAACATAGTTTCCTCCTATAGTTAAATCAGCATTTCAGAATTCAACATTGAGTGGGGAGCTTACAGATAAATGATAGAACTTTGTAGCCTGAAATAGATAAATCTTGGGCCATTGCCAGTAGGTAAATAACTAACTTCTATTCAAGCAATTTAGAAGTGATCAGCTACAAGGTCGAGCAACTCAGGGCACTGTAGCCTAATGCACTTTTTAATGAGTAAATCATTGCTAGCTGGTGCTCTCACAGTTTAACTCCTTTTTAAATATACTGCCCATGAGTTATGCCCCTAAAAAGCAACTGAGGTACCCTAAGGGCCAGAAGGGGACTGAGAACATTTACAAATGAGTGTGACACTAATGTGAACCAATGGATTATTTGCATTCCACTGCTTCAGTTATCACTTAGTGGCTGCAGGCTCCGATGGCAAGCCTGTGGACTGCATTATGTTAGCCTCAAAAATAAATGCTAATATCTGTGATGTTTTCACATTCCCCACCATATTTGGTAAATTGTACTAGCTTAGACCCCTAAGGGCTGCCAAGAGTCTTATTGGCAAAAATGCCACTTTGGTGAAGACATAACTTGACTACCAGTCCTATTTGTAGGCTTTCCCGGTTGACACTACGTCATTTCCTCCCCAGGACTCTGAGATTTGTGCTTTTTATTAAATGTTGACAATTTGAGTTATGTATAAATTGCCCTCTTATATCACATTTTCCTTTGTTGGCAGTGTTCTTTTGATCTTTATAATTTTTTATAAAAGAAGTTTGCAACTATCTAAGTTTCCTGAATGGTTGTCTGAGTCTGATTTTCACGTAGATTTTTGATTGGGTACTTGGGACCAGTTAGTGAGAAAAGTAAGATGTGAGGGATAGAAGGACAATAACTGAATAATTCACAATTCCCATGTGCAGGTTGATCATGGCCTTTTCCATAAATTGAGGTTCTTGCTCTAATTCTATCATTTTTTATCAAAATCTGCAGTAGTTGGAAATTGTATGCTAAATATTACATAGGTAAGTGAAGAATAGTTTTGATTAAATAAACATGTGACAGTATACTTTAGTATTATAAATTTTGTTAAGACAACTTAAAACATATGAGATCAAAGTGTGTTTTTTGGTATATATGATGTTTAAATTAAATTAGCATTAAAATTTAAATGTTAATATTTATGAAACTTTTTAAATCATTTGGCTTAATATACAAAATAATTTGTACATATTTAGGTAGGAAGAAAAATCTCCAGGTGCTGACTTTTTTTTAAAAAATATTTATTTATTTTTGAGAGAGAGCACATGAGCAGGGGAGGGGCAGAGAGAGGGGGAGACAGAATCAGAAGCAGGCTCCAGACTCTGAGCTGTCAGCACAGAGCCCGATGCGGGGCTCGAACTCACAAACTGCGAGATCATAACCCGAGCCGAAGTCAGGCACTTAACCGACTGAGTCACCCAGGTGCCCCTCTAGGTGCTGACTTTTAGTTATGTCTCTGTTCCTTAATCTGTGGGTCTATGCGAGTTAAAGACTCACCTAAATTTTTTTAGTAAGACAGGGTGTTAGAGTAGATACATGACATATTTCCAAGCCTTTCTAGTTTTCAAAATATGTTTTATAGTAGATGTAGAAAAATCTTTTTATTATCTAAATTAGTCTTTAAGATATTTAATATGTGTTTTATTTTTCTTTTTATTACTAACTTTTTTAAAGTTTTTTTTTTTAAGTTTATTTTGAGAGACAGGCTGAGCACATGCACACGTGGGGGAGGGGCAGAGAGAGGGAGAGACAGAATCCCAGACAGGCTCTGCACTGTCAATCCAGACCCCAACACAGGGCTCAAACCCTCAACTGAGTCCAAGTCATATGCTTAATCGACTGAGCCACCCAGGTGCTCCAATTACTAACTTTAATAATCTAGTGATTAGGGGGTGCCTGGATGGGTCAGTCAGTTAAGCATCAAACTCTTGGTTTAGGCTCAGGTCATGATCTCACAGTTTCATAAGTTCGGGTTCTGCTTTGGGCTCTCCACTGGCAGCAGGGAGCCTGCTTGGGATTCTCTTTCTCCCTCTCTCTGCCCCTCCCCCACTTAATGCTGCCTGTCTCTCTCAAATAAATAAATAAACTAAAAATATGATAAAAGTAAAGTCCATTGATTAATATATAAAAAAGACCAATAAAAATTATGATGAATTCCATAAAATTATATTTTTTAAGTAAAAAGGTCTAATGTGTGTATTTTATTTTATTTTAGCTAATTTTTAGTTAATATACAGTGCAAAATTCATTTCAGTAGTAGAATTCAATGACTTATCACTTACATATAATAACCAGTGCTCACCACAATAAGTGCCCACCCTAATACCCATCACCCATCCAGACCATCTCCCACACACCTCCCTCCATCACCCCTCAGTTTGTTCTCTGTCTTTAAGAATCTCTTGTGGTTTGTTCCCTCTCTCCCCCCTTCACCTTCCCATATGTTCATCTGTTTTATTTCTTAAATTCCTGTATTTATTTTTAATGTCATAAATTACATATGTGTAAAAAAAGTGACGTTTTCCTCTTGGTAATGGCTTCTACTGCTACTGCCAGCATAGCTACTATTTTATGAGCTACTATGAACCAGGCTAAATCATTACACTGTTGTGTTTAATCTTCACAACTGCATGCCTGATATATATATTATTAACTTTGTTTTTCAGATGAAAAAAATAGAGCTAAGCTCTAAGTTATATAACTATAAATATAAACAAAGGAATTCTGAATTGGATGAAACCCAAACTTTTTTCTATTATATCATATTGCCTTGTCCTTATAAACCCATTCTTGAATATCATCAGATAGTGAATTCAAGAGCCACAGAATTTTAAGATCCTATCTGTAGCCATATTATCATGATATGATATCATGATTATCATAGCATGATAACCATGCTTATCAAATAATCAGAAACAAAAACTGTGTTTGGATTCTCTTGATCACTGACTCCGATTGTAGGTCACTTGCCAGGTATTGCTAATGGTATTGAGTTTGAGATTGAATTTTAGAGTTTTTATTTCCTTCCTAAGTCCAAATGTGGAGTTTTTTCATTTCATTATTTCTCTGTCTTCTTTTTAAGTGATCCTAAGTCACAGTCATTCTAACTGCAAAATACGAAACTTTTTAGTCAACTTATCATCCTATCCTAAGAGCACCAAAATAGCACTTCTGATTACATTTTGGTCAATTTCATTCCAACTGTTTATTAATATTTGAATACAAGTGTATGTGCTCATGTGTACACATACATGCTAAGTTAAATGGAAGATGATTTTAGTTATAACCAATATTTGTATTTCTAAGTAATACTGTATATCTATAAACAACAACAGCAATAAGAGCAACAACTCAATAGCTCTTTAATCAACCTCACTGAGAGTACTGTGCATGGATTTTCTCTTCCTCTAGTTTTGAGGGACCAAGGACTGTAAAGAATTCTCATCCCTCTGCTGCCTGGTAAATATGCTTAATTTAGACAGCATAAACTGTACGTTCCAGTTTGAAAATGCCATCCCATGTTTTTAAGGCAATGCCTTCCTTGGTTGATTTAGAAAAAGAGTTCTAAAAATAAGATACCATAAATAAACCTACTTATGTGTGTGTTCAAAAATAATCATTTTGATTATCTTTTGTGGATGTAGGTTCCTTGACATACATAGGACCTTGTCTGGGAAAAGACTCTATCAACTTTTTCTGTAGCTGTAAGACTTGGAATCACACTGCTCTTTCTCTGTGATTCTTGAAAGTATGTAGGCTTCTTTCTACTTATAATCCTTGCCAGATCTCTGTCGGAGTGTTGGTCGACTTGCCAGATCTTGAGTGATGTCTTTTGCTTCATCCTGCTGTGCATCTTGCAGGAAAGCAGATGCTCTTGACCATCTGAGTAATCTGAATCCTGTTATTTCCAGTAAACTCAGTAGGATTTCTGGGATGAGAGTTGGAGCCGTCCTTCTGAAACACTGAGATGAGAGATGAGAAGTTTACTGAAAAACAGAACAGGCATTTTTTGGTAGATAAATGTGTCTCATTTATGTGGCTCTTATTTTAATCAAATCTTTGAAGTTTTAAGGAGAACACATTATTTCTTCAGATTCACTTCTTTTGAGTAGTTACTGTTGCCCTT
The DNA here is from genome assembly GCF_008692635.1 of Crocuta crocuta. Lineage (NCBI taxonomy): Eukaryota > Metazoa > Chordata > Mammalia > Carnivora > Hyaenidae > Crocuta > Crocuta crocuta. Next base: position 733,391 of record NW_027530974.1, on the reverse strand, counting down.
GCAAGCCTACATGGCAGAGATTTATGATGATGTACTTTAGGGATTTATTTGAAATTGCTTTACTTAAGCCTATATTCAGCCTACTTTTTGCCTAGAAATAAAACAGTTATAATTTCCAGTCTCAGGTGTTTGTTTTTTTAAAATTGCTTAATGATTTTTAAAAATATCAGGTCTTACAAGTTTGAATTCAAAACAGGGGCTTGGCTGCAAATAGTTTTAAATGTAGTATAGAGTATTATAGCTTCTCTTTGTGTTTGTTTCATCCCACTTCTTCCATGTTCTGGATATACATCCCAAGGTTAGTGTCTATTTCATTGGTTCCAGTTCTGCAGGAAAAGGCTGCTTCTCCAATAAGTTCAGTCTATTTGATTTCTCAATGCCACCCCCTTTTCCTCCTGCCTAGTTTTTTTTTTTTTTAATAGATAAATGCCTTCCTTACTGAGAAGAGCACCCATTTCTAAAAATTCATCATTTTGCATCTAGGAAATATACTTCAGGAATTATTTTACCTTTGGTTCAGTCTAAAATTGTCAGCATAATAGGATGTTCTTTTATTGTTCCTTCCTCTTTGATTTCTGCTATCATATCTCAATAGCAATTTATGTCCTTTCTTCCTAGTTTAGTTTTTCTTTAAGTACTGTCACTACCTGTATGTATCTACTTTTCAATTTCAGTGTCCATCAGAATACACAGAAACCTTGTCATGGGTAGGTAGTGACTGAGATTTCCAACCGGATGTGGGGCATTGTTTCTGTTGCTGGAATTATCTTTGTTTCTAGTGATTGTCTAAATATATTAATGGAATTTGGTTGTAATTGGGAAAATACTGAATCAACCATATTGCCTTTGACCTTTGCTTTGAAAGATACCATATAGGTGCATACTTTCTTGTTACCTTGGCAGAAATAACCAACTCTAGCAGCTGTTGGGAGATTAACTAAAATGGCTAGGAAACAAGGCAGTGTGCTTGCAATACTAGGTAAAGGAGGGGTCCTAAGCAATATTGGGTAAAACAAGAAGAGTAAGCCCCAACTTAGCCCAATTACTTTAAAAATTTCTTCTCATAACAGTAAAATGCTTTTGTAAACTTTCTTTCTCTTCCTTTTTATTTTCAGACTATGCCTTACTACCTCTGTAATACAAGTGCTATTTAAGAAAATACATCATCACTTACTGTTATACATAGCAAGTCAAATATTTGTTGAATAAAAAAACTAATTCATTATCTCCCTTTTCATGTTTATCAAAGAGCTCTCCATATCTCAGGTATGGAATGAGGTTATATGTTCATAAAGCAAAATGAGTAGTGTCTCCCCAGGCCCTTTCATTACAGAACCAGGGTCTACTTTTTCTCACCTGGAAAGGCTAGACTGCCAGTACCTACAGAACTGGCCACATCTTGGAACACTCTTCTGTGTCTCGTGCATAATACCTAGATTAGAACTCACTACGTGACGAAAAGTGTTAAGAGATGTCTTCGAAATGCAACCCATTTCCAAATTGACCAACTGAAATCATCTGTCCTGTGTTTGCCCTGGTAAGTTAGTAGATCAATCTGTCAGAATGTTTTCCATAAAGTACTAGGTTTTCTGCTACCTAAACACAAAGAAATAAAATTGAGAGAAAATCTATAGTGAAAGGAACTTCTCTGTGTTATCTCAGTATAAAAAACTTGAGTAACATGATGAGAAAGATGAATAAATTTCTTTCTTCAAGAAATATTCACATTTTTATTTAATAAAAATGTCTATGTTGATTCATAATTCTGAGTTCACCTGAAGTGTACTTGCCCGCCAGCTTGATTCCTTATTAGCAATAATAAGAATAATATATTAGAATGTTTTAGGTCAGTATTCAGACTCTGCAGGTATACTTTAGAAAGATTGCTGACAATTCTGAGAAATTCAACCACTTTCCTTGGTTACCTTTCTAGTGGTTTGTCCTTCTTACAGTCAAGTTATCCTTCTCACTTATATCTAAATATTTTTCTATATTTTATACCCAGTACCTTTTTAAATAGAGAATACCCAATTAATTATTATATTTTCTATGTCCAAAACTAGATTTTAGAAATAATCCTTGAATTCTTTTTTCATTTTTCTTAATTCACAACTTTTTGCACTCATTTATTTAGCAAATATTTACCAAATACCACCCATTTATTGAGAATCCATTGTTTGCTGGGGATGGATAACAAAATGAATATACTGCAGCCTCTTTCCTTGCATGGTCACTGAATATGCTCAGTGAGATCAATTGCAAAAGCAGTGGTGAGTGTGATGATAGCTTTAGGCCCGGATATGTTTAGGACTGTTTCATACCCCACTTTCTATCATTTGCTCTCTTGAATACCTATCTATTGGGAATATATTCACCTTTTAGAGTCTTATAAATTGTATTTCTAAATGCTATTTTTCACATACCTATTGACCTGGTTCTCTACAAGATTCTGCAGAAAGTGCACTGGATTTGTTTATACTGAAATTCACATTTCTAGGGATTAAATAATATCTGTTAAGAACATTAACATGTACATTGGCATATTTCATCTCACCCTTCTCACACTTCTGTGAATGTAACTTACTTTCTTCATATAAAGTTCTGTGTGGCCAGTAGAAATGTTAGAGCATAGCCCCACAGTACTGGATGTCACACGTCTACATCTGTACAAAATGGAGTACATGTGCAGAGCCAAGAATTCCCCTGTGGTTGCTGGTTACGTTCTTGAGGGTTAACACATCACATCATCCCTTAGAACACCCATCGTTGTAAAAATGGAAGAATATCCCTGAGCAACAAACTGATATAGATTGTTTTACATAGCTAGCTAACTGAGGACTTTTTAAAGAGAATTCTGCACACAAGTATGTATTATAGATACTGGGAGCAGGACATTAGCCAGCCACATGGTCCAATCAGCTAAAAGAGCAAATAGGTTTGGCTGACATCTAAATCGTGACAGTTTACTTCAAAGAGCAAAGGATTTTGCATATAGATCTTATAACTTGTATAATTTTACTCCCTGGAGGAAGCATTTCTCAAAAAAAAAAAAAGTGAAATTGCTCTAAAATCCACATCCCGGCATATACATTGTAAAGGTCTGTTGTGCCAGGTGGCCAACGAAACAGTGCACCTGCCACCCATTTTAGTCTTTAAATCTCTCCCGGTAGATTACAAATGACCCATGTTGGTTATGTCTTAAATTTTTTCCCTCCAAAATGTGCTTTTATGTAAATACCCAAGGTCAAAAGAGGATAATGGACAACTTGACAAAAGAAGGTGTGCCTTCAATCCTCACTCTTTATAGGCCCCTTAATTTCTTCCATCAGTTCTGCTGAACATCTGGGTTTATGCTGCAAACTGAAACCACTCTTCTGTGGGTCTGACTGTGAGGCTTAGGAAAAGTTAGGTGAATATAGTTCTTTCAACACAGAGGGCATATCAGCTTCAGCAGCGGTCCTTCTCTGAGGTGACCCTAAAGAGAACAGAAGAGACTCACCTCGCTGGTCATCAGTATGTCCAAAACCAAAGCTTGAGGCTACTCATTTCTGTCCTTGTGAGGACCATGGCTCTGATTCAGAGTAGTAGCAGAAAGTTCTATTACACTGGCATTTTAGCCATAATGTTCCCCAAGGTTCCCACATCATCTCTTTTTCCTGGTTTATTCACTATGGGAAGGGATAGTACAGATGATCAGAAAACTTCTGTACCTATGAGAATTAATCATCTTATTTTTCCCCAGAAACAAAGAAAGAAGGGAAGAATTTGAGCTCTCATGGTATATTCTAAGTAAAAGTTTGTTGAACAAACAAACAAGTGTAACAGTAAAAATACCTAATATTTTGATTGTATATCAGAGGTTTTGGAAAGCTCTCCTATGAGTAACCTCATTTAATCAGTCTTCAGGATAGCACTAGTTCGTACTATTATTCCCATGTTAAGTGCGAGAGACAAAAATCACAGAAGTTCAGGAATTGTCCAAAAGCCAGGCATGAACATAAGCCTAATAGTCTCAACCGCCTCCACCTCATGCCTGATACAGCAACCTCCCCATAACCTAGCCATGGGTTTGTTTCTTTAATAAATTATCACAGTCATTTTCTGAGTCTATTTATTACATCCTGAGGATGACATCCTTTAAGTTAAAGATTATAAAAATCAATAAATGGTCTCTTTTATGTTACATTTTGAAAACCTCTTTTTTTCTTATCACCTTCAGCTCCAGAGCATAACAGAAAACAGACCATATCTTCAACTTTACTAACATCACCTTATCTTTACTTTTTTTAAGTGAAGATAAAAGATTGCATAGGTTATTTTGAGTGCATATTTTAAAACATGAGATTAACAGTGTATTATTCTTATTTTAAGCAAATGTGACCTTGTCAAGTTTACTTTGGCATAATATTCGGCTAAGAAATTGTGAAGATGTTTGGCAATAATATAAGAAAAAACACACTGAGTATCTTGAGATATAATATAGTTACTTGAAGAATAGTAGTAAAGATTCTATACTCTGAAATTTCAAAAAATTTCTAATCTACCTGTGTAATTCTGGTTTTCAGTTGTTTTGTGAGAATAGTAGAGGGCCATGGGTTTTATTTTGTGTGCATGAGTGTGCATGTGCATATGTGTGTGTTAATTGGCTAAAATATTTTATAATGTATCCCATGACATTTATATGCATTTAAAAATCATTTTAAACCTGAAACTCAGAGATTGTGTTGGTACATCTCTTTCCAGACTTTATGTATACATACGTAAATAGAAAAGAGAGTGAAAATAAAACATATTTGGTTAACTAAAAAGAAGATGTAGTTTATCTATACGATGGAATACTACATGGCAATGAGAAAGAATGAAATCTGGCCACGTGTAGCAACATGGATGGACCTTGAGGGTGTTATGCTGAGCGAAATAAGTCAGGCAAATACCATATGATTGCACGTATAGGAGGATTAGGAGGAACTTAATGGAGGACCAAGGGGGAGAAGAAGGGGGAAATAGTGGGGGAGAGGGAGAGAGGCAAACCATGAAAGACATGGTTTGAATGCTGACAAAAACTGAGGACTGATGGGTGTGGGGGGGGAGGGGAGATGTGCATGGAGGAGGGCACTTGTGGGGATGAGCACTGGGTGTTATATGGAAACCAACTTGACAATAAGCTATTTGTACAAAAATAAAAATAAAAAATAAAAAGTATACCAGTATTTTTGTAACTAAACATTAAAATCTATTTTTTGTAATGCAAACATCAAAATTGATATTCTTCTAAATTATTTAGATTCATTAGTTTGAAAGAGTTTTTTCAGTAGAATTTTTTTGGATATTTTTATACTATTTTACAGTTTTATATTCTTTTTATTTTGGATTATATGTGCCCAAGAATAAGTAACCTCAACTATGAGACAGTCACCTATTTTCCAGAGAAGAAACAAAAAATGTTCTAAGCCAACTGAATAATTAAACATTTAGGGATGTGGACAAAATGGCCAAATGACTATAAGTGTTCAATATACTAAATTAAGTATCTACACATCCTTTAAATCACCAGATACTTAGCAATAGTGGCGATTCTTTCTACTCATATTTTATAAAACTGTTTTATTCAATATCTTTGGAGACATCTTTGATACCTCCCTGAGTTATCTCTCTTTCAGAGCACATGCTGTTCATCCAGGGCTTTTGAGTTCATTGATGGTGCTGCCAGAGGAAGGTCTATCCCAAACCACAAGTCTTCAGTGCATAACATGAGGACACGGACGTGTGCTGTTTCATTCATTGAATTG
>NW_027530974.1:610913-727453 GCF_008692635.1 Crocuta crocuta | reverse complement strand
CTTTCGCTTAGGTCATGATCTCGCGGTTCGTGGGTTCGAGCCCCGCGTCGGGCTCTGTGCTGACTGCCAGCTCAGAGCCTGGAGCCTGTTTCAGCCTGTGACTCCCTCTCTCTCTGACCCTCCCCTGCTCACACTGTCTCTCTCTCTCTCCTAGAAATAAATAAAAAATATTAAAAAAAAATAAAGTGCTTTCTAAAGTATTGTTAACATCAAATTCATAATTATGAGGTCATACTTTACAATAATTATAGCTAATTTTTTTACCTCTTTTTTAAAACAGATTCTTTCATGACCCCTTGAAGCATGGAAACTAGGATTGATTGATGTTTAATTAACATGTCTTCCCTCTTGCTCAGCCATCCCAACATAGTACTTAGGTGTTCAAAATAATATAACTGAGAGGCTGCCCCATAATAAGCAGGATTTTGTTAGGACTTAAATATGAAGTGACTCTCTTTTTGCTGAGGGGTATTAGCAGGAAAATTTTCAGTTTAAACTACAGCTATGAAAGAAATGTCCACCTCTTCACTGTTCTTGCTCTATTGCTTCTTCAACTTCACGTTTCTTCTGTGGAGCTTTTCTGTATAACCAAAATAACAAACTTGAAATCCCAGTAGGCCAAAGCGAAAAACTAGAGTCAAGAACAGAGTGACTGCTAGCACGGCAGGCTCAGTGGCCATCCTGTCCCCAGTGGGGTGGCGCACTTCGGTGCCCTGTGACAGACCATGGTTCCCCTCCCATTGCTGCATTCGCCTCCTGCAAGCTGTAGCTATAGCCTGACTCCAGTACAGCTGTGACTGGTGGAGAACACGAAAGCACAATCGATTGATTGTTTCATATGAATAAAGTGAGTGTATGGTGTCACAGGATTTAATTGAGTTCTCATGGATGTTGGTACTTTGAAAGAGGTTGACACTTGCCTTTTCTCCGCATACTGTGGCCCCTCTAAATGAGGTAGGGTGTTGTGCTTTCCTCCTGTCACCAGCTTCTCTCATCCATTAAGCTAGTCTTTCACCAGGCTGGCCTTACTGCGGTGCTTGAAACCACAGATAAAGAAGGAGGACCATTATCACTTAAAAATAAGTACACTGCTTTGGTGTTGAGGTCTCTCAGCTTTGTACATAGTAAATACCTTCAGCCTTTTCAGTCCTTTTCCCTCAGTGCTTGTTTCTTCAGTGCTCCCTGAATATTGAGTGTCAGCTGGTATTTCATTTCTGAGTGTCTAAACTTGTGTGCCCCGTTTCCAGGGAACAAGTGCCCCAATGTAGGCTGGGAAGTCATTGCTCAAAATTCCATTTCTTTATTGAATGGTTGAGTTGTGGCATTGCACTCTTCTTCCAAAGGTGGGGCAGGATGGCTGGCAATGGAATTAAGCATGCGGATGTGGATCTAGCCTAAGTGAAAACTGTCTTAAGGAAAAGTGGTAGGAGTAGGTCAGGATGCAGAACACCCTCTGACCCACACAGTTCATGCTGGGATAAGGAATAACCGTCCTGACAACTTCCCTTTTTTTCTGCAAAGTGTCAGCCCAGCCTTCAGCTAGTCCATTCTCCCACACCTCTGTAAGGTAGGTTTTTCTTGTCTTCATGTCTCATATAAAGACACAGGATGAGAATAAGTAATTTGCCTAAAGCTACCGGGGCTGTCCCTCATTATCCATGTCTCTCTGTCTTTCCTCTCCTGTGGAATAGCTCACCCAGACTCATAAAAGTGTGGGGATTTAAGCAGTTCCCAGAAACCTGTATGATGCAAGAATCTTATGCCACTTGTTGCTCTTGAAAACATTGTGTTGCCTGATTCTGCAGCACCGTGTTAGCTTATAACAGCAAAGCACAGACTGAAAATACGTAAACAGCTGTTGGGGGCTAGGAGGCGGACCAGTGGGGAGGCCGAGTGTAACAGAATAGGCTGCCAAATTCTTGGCTGCCATATGTGCTGTGTAATACTTGTCATCTCAAGTGAGTCATTAAAAGGTTTCCCCTTAATGGGGCTTTGAAGTGCTGGGACAGCTTGAGCGCATCTATAAATTGCCACAAACAGCCCTCTGACTGAGTTAGCTAATTGCTTGCTCTTTGACTTATTAGGATCAACTGAGTTAAATAATTTGTCACATGTGTGGCTCGTAATAAATAATGTGACTAGCCGGTTTGTGAGCTGTTTTGGTGATATATTGTGCCCCTTTTGGATGTTATCACATATAGCTAGCAAATGCAGGCTGTTTTATTCGTAGGACTATCATATCCCTGCATAAAGAGTAAGTTCTGACAGAGCAACTGGGGAAAAAAATTTTAGAGTCTAATTACAAACCAGTGTGTTCATTTCATCTTCAACCTTTCCATAGGGCATTCATCATCACTTCTCTTGGTTATTAGACATATATATCACACATCATGCACGTCATAGGTGAAAGGATATAAATAAAAGTATTGAAATATTAGCATTAATATGGATTGAATTTTTATAGTTAGGGTATAATGTTTTGTCTTTGTGAAAAGTGAGATAATCCTGCCAGCAGCCTGGTGGATATCCTCAGTAGCTCAGTACTGCATCTAGGCCAGCATTTATGCTGTGGGCAAACAGTGGGCCAGACGCTGTAGGCCACACCAAGGGTATTGCTGTCCACTGTCAGAAGACAGACAGCAATAAGTGGAATAATTAGAATGATGGGCAAGGGAGAGATGATTTTGTAAAAGGGGATCTGGAAAGATAATTGTCCAATCATAGGAGAGGGAGTATGCTCTGATAGCTAGCAGTTACAATTAAGTACTTTTTTTGACCAGTAAATAATCTGGTACTTAAAGGTAGTCACTGCATGACACAGAAGGACAAAGTTGCCAGCACATCTGGACTGCCTGGCTTGAATATCAATATCATATATTTGTTTCCATTTGGGAAAAAGGGGGGGAAAGGGCAAGCAGCTTGCCATGTTGTTAATCTTAGTCTGGACTATGTTCTTGTAGAAAGTATTATGTGACTAGTAAGAAAAGAATTGAGCTGTTTTGTAACTATTTTTTTAAATCCTAACAAGAATACATCATAATTGGCTTTCCTTAATATTAGCAACAGCAGCTTAGAGCCACAATTTTGTTGTATTTAGCATAGAACAAATATATCTGAAATGAAGGAAGTTCTGCTTTTCTTTTATAAAATCTGTAGATTAGTCCTTCGTAATTTCATGAAGAAATAATTCTGTAACAAATAAGGATAAGAAAAGTCCATCTTACCAAAGGTTTCCTTCAGTGTTTCATTTCATGGAATGTCATTTATAATTTATTTGGCTGTGCTCCCCAAAGCCCTCAATTGAAATAATAATAGCCTTAACTTACACTTTTATGGCAATTTTAAAAATTAAAATATTGCATTCTCTAGATGTGTTACTTCAAAATTAACATTCTTCTGCTCTTTTCTCTAATGACCTATTCTTTTTCTCTCTTTGAATATAATTATTTAGGGTTTTAATATATCTCTGTGCTTGCACATTATCACTGAGACAACAGGCAATAAAAATGCCAGAAAGTCTCAAACAGTGAGGCCAAGAAGTCACAAACAGGCCCCAGCTGGAGGGTTTCCAGTTTGTTCTCCCCTTTCCCTCCACCTCTTTCCTGACCAGCCCTTTCTTTACCCATGGTACTTGGTAACTCCCTCCCTTCTGGATGTTCACTGTGTAATTAGATAATGGTTAAAGTGTGCGGGGTAAAGATATGGGATGTGAATGGCTGTGTTCAGTTTGGAGAAGATTAGGTATTTACTGTCTCATAAGGGGAAGCCACCCAAACCTGGATTTGCTTTGTATGCAAAATAGTCACTGTCTGCAGCTGCCCCCAACATTCATTTTTCCAGCATATGGCACAGGTGACATTATCAGTTTCCTGGGCCCTATTCATGTTTATTTTTGCTTACATATATACCCTTGGTAAAATTTATCATGTATGCCTTCTACAAGAAGTGATATATAGAAAAGTAAAACTATCGATATGGCTTAATTTAAATAATGATGTATGTTTCACATTTGTTTTGAATACTATTCCTGAATGACTTCTTAAATTTCATAGGTATGTCTTGGGTATAACAAAAGTAATGATTCTATTAAAAAGAATAGGTGTAAGTAAAGGGGTATTTAAAAATATTTATCTCAGAGTGCCTGGATGGCTCAGTTGGTTAAGCATTTGGCTCAGGTCATGATCTCACAGTTTGTGGGTTTGAGCCCCATGTCGGGCTCTGTGCTGACAGCTCAGAGCCTGAAGTCCCCTTCGAGTTCTGTGTCTCCCTCTCTTTCTGCCTCTCCCCTGCTCACATTCTGTCTCTGTCTCTCTCTCTCTCAAAAATAAATAAGCATTAAATTGTTTTTAAGAAAAAAATTAAAACATTTATCTCAAGATAACTGGCACTGGAGTATATTTCCTCCTCTTAAAAGACAAAATGTGCTGAGGTTGTACACACAGCCAATCTGAGGCTTCCCCTGTCACAAACAAAGACCCACAATGATAATTTGGCTTGGATTGCTTTGCAGCTGTGCTATGTATATGAAGAGGCGGGGTGGGGGGGAAGAATGATTGAGATTGTGGATTGATTAGCACCAACATATATTTTGCTTTTAAGAGCTGAGTCATTACTGAAAGTGCAAGCTGGATGAAGTACTCATCCTTAGCTCTTCTCTGTCATGTAAAATGGCAGGTGTGTCCTAGCTTTGTATACAAATCTGTCATCCCAGTAGCAGGGTTCTCATTTGGTACTGAGGAGCAAGGAGTGACTGAAAGAAACTGGCATTGATTTCATTGCTTTTTTCTGTAGATAAACCCTATGGAGTGGCCATTGAATTAAATCTTTCAAGTCAAGTGCCAAAGACAGCATGTTGGCAGAAACACAGTGGAGTCTGGCTGCTTGTCATGGCCTTATTCTCCCCTCTACCCAGAAAAGCAAGCACCAGTTGTGACCTGTTCCTCCCCACCTACAAAAGAGAGTAGGCACCACTTCCTCTGGGGGTAGCTGGTGGTGGACAAGCAGAATCAGAGACTACCATAACCCAAAACACCATGGTATACAAGTCTCAGTGGCTGCCTCCCCTATGCCAAGCTTTATGGAAACATCCTAAGAAATCAGTCTGCCTATGCTTATGACAGTAGCACACCAGGAGGAAGAACAGGGAGGTAGTCAGAGGACAGACACCTTTTGTCGTTAGCAAGTGTCCTCCAGAATATGAATGGGGAAATAGCCCACTAAATGTTACAGGACAGGATTGTCTCGGTCCCACAGCATGGCTCCAAACACTGGGTTTTGTGATTTCTTTTTCTACAGGTCTCAGCTTTTTATTTTTTTAACAATAAAATTTATTTTCTGCCCATAACCATTTCATTCTACTTTCCTGCCCTGCTGACAAGCAGGGGTAGAATGGTCCCAGGTTCTTCAGCATTCCTAACCATGTCAGAAATGTTACTGCGTGAACATCTAAAAGCTGTGGCTCTCACACAGATCGACAATTCAGAATACCCACATACCAGACATTCACCAGGGAGCAAGATCTTGACAGCCCTCCTCAGCTTCTGCCAAAAGCAAGTCTGAAATCATTGCTGTTAAAAGCATGACACCATGCCAACCTCTTCTTTGCTCTATAAACCATCTCTCTGCCTCAAATGAGATCACCCTAGAGAAACATACCTGACCCACATTTTCATTATCTCCCCCCACCTGAATGGTCTGCCCTAAGTTGTGATGTGTGTATATCTTTGCCTTTTATTTAGAGGTTCTATTTAGAAAAACAAAGGGTAAGAACTAAAGGAACAGTTTAGCATCTCCAAAGACATCTTTGAAAACATTCCCAGTTGTGTTATTCAGTATCCATGTATAAGAATTCATGTACCTCTTGCCAGAGAAAAGCATTCCTGAAGAAGTAGTACTTTCCTTTTATTCAAACAGCATGAACTTCATAACCTAGTGGGGCTTCCTTCTTGCTTTCAGTTGCATTATCCACTTACAGACTAAGGGAAGCTTGATGTCCGTGTTTTCTTCCAATTGACACAATATGACTTCAGATACCATTTAATATTTCCTTTTCAGATTGTTATTTGAATTTAGTCATTCACATTAAACATGTCTGAAATCATTTTTAGGAGAAAAGTAGATAAAAATCATGAGTTCATTAAAATGAACATTTTAAACTTAAAATTTACATAACGATCCTACTCCTGATATCTTTTTTTTTTAATTTATTTATTTCTAGGAGAGAGAGAGAGAGGCAGCGTGAGCAGGGGAGGGTCAGAGAGAGAGGGAGACACAGACTCTGAAATAGGCTCCAGGCTCTGAGCTGGCAGTCAGCACAGAGCCCGACGCGGGGCTCGAACCCACGAACCGCGAGATCATGACCTAAGCGAAAGTCGGACGCTTAACTGACTAAGCCACCCAGGCGCCCCCTATCTTTTTTTTAATTATTTTATTGAAATATAANAAGAGAGAGTGCAAAATGATTACCACAATAAGTTTAATTAACAACTATTATTTCATATAGCTACAAAAAGAAAAAAAATGTTTTTGTGTGTGTGAGAGAGAGAGATGAGAACTTTTAGGATCTACTTTCTTTACAACTTTCAAATATGCCACCCAGCACTGTTAATGGTCATCATGTTGTATATTACACCACTATATGTAATTTATCTTATAACTAGAATGTTGTAACTTTCTACTTCTGAATTCAAGTAACATACAATTATTGCTTTTTAGATTCTGAATTATTCAGCTATTTTATCTGGTTATTGAGTACCAGGGTGCTCAATCATATGTAATGTATTCTGTCATTCTGTAGCTACTGAACATTTATTTGTGACCTTTGTAGCAGAGTGTAGTAGAAAGAGGAGGTCTAAACTTAATTCAGAGATTTAGAAATGAATCCCAACTCTGCCCCTTTTGACACCTCTGAGATAAATTTCATCTGTAAAAGTCTTTTACTCAAAGGGTCTTTAAAATTATTAAAAGAAGTGCAGAATATATAAATGTCTATCTCTGTGCTCTGCAAAATAGTGTTCTCAATTTCCTTCCATCCTTTTTGGTTCCCAGAGTTTGAGACAATCTTGTGATGAAGTATACTCAGTTTATAAAACTAAGTAATTTACCTCAAATTACTGCTGTTTCCCTTGGGTCATCTCTATACTCACCCCATATTTATTAATATAGAAAATTGTTTCCCAGGTTACCTGATTACTCATTTAGGATAGATGGGTGAATAAATTTATGGGTAAACATCTACTGCTTGCAGAACAACTATTGAGAGGTCAAGTTAACATTTAGGACCCTGCTTCCTCTAGCTCTCTCACTGGGGGAGAACACATCTAACCATAGGTGTGCAAAGACACCTACAGTAACAGTGGCTAATTGGTGATAGTATGTTTCTCCATCTCCATTCTGCCTTCTGTTATCAGCATTCCTGAATATGTGTTTTCTTCAAATTTTCATGAGACAATTTTAGTTTTATTCTGATTTGTCTCCTCAGAATTTTCTTTGATTTGCTGACTTATCTTTATTAAACACCTAAAGCCATACTTATTAATAGTTCAAAATTAGTCAAACAATAGAGGGATTTTTCTTCTTACAGCTTTATTCCAAGATATGTGTCACATGTTTCTAGCAATCCTTGTGGTAGGCACCTTCTTGTACAGTACTTAGAGAAGGCTCACAGGTTTACATTTTCAGGTGGGGTGAGTATCAGAAAGCTGGTAGGAGAATGTACAGTGTTGTGGTGGTCTGAGTGCACAGTGTTGTAAAATCCAGATGAATGGATTCTAGACTGGTCAAAATTATTTCCATCTATATTTGTCTGCAAGCCCTACCAAATCTGTCAGATATAACCCTATTATTACCTTTAAAAACTTACCTAATTGCTTGTATTACCCTATAATAGTAAAAATATATCTTTGTTAACATTTCAGAGGGGAGAAAACCTTTTATAAGAAACATGTTAAGATTATTTTATGAGACTTATTTAACCACATTTTAAAGTAATCCTTATTTTGACTCTATTAGTGTGCCCTATAACAAAATGCAATGTGTGAATATTTTAACTTTAAAAATTGTCACAAATTCCAACCCTTTAGAGTTCAAACTGATTTTTCCATGAATTCAAGAATTTATCAGAAAACCATCAGAAGGGAACACATAGAATCTCTCTAAAAATTATTGTGAATAAATTGGGAAATATGGCTGTATATACCCATACAGTTTGTCAGAAGCATATTTTGCATAAACTGAAAGACAACACTGATTTTTTAATTAATCTTTTTGGTATTAAAAAGTTAACAAAACTATCAATGTATTAAAACTCTGTGTGTGTGTGTGTGTGTGTGTGTGTGTGTGTGTTGTCATTTAGTGAGATGGTATGCTGGGTGCTCTTTTCTTCCTGAAAGGACATTAACAAACCATCCTATCCATGCAGCATGTATTGCCCTATGCAGAGCATAACACCACAGGTTGTGCAGTCTTTGTTCACATAGTAGGCTTTCTACTGTCTTCTGAGGATGATGATGTTGTAATATGGCCTTAGTATGGCCCAGAGCTGTTAATCAAAAACAGTTTATTGCTTTGCCTTTTCAAAATTAAGAATAAAACCTGTATATTATAGTTAGTAATTTAAAAAAAAAAAAACACTTAAATATTTTCCTTGTCATGGTCTCAGCAAGCTTTACTTGCTGAACTTTAGAAAGCAAGTTAGAGTTGACCCATTGAACTGACTGCTAGTCAGGAATAAACTGAGACCCACCCTTTAATAAATAGAAAACTGAACGATTAGCAGCAGAATTAGCTCATACTCACTACTAACTACCTGCTTTCTGTATGGCACTCAGTAGCTCCAACCACTTAACATTTTTAAGCCTTTTTCCCCCTCTGTAATATAAACTCTGTGAAGCTCGGGCTTTTTTTTAATAAACTCTGTGAAGCTCAGGCTTTTTTTTTTTTTTTAAAGCATATACCCTTCTCTAAGTAAGCTTGATACAATAAAATCTTTGTTCTCTGCAGCATTGCAGATTCATATATGTATATACACACATACACTGTCTAATATTTATCTGGTCTGGAATAAGCATTAATCTTTAATTACTGTATAAACATTTTAAACAGGTGTGGAATAACTGCACTCTCAAAAATGCAGTGTTTATCTCCTCACTGCCTGATGGCATTGGCCCCACTGCCTGACGGCTTTCACCTCCCCATGCTTGAGGTGGAAACAGAGAGGCAGTGGGTAAAGGGCAAAGAAATGCCCCAAATCCCACATGAATCAGAAATTTCCAGTTATAAATTATGCACCACCATAACATCCTTTACCACAGTTTGTGAGCCAGGAATTGAGTTTGAGGTAGTTTATAGCAGAAAAATGTGTTTTTCTGTATGGGTGGGGGTGGTGGTGAGGAGGTTAGGGGTTGTGTATATATCCATGCATTTTTTTTCTTCCTGTGGATTGTACACTCGCAGCCGCCTTTTCTCGGGGCTGTTCACGGAGCCTGTGGTGTGAGGAGATATAAAGCAGCATTTTTCTAGCTGCCTTGGAAACAATGAGGGCTCTGTTAACAAGAACTCAAACCTCTGCAGACGGCCTCGCTGGTTGGAATGACTGGTGAAGCCCAGGTTCAAAGCCATTGGCCTCCAAGTGCTTTAATTCAGCATTATTTTTGTTTCTCTAACCAACTTTTTTTTTCTTTTTTCTTTCTTTCTTTCTTTTTTTTAAAGTTAAATCTGAGGTCTCCTTGTTTGGTTGAGAACTGAGCAGTGACTTTTTATAATTAGATTAAAGTTAATCAAATGAAGTCTTGGATATTTTTTAATGTCATTTAATCCCCTCCTCTTCCCCCATGGATTTTATCACCCTAGCTTAATTTGTTGTAAAATTTCACCTCATTTTTGCCTCACTCCATGTTTTTTAATTTAAAAATGGAGGATAACAGGTTTTTCAGTCATCTTTGTTTTTCCTTGAAATAAAAACAAATGCAGTTGTATACAGGACATTATACCACATAGTTGTTATCTACCACTTTTTCTACTATTACAAATCTACCAGGTTGGAGAACTAAAAAAGGAGATATAAAATATAAAAGGTTCTATAATCACTGACAATATAGGGATGAGAGGGCCATAAAGAAACCCACAGCTGAGAAATATTTCTTACAGAAAGAGAGTTATGTCTGTAGTAAGCACAGACTGATTAAATTATAATATTTTGGTCAATTTCACATGATAATGCTGTGAAGAGAGAGATACTGAAGAGTGTGAATGTGGTGAGCACAGATGATGGCATTTCTATGCTCCAGCAACAAAAATTCAAGTATTCTTCTCATGTCCAGTCTAAATTTATGTCCCATATATTACATTTTGCAAATAAAATGTGAAAACAAGGCAAAGGAAATAGAGTTGAAAAATATACCTTACATCCAAAACTGTTGTAAACTCTAAATACTATAAGAAGTTTGACTTTACCTAAAATCTTTCTATACTTTTGGTGTGGAGGGAGCAGGCAACAGAGAAGGCATCAGGCATTTGCTGCTTAGCTCCGAGTTTGACAAGGGTACTTTCTACTCGGATGAGGGGGAGATCAGGTTTCTAGTGTGTTAGGCTGAAGGCAATGACGGGAGTGTGCTGATGGGTCTGGTTCTGATTTTTAACTAGTGTTAAAAAGGTCAAGGTTCACATTTTTTTCATTTTATTCTGAGTTCATCACCAGCAAATCTTCCTTTGCCACATTTAGTACATGCTACTAAATGAATGAAGACCAGGAATGAGGATCATGGATTTATTTCCACCCGTTATGTGCTAACATACACCATATAGAAAGAAAAATTCATGTCATTGTTTATTGACCCATTGTTTCATAGCTTTGACTCAAGTAGTCTAATAATTAAAATGTTCAGTTAACATTTATTATAGTAAAAATAATATACTACTTCTAACCTCTGAAAATAGTAAAAATAATATACTACTTCTAACCTTTGAAAATAACAATTGAGTGCTATTTTATTAATTTATTATTTTTCCCTCATCATAGTTCTTTAAATTTATACTTCTATTTTTAGAAGTGCTGTGATAAACTATCTTATATAAGAATATATGGTACTGAAATTCCCTATCTTTTTTTCTAATACAGAAATTAACAATGTCTTCTGAAATCCCTGCTTTGAAGGATTAATCAAAATAGCATTCCTATGTAGTAATGCCAATAAATAAGAAACTATATAAATAACTCTGAATTCTGTATATTTTATCTTTTTCAGATTGTTTTTGAATTGATAATAAACTAGAAAGCACATTTCTTATTTTCATAAAAAGTGACTTAAATTTTTATAAATAAAAAGTAATGATCTACTTTACTGAATAGAATTAGATACTAATAAATTAGTTAACTTAATTGAAAATCTGGTTCATTAGCTAATTTGTTTGAAATTAGTTAATGTCTTTTTAAAGGATACAACTAGAAAATAGGCTTTTGAACTCCTTTTTAACTTTTGTGGTAACTTCAAAAGTTAACAATTTGTGATGTTGCTAAATGTACAGATATGGAGGAATGGACATGTGAGATAATTGCATTTATTAATAAATATATATTCTTTACAATAATAGCAAAGATAAAGTGGTATATAGATACCAAACTACTATACAGTTTATATATACATATATTACGATATTCTTATTATGAGAGCTGAAGCAAACCTGTAAACATGTCTGAGGCTTTAAGTGAATATAATTTATAAGATTTAAAAGATTTTAGGACGTGGCAAAATCTTTAAACTACTACTAATAAATTAGCCCATTCTCATGCTGTTTTAAAGTAAAAAAAAAAAAAAAAAGAATGCCTTCCATCCAGATAGTTTATGTAAATTTAGAGGTGTTGAATAAAATTACCAGGAGGTTTTCCCTCCTTCCCCTATTTATATTGGAAAGCATGCACTCACACACAAAATATTTTCCTGTGTTTAGAAGTACTATATAAGGAATTAATATGTGAACACATTACATAATAGTTTGGAGTTGTACAGCCAAGTGTTTATGGGTGCTGTTTCCAGTCCACTCTCCTTACACACAAAAATCTACTAAACCAAATAGGAAAAATATACCCTCTAAAGCAAAATCCTGAAACTTTTTTTTTATTTTACTTGCTAGAGCTTTTCCTATGCCAAGCTTTACTCAATACTTTGTAAAAACCCAAACAATTATATGTGATTGTAACACCTCATAAGAGCTAATTGATATATTCAACCCATCATTGAGATTTGTGCCACCTCCTTACAACCACACAAGTAATAAAGGTGATTCAAGAAACAGGTAACAGGAAGAAGGTTTGGAATTTAATATCTAAAATAAGATTCTATAAAACATTTTTCTTCCTGTTCTTCAGAGTAAAAATACAAGCATCATTTCTTATATGTTAAAAAGTGGAATAATGTGGGGTGTCTGGGTGGCTCAGTCGGTTGAGCGTCTGACTTCAGCTCAGGTCATGATCTCACAGTTTGTGGGTTCAAGCCCTGCGTCGGGCTGTGTCCTGACAGCTCAGAGCCTGGAGCCTATTTCAGATTCTATGTCTCCCTCTCTCTCTCTGATCCTCCCCTGCTCTCTCTCTCTCTCTCTCTCTCTCAGTCTCTCAAAAATAAGTAAAACATTAAAAAAAATTTAAGTGGAATAATGTAATTAGTTTAGCATCTATGCAGTTACTGTTCATAATAAATTGCCTAGAGCTTCAATATTTAGCTTCTCTCATTTTAAAGATGTTTCCTCTTCCCAGGGTTTTGTGTAAGTTATTCATGCAGGTTTTATATTTGGAAGAGAGAATACTCCTTGGAAAGACTTATTCTTAACAATGTCATGAACATTGTATACATAAACTATATCTCTTCCCCAATAGATTTTATATTATGCCCATTATTTTAGCCTGAAGATACTGCTTAGTGGTACAAAATAATAAACTTGCAATTGTTTACAAAGAAAATGTATATGAATAAAATATTAGATGTTTTCAAGTTACTTTGAGGTTGCTGTCCATTGAGGATTTTGTTGGGTGCACCTAGGAAAGATTCTTTGGCAGAAAATAATCAGCACAAGTTATAGCAACTTGTGGAAATATATAAATCATAGACCCCTTTTATGAAAGATTTCAATATTTGTTAACCTTGTTCAAGGTAATGCAGAGAACTTCTTTGAGATCCATTTGTTGTATTTGGCAAATTCTTTTTAATAGTGTGATGTGTTGTACAGAGCACTCAGTACAGCAGTAGTATATGTTGCTAATATACTTCAGTGATGTTGTTCCATTGAGAGCCCAAAGCTTTGCCAGCACTCTTTGTCTTTTCTATTGTCTTCTGTTCAAGGTGTGTTTATGTAATGGGAGAACCACTATCTTAGTTTCAAATATTAAACAAAATAACTTTTATTTCTATTTCAATACCGATGGATCACCCACAGCCTCTAAAATAAATAAAGGAGTTTAACTCATCAAACAAAACCTTATTTTTATTGGTCTGGTTTATGAAGAATGAGAAATCCTAGTGTAGAAATATCTGTTCTTTCATCATCATTATCTCTCTTTCCTTTCAGGTTATTTTCTGTAAGTCCCAGTTAAATACTCAAAGGTTTAAAGTATAGCTAAAACTTACATTGTTGGGAAAGTGGGTGAAGCAAATGTTCTCTCTGAAGCTTTTTTATTATTTTAAGGTTTATGTAATTTTTATGTTTTCTGTTCTTCAACTTATTCAATAATAATCTGCTTTTCAGTTTGAATTTTAACAAACATAATTTTCAGCAGAATAGGTAAAATGTATTTTGTCCTTGTAATCTAGACTTTTTCAGAAGAAAAGTCACACAGGACCAAGTGTGTTTATAAATCCTGAGACTCACTGTGATCAGAGACTCAACCATATCTGTCCACATTCTCTCACACCATCTTTTCACAGAAGAAGGCTGTGGCAGCCAGTCAGAGGTATAATGTCATGGCAGACTACTCACAGCCAATTAGCCAGTTTCCCTGTGACCTGTGGGTGCCTCTTAGGTTTTTTTCACTTTTTGAGGGGAGGGGAGGTTTACTGCAATGACCTTTAGCCATTTTCTGCTTCATGCCCTGAGGTCTGAGGAATTGGATCAGCCTGTTTGGTGCTAGCAATCCAGCGCTATAGGCTACGATTTTCACAGGAAACCAGGTTCTTCTGCTGTCCCTCTATAAGGCAAGGCGCAGATTCTTACCTCACTGGCTCTGTGGCCAAACTAAACCTCCCCGCTGTCCCCCAGGTACAATAAGCTGGAGTGGTCTTTCCTGGCTCCTGTTCCCTGAAGAGTGTACAGCTTCTGTGACAGGACGGTGCCATTGCCTGGGATAGCATTCTGTGCCTCCTTGGGATCTGTATTTTGAGACGATTCAAGCTTTAAGCCCCTGGGATTTTTGAATGACACAAGGCTGACTAGCTGGCCAGCAGAGAGAGGTAGACAGAGAATGACAGTTTCAACAGTTGTCAAGTAAACAGCATCTTAAGTTGGTAATTTTAAATATTGCTTAGAAACTACTTCAGTGTATACTTTGGCCTGAAGTAGGAACTGAAGGCTACAGTTTCACATTTGAAATAATAGAGAAATAGAAATCATCTATATTGTTCCAGAAGTCAAAATAATATTGTGCATTTTTATGTTTTTGTATAAGACAAACTTTTAACACCCAAAGTTGTTAATAACGGCAAGGGCTACTTCAGGTGCAGGGAAAGCAGCAGCCTCATGTTAACCTAGTTCTAGTACTCTTGGATTCTTAGGTCTATTTGTTCATTATACAGACTTTTGTTTAAATATGTTTCATCATCTTTTCCCATTTTTATACATATGTATCCTCCTAGAATGGACATGAACTCAACATCTGAGTGATGAGCCCAGAACTTCAGAGATGTCAGTCTGGTTTTATGGTCCTTCACATCCTGAGGGTGCCTTCACCTTGTGTGCTTTTTACCCTGCAGGTAATTCATAAAACTTCCCTCCAGCAATCCAGCTCAAAAGCAGAGGTCTTATTTAGTTTAACAGTACACTAACTGGAAGGCAGAGAAAAGACAGATCTTGTTTCTGTAAATTACATTCTTGAATTGAGAGACCTGATATTTCATTGCCCTGCTGGTGGGCTCTGGGCCAAGATGCATAAATGCAAGTGTGCTACTAACTGACCGGCAGCTACTACAGCAGGATGAGGAAAAGCACCTTGCCCAGGTGGTGTAATCATAATAAAAGCAGAAACATTCAGATTCTTATCATCTTCCCATCAGTGTTTCATTGCTATGTAACTCAGAAAATTAGAGAGCTTAACTTTAACCTAATGAAAGTACTGTTAGATTTTACCTTCCGAATCAAGTTCCTAATAAACCAACCCTGTGGACTAGGACTTCTTTTTTACAGTTCATAACATAAGATCTTAGACTCCTCTTATCCCTTTTTTGGGGCAATATACATATATTAATGAAAAATAACAGCTTTTGGGGGTTTTTTTGAGTCAGGTTTGTTGAGATCTAACTTACACATAGCCTCTTCAGTGTATAGTTCTGTGGTTTTTGAAACTGAATATAGTCATGTATCCAATGCCATGATCAAGATTAAGATAATTAAAATTCAGAACAGTCCCATCACCTAAAAGCTGTTCTTCCACTCCTTCCAGTTGTAACCCCTTGTAATCACAGATATGTTGTCTGCCCCCATAGTTTCTCCTTTTACTGAATTCCATATAAATGTAATTATATAGCAGGTAGCCTTTGCAATCTGGATTTATTTACTCACCATATACATTTGAGATTCATCCCTTTTGTTGTTTATATCCGTAGTTTTTCCTTTATCACCCATTTTTAACTGAAAAAAAGTTACAGAACTTCATTATAACATTTTAACTATATATCAAATTTATATTACATGTAGTCCAAAGATTTTTAAGTATATATAATTAAAGTCTGAGAATAATGACTTGTTTTGAATTCATGTATTCCTTTTTTTAATACATTACTAGAAGGTTGTTGTTGTTGTTGTTGTTTAACTCTTATTTGCTTAGTTATTCTCTTTTCTTAACTGAATATTATGTCTAGAACACCAGTGGGGGAAAAAAGGAGTGGCTTCTAAAGCATCCACTCATATTAAATAAGAGTTTCTAATCTTAAGTAGTATTTTCTTAATGCTTGAATGTATTTGAAAGCATTTAATAAATAAATTATGATGTTTACTATTTGGTTACAACCAAGTGTTAATGGTTCGCAATTCAAATGTGACAGTTGTAAGCTGTAAAAATCATCTGGGATGCTCCCTGATTTTGCATTAAGGAATCTCAGAATGTTCCAGGTCCACTCAGCCATCCACTCAGTAAGAGGACAGGGCTGGTGGACTCCAACACTCCCAACCTTCCCTCCAAGACCTGTGGTCTTTTGACAGACCATTTAGAAACAAGGGCTGTGGGGTAACTTTTCCTTACTTTGTTTTTTAATCTTATTGATTTATTTTGAGAGAGACTCTGTGTGTGTGTGTGTGTGTGTGTGTGTGTGTGTGAGAGAGAGAGAGAGAGAGAGAGAGAGAGAGAGAGAGAGAGCGAGAGCAGGAAAGGGGCAGAGAAAGAGAGGGATGAAGAATCCCAAGCAGGCTCCATGCTCAGCAAAGAGCCTGATATGGGGCTCAAACTCACCAGCCATGAATCATGACCTGAGCAGAAATCAAGAGTTGGATGCTGAACCGATTGACCCACTCAGGCACCCCTCCTTACTTTTAAGTAAGGAAATTATGCTTTTTAAAGCAAATTTTTGAAGTTCAGTATCATGATGAAGTATGGACTTGTTAAGGCAGTTAGACTCATTGCACTTTTGGTGGCCATTAATCACTAAGATATTACAATTTTCAACCAGATTTAATTAACTATTTCATTAATTTTTTTCATCCAACATGCTACAGCCTAGCCTAATTTGACCTGCCTGAGAAAGTTTTTGTTTTATTTGTTCTGTTATTAGATTAATTTTGGTAAATAGTTTTGTAGATGCCCTTTGTACAAGCAAGGGAATTTGGAGAAAATATTTTTATCAATAGAGCTTAAATGGCACAAGGGATCCTAGTTGGATTTCTGTTTTCTTATAAGGTATCAGTGTTTACTGTTGATCTCCTAGGTAAATGCTGGTCTGGATGTCAAAAAAAAAAAAAAAAAAGTCATGTGACAGTATCATAGTTGGTTAATCACTGCCAATGCCCAAACTGAATCACCATTTTTTATATAGGTCTGAGTACAGACTTCATAAAGTATAAGCTAGTAGGGCAGAATGTGTCTCCTCAGACCAGAGAATCTGACCACAGCACTTCTGANTTAGTCAAAAAAAAAAAAAAAAAAAAAAAAAAAAGCCTAATATGGCTGACATTTTCTCCTTTAATGTAACCTGCCAAAGCTTGTAAATGATCTAAAACCATTAAAATTCTCTTTTAAAAGTTGAATAGTTTTTAACCTCCCATGTACACAGTAAAGAGAAAAAAAATAAAAGTCATCATCTTCATTAAATTCTCATAACATAAATTGATAATTCTTAATACAAATGATGTCAGGGAAAAACAGAAATGTCACAAATGTATCTTTAAGCTTGTCAGTGAAAATGAATGTGAATTATGAAAGTATTGACTCTGGGTGTGAGAAATAAACATTTGAATTTGCTTTTCTCTCCATTACATTCCTTTGCCTGTTTTTATCACTATTTGGTAACACATAAGATACTCCTCAGTGAAAATGACAACCAAAGAAATTAATTGAAATGAGTAAAATCTAAGCCAAATACTAATATGAAGTAGTAGAGAAAATGGAATGGAAATCTAGTGACAAGCAAAGCATTGTTATTGAAAGGTTTTGGAAAAAAGCCTCTTTCACGTTGCTGGCCCAGTTAGGAAGTTTGGTCCCTGGTACAAAGCCATACAGCTGCACACAATATAAAGGAAGGTTAACAGCATATTTGGTGCGTTTATAACTTCCCTGGGGCATTTTAACAGTAAAAATAGTGATTGTTAACCCGGTCCATCTGAACTTAAATATGAGCTTACTTTGCAAGAAATGAGGGGTAACGTCTAAGCAATTTTCTCTAGATTTCATTATTGTTTGAAGATTTAACATTATAGCCCTTTTTGTCTGTTTTTATTTGTTCTATCCAACGTCCTGAGATATTTGGAGTCATAGGTTAATTAGATGTAGGACTCCCTACTCTGTGCTCTACTACTTTTATGTATATGACAAAGATCTTCATAAATATATTACATAATGTACTCTAATAAATATACACACT
Organism: Crocuta crocuta; assembly: GCF_008692635.1. Lineage (NCBI taxonomy): Eukaryota > Metazoa > Chordata > Mammalia > Carnivora > Hyaenidae > Crocuta > Crocuta crocuta. Next base: position 709,184 of record NW_027530974.1, on the reverse strand, counting down.
TTACCCTTATGGTGTGACATATGTTCATAAATGCAACACAAACTTGTGGTGGATGTGGAGTAGTTTATCTTAAAAGTGGTCGGGTGAATTTTCCAAGATGTTTATAGATGGCTGCCTCTGTGTACTTTGATTGTAATTACACAAATGTGATTCCTAACAGTGGCAACTCCCAGATTGTCAAGGTGGTTGCAGCCATATTTGTGGCTTAAAAAAATAACAGTAATAAAAACTAAAAGTTATGCACATGGATCATTGCTCAGTCCCATTATAAAATATAATGAATAATACCAATACATTTTATTATATTCCTGGTAATATGTATGCAAAAAAAAAAAGGTAGAGACATCGTCTTCTTCAAGCTTTGGGACATTTGCATTCTGCTTGGTAGTTCTTATACATACAAATGGGAAGCCAGTGCATTCAACCTTAAGAGGCCATTCTTGATAAAAATAAAGTTAGGATCTGTTTCCAAATTAGTGCCTTCTGCGACCCTAAACAACCATTAGCCAGAGCCAAACCGTAATTTCCAAAGTGTAAAGAGCTGAAGATACTGGAACAGGCATCCCTTCCCAGCCCAAATTCAGGATAAAGCACCCCACAGAGTGCTACCTCTGTGTGTCCCTAGGCCTTGTTTATTGTTCATGGGCTTGGAAGCTGTTACTAGTAATCCTGTGCTTCCCATTATGATGTCTGTAATGAAATTCAGAATATAGGACCACTAGATGAGTTCTTGAATTGTGAAACAGCAAGACCCAGTTACTACAGTGAATGCCATGAATATGTGTTCTCCTCTTAAGACCTGATCCTCTTTTTACTTCATAACTTAGTAGTGAAATCAGTATTTTCCAGTACAAAAGCCTCAGGGCATGTTTCAAGAGAATAGATTTGAATCCTGAGCACTGGTGTTGCCAATGTGTGCACATGGTATGCTCATTCCCTCAGAAAAGCACAGTTTCACAAATTATTTCATAATTCGTTAGCATGTAGTACAACTATATGCATTCTAGGAATGATTTCATTTAATTTCGTAGACCATGAGTATGATTAAAAACTCATCAATAGTATTTAATATTTTTCTTCTATTTCTCCATTGCATATAATAATTTATGTTCCTCACCTCCAAGATAAGGAATGAGTGTCCACTTCCGTGTGGCTATGTCAGGAGTGAAGTGGTTGATCACAAAGATGAGATATATAGGAGGCAATACCAAAACTGCCAAGCCAGATAAAGAGCTAGATTAAGCTCTTTTAAGCTAGCTTTTGGGGTGGAGCACCCTACATGTTGAACCCTACTGAAAATAAGAGACTCTACTCTGTTGCAGTTTGTGCAAATGAGCTCCAGCTGTCATGCTCTGGGCAGTGTGCCAGTGTAGCCTGTCTTGAGCAAAGCTGGGGCATCCCCATCGTAAAGTGAGCAAGTCAGCTGCAGATTATTAAGATGAAAATTGTGCAGATAGGTTAGCTCTCAGCCATTTGAAGAGCTAATGTCTACATCAGTGGCAAAGTTTGGCACTCCATATGGTAGCTAATAATGTTTTAGGGCCAGGAGAAGTTTTCTGATTTATGGAAGTAAAAGGAGAGGTGCTGAGTTGTAAGTAGGAATAGATACAGGCAACCTCTAGCAGGTAGGTTAGAGTGCAGCTTTCTGTGACATGGCAGCAAGCCCAGGTGAATTATCAAGAAGGTTTTCATTTTCAGCAACTTTATTCACTAGAATCAGGGGATGAAAATAGTTAAGGTATTTTAAGCACACATATACCACCATTATCACTATCACCACCAACAACTAGCATGTTTGATCCTCACTGACCATACTCCGCAACACAAGAGCAATACAAGACCTACCCCCCAGGGCAGTCTATGCACTTACAGAGAGGTTTAGATTTCCAGAAAGTGTTCAGGTGTTCATTGTTCAGCCATCTGGAACTCTGAAGGATGTTGAAACTATTGCGGAGAAATTTTGGAGCTCAGAGATTGGATACAGAGACATACATAGTGTCTATGAATATTAGTTTACAAATCCAATCTAACAACTCCAAAATCTCCCCACAGTGTACAAACGTGCACCCCTTCACACATACATAGTGTGTTACATAGTATGTGTGTGTTACAATAGTAGTAACAGTTGTAGGAGAAAGAGGAATATATGATATAATGTCTAAAATTTGTTGGAAAGGTAAATTTAAATTCTGTTTTAAATGTTTCAAATTCTGCAGTGGTGAATTTGTATTTTCTCCTGAAAAATCTGCTGTCAATCTGCTATTTGGCCTCCTGCTATCACACTGTACTTTGGTTAACAAAGGTAATATTTATATTGCTTAGTTCCGCTGAATATTTTGCTTAACATATTATCCTTCAGTTCTTTTCCTCTGCCATTTGACATAATTTGCCACTCTTTCAAGACAACTATCAAGATAACAGATAAACGAGGTCATATACAGTCCTGCCAGTGGTATTTTGAGAGAGTGGAATCAACCATCTCTGAACTTATGAATTCTAGAGTGCACAGTGGTCTGTCTCAATTCAAAAAAGAACTCTCTTCTTTTAGTTTTAACTGCTGAATCTATGCAGCCTCTAGCTTGTTGTTTTATCACTTTTTCCTTAGTAAACAAGCCTTCCTCGAAATGGTAGAAATAATAAAGAAAAGGAATTGAAATTTGAATTACCAAAATATGTTACTTGATTGATGTTTTTAGCAAACTGGTTTTAGATGGTTTTAGAAGATACTGACACTAATGTCTGGAAACAGAATTGGGGCTCTCCTTTGAATGTTTTGGTCAATGCCACAGTTCCCATAGTAGATCATCAAGGCACAGAGAGCACCCCTGATATCTTCCCTGACACAAAGTGGGGAGACTAGGTGATTGATTAACAGATACCTAAAATATGGGAGTTAGAAACAAAGTAAAATAAAATATGGGAGTTACCTATGCATTTGTTATAAAGTAAATGAAAGATTTTTATTTTTATTTTTTTATCTGATTCTCCTTTTTTAAAGTTTTAAAGTTTAAAGTTTTTTTAAATTCCAGTTAGTTAACATACAGTGCAATATTAGTTTCAGGTGTACGGTATAGTGACTCAACAATTCCATATATTACTCAGTGCTCATCATGATAAGTATCCCCTTCACCTGTTTCATCCATCCCCTAGCCTACCTCCCCTCTGGTACCCATCAGTTCTCTATACTTTCTTAAGTACTTTCTTAAGTGCTTTCTTGGTTTGCCCCTCTCTTTATTTCCCCTTTGCTCATTTGTTTTGTAATGGAGGATTTTTAAATGCCAGGTGAGTACCTTCTAAAACTATACACTTTGGGGATCTTACTAGATAGCTACACAATCTGGTCCAACAGTACTTTCTTCTGTCTCTAATGAAAACAAAAGCAAGCATCAACTCCTAGCACAGAGCCATTTATTTATCACCTTCCTTCTCTCTCTCTTTTTTTTTTTGTTCTCATTTTCTCTGTGCTTTCCAAAAAAAAACCCTCCTTAGCAAGAATAGCATGATAATAAAGGAAATAGTCCAGCATAATTAATCAGAGATTTTGAAGTGTCTCCTCTCCTATCATCTTAAAAAAGAAAGACATAAACATTTCAAGCCACTGGGGATTAGGTTATATGTGAATGACAGCTACTTCCCTACTAGACTGTGAGTTTCCTAGAAGCAAGGAACAGGGCTGTGGACAGCTTTGTACTTAATGTGCTCATATTTATAAAGAGGATGGCTCTGCAGTGGGATTCTCAGGAATAATTTCCATAAGGGAGGTTCACAACCTTGCCACTATTGGTATTTTCGACCATATAAATTCAGTCTTTCCTGTTGAGCAGCATCTCTGGCTTCTACCCATTAGTAGCACACAACAACACCAACTGTGATAACCACAAATATTGCCTGACATTGCCACGTGTTCCTTGGGGGACAAACCCCCTCCCCCCTGTTGAGAACCACTGTTCCATAAGGAAGGATGGGAGCTAGACAGTGCTGGAGGAGGGCACTAACAGAAAAATATTACTGTCTGAGACTGTCATGAAACTTTGTGTGTTTTGTTTTTTATAACAGAAAAATCTGAGTTTTTAAAACTGAAATTCCAATTCAATACATGGTAGTTTTTCTTTTACTTTCAGTAAAATAAAGCCACCAAGGTCAGCCTCAATGCTGGTGGCCTCATCCACACACAGAGACATATATTCATCTTTCTGTAAGTTCTCTTGTCACATATCTGTATGTGAGAATTCAGTGTGCATTAAAAATATGACTTTTTAAGCAAGTGTATTTTCCAATTTTGCAGAATGAAATCGTTCCTGCTACCAAATTTTACCTGGGTGTGAATTTTTACAACTGAGATATTAATCCTTGAAAAGAGATTTTTATAATGGAAATGCTGACACAACCTTAGCTGCCCTGCTTCAAATGGCATCATTATATTATTCCACTCTTGACCATGTCTGTGTTCTGAAAACAGTGGTGGCATTGTCTGCCTCTGAATGGTGCTAAAGGACTGAGGAGGGGAAGAATTTGGCACTGATATCAGAGTGGGGGAAATAATTTAAAATAAAAAATACACTTTACGTGCATGACTCATTCATTCAGCTCGGGATTTGCTAAGATGAATAACTAGGTTTGATCCACATAAGACTTGAATGTTTCACCACCCCTACTATATCAAACTGATGATAATGCCTTCTGGTTCCATCTTTCAGACTATCTTAACTGAGTCTTGAACTGCTAAAATGATTACCCAATGATAAGTATTCTCTTTTATAGACTAATCACTTTTCTTTAACTTTATAGTTTAATTTCCTGGTAGACTCTGTAGCTCTAAATAAACACAGCAGATATGGACAGCTTGAAATAATATTTTCTGTCTTGTTCCATACGCTGTCAAAGTGCATGCACACAGGTACGCACACACACATGCACCCTTTTATCTCCTTGAGACAACTTTTTACAAAAAGACACTATGTGCTTGGTGTTGGCATTATTACACGTCCCAGATACTTTTCAGAAGTTTTCTACATGCACTTGGTGAGGAGGGGAGAAAAGAAATGGAAGGACTTCTAGCAAGGCCCACCTGCATTTCCTCTTTTTCTCAACAAGGACAGAAATGAGAACATTCTCCAAGTGATAAATAGACTTCATGACCGATGCCACTTCCTACTATCATTCCACCATCTCCAGGAATAGGAAAAAATAGATGAGGGTAGTTAATAATGAAAATCAAGGAAAGAAGTAGGAATGGGAAAGGTAAAATGCAAAACTGTCAAAGCATGAGTTATGGGGGAAAATATCTTTTAATGAAGGTGGAAACTTGTGGAAAATACTAAAATACTGCTTTTAAATGGGTGTGCCATAGAGCACAAGGCAGAAAAAGTATCACTGTGTCTAGAATAGAAAAGGTACTAAAGTTTTAACATATGCATCTTGACTTCCATTTTTGAGTTAAGTCATTAAGCAAAAATCTTTTATTGTTAAGGAAAATGTACTTGAAACATTTTGACCAAAATGAAGCACTCGTAATTTAATTAATTATTTGATTTTAACTTCTTGGCTCAACATCTGTGTCCGGACCTTCTTTCAAGTGCGTGTGTGACCTCTTGAGGGGACGCAAATAATCCTGAGTCGTCAGCAGCTACTGCTGCTTCAATAGGTAACTTGCAGTTTAGTCACCTCCGAAATCATGGTGGCTGGGGTGACGGTTATAGAAGAGACATATTTCAGAGCATCCTCTGTGGTCCCAGAAGAGAAGATATCTGCTATCTATTTAGAAACATGCACTCCGTGTCACCTTCTGACTCCTGTCCGAGAGTCTGTGTGATTTAGTGTCAGGGGAGCTCAGCTCCCTCTTTACCATCTGCTGCCGGCAAGGGCAGGAGACAGTGGTTTGATCTGTTACAGAAACAGCACGGGTGATGATCAAACATGAGTGTGGGCGCGTGCTCGGCAGTATCTGTGGAGCACCCTACCTTTTTTTTTTTCAGATTTGAAAGAGTTAATCATTTTCTGAATAAGAAATAGAAGAGGCACTTGAGAGAGGGAAGTCCATTTGTTACTGAAATGACAGAACAGTTACCTCGGATTGTCATTAAAAGCAGTTCATGTTCTGTGGATAGTTCTCAATTGCAGCCTTTCTTTTTTAATTATCACTTTTTTAAAATGTGGTGTTTAGTGGTAAACACCAGGCTAAGAGAAAGCTCCCTAGCACTTCACTATTGGTGATCACTTCCTTATTAGTTGGCTTGTATTTATAGCCCTGCAAACACGTTCCCATTATTAAATTCTGCCATTTAGTGTGGGCTCTGCTGTACAGTATGTGTGTCCTGAAGCAATTAGATACCAACACAAGCAAGAAGCAAATCCCTGCCCTGAAGCTCCTAAGTTTAATAAAGTATGTTATTTCCAGTAAACCCCTTTAATATGAGTGTAGGATTATATTATTGTTCACCAAATGCATTTAAATATTTAAATGACATCAGCAAACACCTAAAACTTATTTCCTGTTACAATAAAATATATTTTTTCAGTCTTATAACTCTCCACATTAATAATAATTAAAAGGTCAGAAGACAGCCTTAATTACAGCTAATCACTCAGCCTTTCCTCTCATTGTTTGGAACAAACAAGTGCTTTCTAGATGTCTTAACTGGGCTGAAGACAGCCCAGGGTAATGTGTTCCATTCTTCTTTTTTTAATTTAATGTGTAAGAAAGAGTGTTTGATTGATGGAGCATCCCCTTCCACAACCCCTCCAGTAAATCTCTCAAAGTCCTTAACCTTGTGCAGCCTGCTTGATAGAGCATTTGCTGTTGTTTATAGTCTGTTATCCCTGGAATTGGCTTTCCGTGTAATAAAGTACTAAAAATCTCATAGAGTAGGATCAACTTGGGTGTTCTGCGGTTTGCATGGTGGTTGTTATGCCTAATTCCCACAGCAGAGAAGGGAATTAGAGGGAGCATCATAAAGAACAAAAGTTAGTGGGTTGCCAGCTGAGTAAAGCCCTCCCTGTGAACAGGTTTGGGTAATAGCGATATTTCTAAAAGGGAGGGCAATGACACTTAAGTGAGGTTGGTCTTAGGAAGCAGTTGCAGGTCTGGATCCAATAATGTATCATTGACTGCGTCTGGAATAGATCGCCTGGATAAATTAAGTGAACTCTTACCCTGCTGGGAGCTTTTTTGCTGTGTGCTCTGTGCTTATTAGCCTCCTAGCCCCTAGTTTGACCCTGTTCCCTTTTTAAATTAATGCATCTCCAATTCCCTAATCTAGACATTTTTTTTTAATCTCATGTTTCTTTGTTTCCACCCAATTTGAGGAAATAGCTGAGGAGTTTTCAACTGTTTACCCAAAGGCAAAATTAACAGGTGCATTCAGGGTTATTGTAAGACTCATCAAATACACTGAGATCCTGGCCCAAATCCAGTTCTGATAAACAGACCAGCATTGTAAATTAATTGAAAACTGACAAAAATAAAAAGCATTATCCTAGATAAAAGTTGTATATGTGCTTGCTGAAGAGCCTTACTACAACACATATTTTGACACGTTTATTCATAATAATGACTTTCTAATAAGCAGAACTTGGGTTATAGAAACTAAAGCTGAACCAAAAAGGGGGCCCCATTTTTTAACACAGTCTGGGAATGTATTTACATCCGATAGCAGCTTGGCACAAGGAAGAAACTATTCAGAAGTTTGCCCACATGTTTTGCTGCCAGTGTATGCCTTTATTTGGAGGTACTTTATGTGGAGCAGAAGGCCCATGAAGCTGCATGGGTATTAATGCAGAGAATTCCGAAGAAAGCGCACCAGGAGAAATAGGATGTGTCTGATATTCTACATTGGAACACATCAAGATCATTTACAGGGAAACAAATGGTATTTTATATGCAACAAATGTCTTCAGGTACAAAAGCTCTTTAAGAGCTAACTTCCTTATTGTGAAAAACGAACTTCATATTTTGCAAAGAACACTCACTTTTTCTGAGCAATTCTGGCTCCACGAAAAATGTTTTGAAAAGTTCTTTGTTAGATAGAAAGAAGGGATTGCAAAACCGTGTCATAATAATACTGACGGTGTTGCTGTTTTATAAATTGGCAAAGAGCTCCAATCTGAACTGCTGATTGTCTACAAATAATAGGGTAATTCTTATGGTATACTCTTTTTAGAATGAGGAGGTTATGATAAAGATTTAAGAAAGTCCGATTCAGGGAAAAGCTACAGCCACAGAAATTCTAGGATTTGTTTTTGTAATGACAAAATTATCTTACTCTGTATAATCAGAAAACATTTATTGAGTTTTCACACGTTATTCACAAATAAGAAGCTTTCATGTTTTTGTGCTTATTAACAAGTCAACAAACGTTTCTGTGTCTGGAGAGTATAAGAAAGAAATAACATCATTTGTGCCTTTACCCTATGTTATCTACTTTAAGAAAGATCACCATGTATATCAAGTCATTATATTTCTACTTCCCTGGTTTGTTTATTCATTAGCATGGGTGGCCTGTGGATGCATGAACATGAAACCATTTGAACTACATGCTTCTAGTGGTCATATTCTTTTATGAATACACTTGCTAGATTTCTTTTCCTGGAATGTAGCATTTTTTTCACTTACTAAATATGTATTAAGTATCTAGCACACACCTTCAGTGCTATCACAAATGCCTTAAATACATAATAGATGCTTACACAGTATTTGCTTAACAATTAATCAAATGTCCAAATCACAGGAATTAAGAAGCATACTTAGAACATACTTACAGGTGTAGACCAATAGTCTCAACCAATGGTAATTGTGTCTCCTCGGGGACAGCTGACATTGTCTGGAGACAGATTTGATTGTTTTTAATGTTTTTTTTTTATTTTTTTTTATTTTTATAGAAGAGAGAGAGAGAGACAGCGTGAGCAGGGGAGGGTCAGAGAGAGAGGGAGTCACAGACTGAAACAGGCTCCAGGCTCTGAGCTGGCAGTCAGCACAGAGCCCGACGCGGGGCTCGAACCCACGAACCGCGAGATCATGACCTAAGTGAAAGTCGGACGCTTAACCGACTAAGCCACCCAGGCGCCCCTAGATTTGATTGTTTTAACTGGGGGCAGTACTAGTAGTGTCTGGTGCATAGAAGTCAGGGATTCTGCTTCATATCCTGCCGAGCACAGGGCAGCCCTGTAACAAAGAACCATATAGGCCAAACTGTCAATAATGCCCCTGCTGAAAATCTCTGCTCTAGTAGAAGAGAAAACATGCACAGCCCTTTCCATCTGGCAGCCCTTCTTCACCACACTTTACATATCCTCCCTGGGTGATTCTTCCATTCTTAGGTTTCAAGAGCCATGTGCATTCTGGTCCTAAACTTTTGTTTCCATTCTAGTTTTCTCCTTGCATCCAGCTCTGTACAGTCTGACTTATAGATATTCCCATCTTGGTATCTCAAAGGCTTTCTCAAGGCCAGAGCCTCTAAGACAGAATTCACCATCTTCCCCCCAAACATTTGCTTACATCACTCTGGTAAGTACATGATTGACACTCAAAAAAGAAAATGCTTTGCTAATTCAAATTGCATAAGTGACCTAAAGCAGAGAGTAGTAAATGTCAAGAGAGGGTATCTATGGGAGTTAAGAATATGGATAAAGTGCTTTCAGCTGTAAGGGCAGTAAGGACCTGAAGTGGAGTGGGAGGAACAGAGATCCATGGATATTTTACAGGGAAGGTGGCATCTGAGCTGAGCATTAAAAGCTACATAGCATTTAGATGCCTGGAATTCTGGGTGGAGAAAATAGAGTATAGAGGCTGGAAAGTAGGTCTGTGACCAAGAAATAATGTGATGGAATGCTCTGTTTGGAGCATTGCATACAAAAGGGAAGCAGTAGATGATGAAAATAGATTAGTTGGTGAATTTACATGTAACACTGAGAAGTCTGCTTTACTCTGTAGGCAATGAAGAGCCATGAAGATTGGAAAGAGACTTGATTTGAGGCAGATTTCAGGAAGATTAAACTAATCTCGGTGCCTGGACCACCCACTGCTTTTCATCTCTCATCCTTCATGTCTCCATTTTAATGTCACTTCCCTAGAGAGTCTTCCCCAGCTCCCAAAGCTTGGCTTACTGCCCTTGCTGATGTACTCTCCTAGTATCTTCTACTTGTCTTGTGTAAATCTTGTCACTCTCTTTCCTCCTCCTACAGTGCTTATCTTCCTTTCAGACTGAGAACTCTCAAGTCAGGGACCTTGACTACCCAAATGCCCAGACCAGCACAAATCAGAATTTCAGCCCTGGTTAACAGAGACATTGCATAGGATGACGTGGTAGAATTTACCAACTGATTAATCTTGGGGCAGAGTAGAAGAGTGAATCCAAGATGACTCGGGTTTTAAGCTCTCCTGACAGAGGGTGCCTGGTACATTAAAGGGCTGGGAAACAAATGGGTTGACACACATCCACCAGAAAAGAAGCTGAGCTCCATATTGCACATGCTGAGACCAATGTGCTAGTCCATGTTAGTGTGGAGAGATTTAGCGGGTATGCAAAATGTGGAAGAGAACTAGGCATGCAGGTTCAGATGTGAAAGTCAGTTACATTAGTGGCATTTCAAAACCTGAGACAGACTGAATAGGTTTCTGCTATTTTGATCTTAATGGAATGGAAATTTCACCACTGCCCCATTGTCTTTCTTGCCATCTTCCCGAGTTCTTTAGGAATACTTACCCTCTTTTCAATAAAAGATACACAATAGTGAGTATTAAGTACATCTGAAAGTTCGAGAATGATGCCAGCTCTTCTTTTTCCCCTAGAGTCTTTTCCACTTTAACCATCTGTTTTGTCAGAGTTTTTGCTTTCTTGGATCAATAGAGTCAAACTGAAAAATTTGCTGTATCCTGAAAGATATGGGTTGTAAAACTTCTAAATGTTAAAAAATATTTGCTCAGATGCTCTCCTGGGGCCTTGTTGTGTGGCAGATGTAACCCTGCTTCTGGCCACATCTCTACCTTTTACTTACTCTTATCACCTGTTCTCCTTTCCCAGCTCTAGTTTTCCAGAATTTGGGTTGCAGTTTAACAATGCAATGGAGGAGATAAAAGTTTGTAATGCAGATTTCAAAAGATGCAGAGAATATCATCTTTCTATATTACCCATGCCTTCCAAACTCGATTTCTCCGTTCCATCCAGACTTACAGTTCTCCCATATTTCCTGCCCCCTCTGAAGAAAGACTTATTCATTTTTTTTAAAGTAAACTGCAGTTCCTTTTACCCCAGTATTGCAGTAGTTTTATTTCTTTTTATTGGTGTGAGAATTTTAGAGATTATTATAAGACATTAGAAGTCATGTTGTCTAGCCCCCTCCTTCAATTCCCCACATCATATATCAAGGAGGCCACAGGATGAGGGGTTTCCCCAGAAGCCCACACTTTAGGCCCAGGGTTCAAACCTGCCCCACTATATTATCATGCATGAGCATTGCTGTGAGAACTTAGAAGGGTGCCCTGTGAACAAACCAAAATAATAAAGAGTGTTCTGAAATGGTCTCAATTATGTTAGATAGCCATTTAAAATTTGTAAGCAATGAAGTGGCTGATTAATAAACAAAATTATGAGCCAGGATATTATTCTGATGTAATCTATGTCCATTTTATATGAGAGCTATGTTTATATGTATATATGTGTGGTGTGTGTACATCTATGTTCATCATCGACAAATGCTGCAAAGAGAATCCAGATATATGTTTTTTCCACTAAACGCATAAACAAAATCTTGAATGATATTGTGAATATGAGATCCATCAGGCTTTCTGCCATTAACTCAGTCTATGACCTTATATAAGCCACTTATTTTATTTTTATTTTCATTTTTCATTTTTATTGAGAGAGAGCAAGCAGGGGAGGGGCAGAGGGAGAGACAAGAAAGAATCTTAACCAGGCTCCATACCCTGGAACTGATGCAGGGCTCAATCCCACAACTATGAAATCATGACCTGAGCCAAAATCGAAAGTCAGATGCTTAACTGACTGAGCCACCCAGGCACCCCAAGCCACTTACTTTATTTTTAAAGTATAATATAGAAATCATTTGGGGCACTTGAGTGGCTCAGTCAGTTGAGCATCCAACTTTGGCTCAGGTCATGATCTCACAGTTCGTGGGTTGGAGCCCCACGTCAGGCTCTGTGCTGACAGCTCGGAGCCTGGAGCCTGTCTTTGGATTCTGTATCTCCCTCTCTCTCTAACCCTCCCCTGCTCATGCTGTCTGTCTGTCTGTCTCTCTCTCTCTCTCTATCAAAAATAGATAAAACATTTTTAAAAAATCATTAGAGAGTCAGATGATGATATTGACAAATTACTTCAATCTTAGATGTAAAATGCAAAGTGATGTGAAATCAAATCGTCTTGCCATTATTTCAAATTTTTCCTCAGTAACCAGAGTCAGTTTCATAATCAGTCTGAATACATGATTTAAATGCATTGAGCTTTAACAGCATTTACTGAGCAGTGCAGTAAAACCTATAGATTTCTTCTGAGGCTAAATTCCATTTCATTTAAAGAGATCCACCTAATTTAGTCATTATCCATTCACATTAAGAAATGTTACCTTAAACACAATTCTCTGTTATTAATTCTAAAATGAAGCTATCTAAGAGAGAAGTTAACTAGTTTATGAAAAGTATGTATTTGGAATTGGGCCAAAAGTTACTTTGAAATGTATTTTCATATAATAATGCTACTAAAAGTTGCTGGATATAATACAGGCAGTGTGTACATTCATTATCTTTGCCATAATTTCCAACCAAAATATTTTAACAAAGAAGACATTGCCAAAATATGATTTTTTTTCAGATCCCTCCAGAGAAAAGGTATAGATTGTTATATTTCTTGATATACACTTTTGAAAATTTTCTTTGATAAGGAAGGCTATCAGTGATTTCAGAAAAATTCAAACTAAATATAGAAAATATGCCAAGCATTTATTTTCCAAATCAAGTTAAATTCAAAAAGTGTGGTATGCCAGGAATTTTAAGTTTAATCCTGAAATAGGTATAAACTGTTTGAGATAGGTTTGCTGTGATATTAACTATTTTAGGGACCAAAGTAGAAGGTTTATCATATGGTTGAAGTATACATAATCCATTCAGCAAGGACTCACCTTAGTCTTTTGATTTGGGGAAAAAAATCATTCTACTTGGAGGGGTTTTTTTTTAAGGATATTTTATTTAGGCCATCTACTACACTTGGAAAAACATAAGGTTTAGTGGCAACCCCCAGCTCTTCCACCTAATCAGTTGTGAAACGTGAGGGTAACAAGCCATGTGAGTAGGATCATTGTGGGAATTAAATCTGGTGGTGTATATAAAGCTACTAATATGGTGCCCAGCATGTGGTAGATATTCAATAAATATATTTGTTGCTGTTGTGATTTCCTGTATATTTATGTTAAAAGTGAAACCTATGAACAAAGTAAGAAAAAGGCACTGAAGTGAAAGTCTGAATAGAAGGCTGACATCATCCCTCACCAGCATATCAGATAGGCTATGTGGGAATGGTGGCATCCATCCTGCTCCCCATTCTTTCAGAAATGCTCTGTGGTGCAGGGCATGGCAGTGTCAGTGGCTGCCATGTGCTCAGCCAGGGTGGGCTTTAACAACATTAGCCTTACGTTGGAGAGAGCCACTATAGGGCCCTAGTCATTGTACTTTGGTTGTTCTTCCACCTTAACTGTACATTAATAAAGATTCTTTTCTAAAATGGGAGTTAGTAATGGCGCCTGGGTGGCTCAGTTTAAGTATCCAACTTCAGCTCAGGTCATACTCTAGCAGTTCACATGTTTGAGCCCCGTGTCAGGCTCGGTGCTGACAGCTCAGAGCCTGGAGCCTGCTTCTGTGTCTCCCTCTCTCTCTGCCCCTCCACCTCTCTCAAAAATAAATAAATGGTTTAAAATTTTTTAAATAAATAAACACATAAATAAAATAGGAGTCAGGAGACTCAGAAGGATTGACAGATGTGTCCTTTTGCCCCACATGGTCATGGCCTGCTTGGCTCATGAATGGACCTGCCTGCTTAAAGCTCTGTCACTCTAAGAACCACCAACTTGGATATGGGCAGTGGCACATGGGCATGTGACTCCTAATCTGTGCCATCTATTACCTTACCACCTAGGCAGAGCCCAAGGAAGCAGAAGAGCTAGATATTCTCTTATTAAAACTATACAATTTGAGCCTCTGTATCTCATTGCAACCTTTGAAGGCAGTTGGTCTCCTTCCTCCCACTCCCTTCTCCCAAACTGGGACATTTTTAGCTTCAGAAGTAACAGAAAATTTGAATCAAACTGGCCTTAACTGTAAGGAAATATATTGTCACACATGACCTGACATCCAGAGGTGGGCTGGGCTTTACTGTTAGCCTAGTTACTGGTTGCCTAGGACCCAGACTGTGCCCTCTCTGCTGTCCACAGTATAAGCTTCATCCCTAGGCTGCTCATTGAAGATGGCTGTTGTCAGGGATACATTCTTTTCCATCTGAAGAAACAGAGATGATGTCCAATGGCTTTCCTAGAATTCCCCAGCAGACCTCTCCCATCTCCTTGGCTAGTGTTGAGTCATCTGCCATCCCTGGCCCTTTGCTAGTCAAATGAGTGGGATTGCTTTGATAATCTTGGACTAGAGCTGTGGTCCATTTCCCTAAGGTACAAGGGTACCCAAACTATACTGGAGTCCTCTTAGGAAGGAGAATATAGGAAATCACTCAGGCCATTACAAGCATACTTCCTGGAGGAGGGTAACTTTGTGCTGAGTTTTGAAAAATAAGTAGAGTTAGAAAGTAAGGAAGAGGTTTTATTAAGTAGACAGGAAGAACATGTACAGAAAGTTCAGATGTCTGAAATAATATGGTCTTTTGGAGGGAACCATAAGTATGTGACTATAGTACTTATAGAACGAGAGTAATGAGATGAGCCTGGGGAAGTGGTCTATTTATGTCATGTCCAAGCTTGAATGCCACTCCAAATTATAGGAATATGCAGACTAGATATGGGGAGTCTTAATTCTACATTAAGACTATGATTGGGGAAATGGAGAGGAAGTGAACTTCAGAGAAATACTTCAGATGTAGGGTTGTAAACTTCCTGGCCAGTAGGATATAAGGGAATGAAGAGAAAGGAGCCATAGACAGACAGGTCCCAGGTCCTTCAGCCTCTGTAACCACCTGTGTTAGCATCATTTCTCATAGTGTCTCCTGCTCACACACACATACACAAACATACATAGACACAGAAATTTCTATGGCAGTGATATTGCAACAGAAATAGGAATATGCCTGCAAAATGTTAATTTTTTATTTGTTCTCTTCCCCATTCTAATTAATGTCTTCCCCTTTCCCAGTTTTTGGAAATATTTTAAAGGAATGATTTCACTTGTTTGAGGATACAATAAAAATGACTGTTTTAAGAAAGATTTGGTGATTTCTAATTAGTTGTGACACTGATCTTTAGAAAGAATCAATCATTTCAAACCTCAGTATTCGGTTATCAGCTACTTTTGAATTGCTGGGTTACATGTAAGTTTCATTTTGTAGAGTTTGGGAGGAAACATACCAGTATGTTCTTTTCCAGTATCATGTTTCTTACAAATGACTGAAATATGCTTAGTCAACCTCCTCCCCGAATAAAGTTCACTGTTGAACTAAAGACCAAACTAGAAACAAGGAACGCCTTGAAATATTTGGGGATGTACTGAAAGCAAGTGATTATAGAGAAGAAGTCCATTTTATTTTTAGCACTTCCAGCACTTTGGCACCCCCAAAAGAAAAACGCCCAAGACTTATCAGCCTTATTCTTTTACTGCTTAGGATCTTTTTACATTGCTAAAGTATTAGTTAACAAAACTTGAAAACAAATTCCAGTGAACTTAAAATGTACAACTTGTTCAGGCTCTGATCCCTAAACTCTGTATACTCTTTGTCCATATGTCAATGTTGGGAAACATGAGGAAGCCTGACTCATAAATTTCAGTCTGTGCTACTTATTTTTTAATTTGTATTATGCATACAGTGAGCTTGATTATGCAGCAGTCCACCCACACACCGAAAGTGGCTGCCAGATCCAGTGAGCACCAAACTACCACTGAGGCATTTTACCTAACCCAATGCCACACTGAGACGATGCTGGAGAGCATATGTAATGGTTATTCTACAGGCTTCTGAAAAGTCTAGCCTGTTCACTTGCCTGTTTGGGCTTCTTACAGAAAATAGGCTTCTGGATCAGCTGGACACCAGAGCCTAGAATCTCCAGTCAGTGTTCTACTTGGAAGTGCAGCTGACCCAGACTTTAGTTTCTTAAAGTAGCCAAAAACTAGCATCTGGCCCTAATTTAGACTCAGCTTATGGGCTCCCCAGTAAAAGCAACAAATACTTCTCTCACTCTCTTTTCCTATCTCGTTCAGACACGCCACAGAGCTGGGAAGAGGAGATCAGCAATGTGTGCTTCTATTTTTCTCTGTGAACTCTCTTGCTCCCAGTAACCTTCCTCTTTCTACCTGTACATATCTATTTGACATTTCTGGTTGTCACGTTTGTGAAGTTGTTGGTGTTACTGCCACCTTTATTTAATACCCATTCAAAAAAGTTATTGACAACCTACTATCAAGACCCTGCCAGGCACAATGCACGTGTTCTGGAAGTGTGTATAAGGCAAGTGGAACATGTGAGCAGTGTTGTCATTCCTGAAGTGATGGCTGAGCTGCGCCTTCCAGGTGTGAGGTCTCGAAATGTCCCAATAAAACAACATCCATTTTATCATTTGGTATTGCCTAATGAGGGCTTTTTCTTTCCCAATATTTTGGATTAAAGTACATTCCTAATGTTCTAACATCTGAAGAGCACTTGTTCTGTATATTAGATGCTGTGGGGGTTTTGAATAAGGGTAAGAAAAATGTAGTCCTGCCTCTTATGTGCTTCCAGCTAGGTGTCTGCTGCCTAGGAAAAAAAATATATCTATCTATATATTTTTTGTTACTTATATACTTCCTAAATTGTACCTCAATAAAGTTAATTTCAAATGAACAAATGAAAATAGTTCCCAAAGTATTCCTTTCATGATTGTGAGCTAAAGATGCAATTAATCCTAAAACATCCCCACAAAGGCCCAGGGCTCACTAAAGCCAAAAGAGTGGCCCATAGTCACTCAGCCCTGCAGCTTGCTTGTCACATTGTCAGCGTGACTAGTAACCCACCCTGCTCCTTCCACAGGTAGCTTCTAGTGACAACTGCACTTGGCTTTGCCTGACAGAACACATTGTGGAAAAACAGGATTTTATTTCCAGTTTCAGGAGAGAATTACAACATCAGTTGGAACAGTACATCTGACTTGGAATTGACTAGAGTGGTCACAATGATGGATCTGAGATATACTTGAAGGGATAATTGTACACAACCAGTTTAAAAGCTGGTAAATATTTAAGGGTCAGGGGTTAAATGTCAAAGCCACAGAGCTTGGGCTCAGCTCCATAAAGTATTAAGAATGACTGCTAATTAAATCCAGGGTATATTTCACCAAAGGGAAATAAATTTGACAGCTAACAACCAATACTGGATTACCACCTTACAGAGGTTAGGGATCATGCTAGTAATTGTAGATGGTTTACAGTTTTTAACCCAGTAGTAATCGGGAGGATGATTGCTTACAGTTACAGATTACCACACTCAACAAAGTTAAGTCTTGTGAGTCAAAAATAAGTATTACCAAAAGGAATATATATCTAGGTCCCCTGGCTCACTTTTTGTTTAAAAATAAGTGCCCTTTGGCTGTTGCAGAGCAAGTCCCTAAAACAAATGTAGTCAAAGGACATGCTCACTTTTTTTCTTCTGAGCTGAACTTTTTTTTCTGTTTTTAGTAATTACCAGCCAGTGTAACAGCCAGCTATGAAATTAGCGAATTTGATTTCCAAACCAGTACAGCAAATTGAAAGCAGAAAAATGTCAGCCAAAGGTATAATAGTCCCTTTCCTAGTTACACACTTGTTATACTTAGATGATACGATATTTTACTTAAATTCAGCATTCTTAGATGGGCATATAATTTGGACGCTACTTTAGATGCCCCACCTTAGGAAAAAGCTGTTTACCTTAAGATGAGATATACCTTATGAGCACTAAGCAAAGGGAGTAATTGTAATATTTTAATAGCTGTGTTTACATGCAGATCTTGAGATTATTTCTGCATTAGGTGATTTATAGGGCTATATTAAGTAAATCACACTTGGACTGCTGCTCATAAGGATGAGTCACAAAATACTGCCATTTCCCCTTTCTCCTTTCAAAAGAGAGCTCCAGGGGAGAGAGACAGAAAAAGAATTCCTTCACTCCCCTTAATCTTAATGCTAATCAAGAAATCATCCCATTTAATCAGGTTAATATTATAGCTATTTTCCGTATTGATTTCTATTGATATGTCTGTTTAAACTGAAATTATCTAATGCAAAAATTTCATAAAGATAAACTTATGTTGTAGAAAAAAAAATAGCCAAAGCCATTATAGAAAACCTCGTCATCCCTAATACTGCAGCTTCTGCAGGCTGAACTAATTATTGCCTAATCTTTAACTTGAGGTATTGGTTAAATCAATTAAGTCGTTAGGAGTAATTTCAATAATGCTAGTGTTTGCGAGAAGTACATAGCAAACACGATTCGCCTTAATTAGACTTTTAAATTCAGAGCCCTGTCTAAGTCTGGAGCCAAGTCCTCTATTTTAAATCTCTCTGTATTCACTTAGTTGTAAGGGGAAATTTTTTAATATGTCTGGCTCTAAGTAATTAGTTTGCAAATTTGTAATGTGAGATGTTGTGGGAGCTGAGTTTGGGAAGGAAAGCAGTGCCTCCTCCCTTTTCATTTTATTAGCTTTTCCTGTATCTGGAGACTTCCTGCAAGGATGGAACATTCCTTTAAGTTCAACTTGTGGGAGGTTTGCACCAATAGCATAAAATGCCTCTAGACAGGTACCTGCCACTGACCTTCATGTACCTTTTGCCCTTTAAGAAAGAAAAAGCAATGCTTTTCTTTGTCAAGCCTCTCAGAGCCCGTGGTGGGCAGCTGAGCCATATGGGACCGCCTGAGCTGTGTCTGTGCGGTCCTCCTGTCTCCTCCTCCCTGGGAGGCCTTGGTCTCCAGCGGCTGCCCTCCATGCGCCTCTTCCTCTCTGAGCAGTAGATGCTGAGCTGGAGATCCTGTCCAGACCTGTGGGAAAGTGCACAGAGCACCAGCTATTCAAACTGTTCCTTTCCCACTCACTGGGAAAGGGACTCCAGACAGGAAGGTTTCATTAGCCTGAAAGAACATCGCTCCTTTCTTTTAACTCTTTGGCTCCTCTGGCAGTAAATCCATTGAGGGCGGTATTCACATTTTAGATATTGAAGTTCCTTCTTGGGAGAATTATAATTGCTTTGCTCCCACAGAGGTTTTTCCTAGTTATATGCTTTATCAGACAAGAGTTAATCATAATGCATTTCTACCTGTGCAAAGTGCAGGCTTTAGTAGTGGGGTCTGTCCCACTGGTCAGCACTGTGAGCAATGCCATTTAGCAGCATCTATGCAAGCTAGGAATCTAGAAAGTCATATTGTATTAGAATCTGAGTCTTCAGTAAAGTGTAATTTGTGTAGGATTTTCCGATTCTTCAAATACTGCATTTGTCAAATTTCATGGTAACTTAACTACGTTTGAAGCAATGACTTGTGTTCCTGCAGTGGAAAAAGCTCTCTCTGCACCCACCCCCTCCCATTTTGTAAGTGCAGAAACATCACCAAACTAATGGCATACAATTATAGTAAACATTGAACAATCTGTGCTTTCTCAGGTTTATCTTATCATCTAACCATGTGGTAAGCCCAAGTAGGTTAAGTGTCTTTTCCCTAAGGTGCAGTATTTCTATACTTTTGAATGCAATTTACATTTTATTTTTAAAGCCTTACAATCACACATTTGAACATTCTGAAAATTAAATCTTGTATGAACATAATTGCAAGAGTTAGCGGAAGTTGAACAAATGAAATATAAAGACTTCCACTTCCTGTATATGAATTTTTAGCCTTTTCCCAAACTTTCTCTATTGTAAACTTAAAACAAAGTCTTATCAGCAAGTAACATAGAGTAGCAGCTGGATATCATTAAATCCCTCTGTCTAAGCTATTCTTCTTCATTACCTTTTTCCTGACAAGCTCTTGCTCTGCACAGAAAATGTAACTTTGTGATAGAGATTTATGTAATTCAGGTGTCCTTTATTCTGAATGAGAGCTTGGCTACAGAAGAAAGGTATTTGCAAGAATCCATAGAATTTTATAAAAAGGAAAGGGAGAACCTGACAATTCAGTGAAGAAACACATGTTAACATAACCAGTTCATCAACCACTTTTACCCATGATCTCTTTTATAGCTATTTTCATAATAAGAATATTTTTCCGCAAACTGGAATAGCTAGATTTTATTCTACAGATGCAAGAATGTTAGCTGCTTCATCATAAAATTGATAGCAATGCTTTCCAAATGCTTTCAGTTTCAGTGAAACGTTAAAATGTCTTTACTTAGCAATGTAATAGAAAATACTGACAGACATCTAACCATAAACACAAATTAGAACAAGCAATGGAGATGCCTTTCTTAGTTTAGTGAAACAGTGTAATGGCTATTAAGTTGCTGGTGATGTGGTAACGTACACACACTGATTTGTGAGCATTTAATTTGGTTCACTTTTCTTTAATTATACAAAAGAACCACTGGGAAAAGAGACTTCTATGTCTTGGAAATGATAAGACACTAAGGAACCAAAAATTATATTAAAAAATTAAAACAAATGAAAAAATCCCTAATGACTTTCTGGAACGTTAAATTGATAATCTCTTCTTTCCTTCTCATAATAGTGATTTTTTTTTTACCATATTACCAAATCGATATCATAAGAAATATAATCAAAAAGCATAATTAACAGTTGATATTTATGCCCTTGCTAGTGAGTTACAAATACAAAAAAGTCTAAGAACTTATAAAATAGTTGACTCATCAAACCTAAATAGACATAAACTTAATGATTTTAATGTGAATATTACTCAGATGGTCATTATCATTTCATGGTGACGAATCTCCCTGTTTTTCATCTTTGTTTCACATTATTTTCTGTAAATGTGGGATAAAAAGACCCAGAATTGAACATAGCAGCTTCCCCCAAAGAATGCAAATTTACTCTCAGTTAGAAATTTCCCTTCAATGGCTGCAGGGGCAAAGAAGGTAGAGCCTGCTGTAGCATCAGCCACTTCCCCCTGTCCCCAGCTGTTTGTCTCTGTGTGCTCAGTCCTGGGCTGACTCCTCATGTCCTTCAGCTAGTTTACACATCATGTCGTCCAGGAGGACTTCCTGACAGTCTTCCCTTAGGGAGGAGAACTAGGTTCTATGTCCCTCCTGCTCATGCCTGTGTCACATAGCATCTCACTTTAGCACTCAACGCTTGTTATTCTCTCCTGTCACAATGAAAGATATATGCCAATGAGAGCTCTCATCCTTGGTGTGTAAGAGGTTATCTATCTGTCAGAGATCAGGAAGGCTTTGTGACATATTGGGGGCCCGTCATCTCTTGGGAAATTTATATTTGTGATCTCATTCACTTCTCTTAGGAACCCTGTAAAGAAGGTGGAAGATCCCCTTCACAGACTCAGAGAAACTGAGTCCTAGAGAAATTTAAAAGAACCCACCCAAGACCATACAAATAGTAAATAGCAGAGTCTACATCTGAATTCAAAGGTTTCTGACTAAAATACCTGCTATCTTAAACCATTTTTTAAAATTCCTTTTTACTAACTTAACCTAGGAACATCTAAACTCCTGCAACTAGTATTTTGATACCTGGTTATATAGTGGTTTGGACTCTTTCTGAGTTGTTTGGATGGCTTGTCTCATTTATGACATTATAAGCTCCTAATGGACACTGTCATTTTTTAAAATCATCTCTCCCCACCGCCACCTCTACCTCTGCTTGATACCTGGAGGTGCCAAGAGCTAGACATATTAGATGCTTAATAAATATTTGTTGAAAATATAAATATTAGGGGTACCTGGGTGACTCAGTCAGTTAAGCATCCAACTCTTGATTTCAGCTCAGGTCATGATCTCACGGTCCACACCTAGCACAGAACCTGCTTGAGATTCTCTCTCCCTCTCCTGCTGCCCCTCCCCTGCTCACGTGCGCATGCTCTCTTTTATATACATATACATATATATACATATATATAAATATTTATGTAAATTAAAGGTAGAATACAGTATTGTTTATAACAGGTAGATGATAGACTTCAATTTTTGATCAAACTCAAGGACCAAAAATTTAAACCCAAGTCATCAGATGTACTTTCTTAGGCTACAGAACAGAATCAAGATAAGATTTAAAAGTCTAAAATAGTTATCTCAATTTTTTTCTGTTATCTTTTTTTTTTTTAAGGGAGCAGGAGGGAGAGGAAGCCTATGTCCATTAATAGAGAACTAATTAATGCCTAAATTAAAACATATTTAAATAAATTATGATAATTCTATAATATGAGTTGCTTGCAGCCATAGAAAAGAATAAGAACATTCTCCATGAATCTGGAACACCTCTAAGATAGGATAAGATGACAATGTAAGGTTAGGATAGCATAACATGTGTAGTGCATTATTTAAAAGGTGAGTGAGGGAGACAGGAATCTTGAGGAAGATGGTTGAGGAAGGTAGGGGGACTAGGCAGGAGAGTGCTCAGGAACTGGGAGGTGACAATTCAGTACATCCATTATTAATATTTGAGATTTTAACCATATGAATGTAATATCTAACTTTTCAAAATGAGTTTTCTTGAATTAGTGCATTTGATATGGCTTAATAAGAAATCTTTGAATCCACTCTTTATAAGAACAGAACAATCTTATATTCACATTAGAAGTATATTAAAAACCAAATGCTGGTGCTTAAATTACCAAGCCTCACAAAAGCACTGTAAATAAAGAGTTTTGCTGTATTTTATTATTTAATGAAAGAGGGAGTTGCTGACTCTCCACACAGATGTCATGTGCTAAGAAAAGATGGATCCCAACTGGGGACAACGGAGGGAAGATGTATCATGGTGCCTCTGACACTCAGTAACCCCCAGGAGCCCCAGGACCTCAGTGCAATTGCTCAGGGAAATGCAGCTTTGTAGGTCTGTGTTTGTTCTGCCAGATGGAAATTAGTATCTTAAAATAGACCAACTTTTTTTTTCCACCACTGAGAACATTTTAAATGGAATCTCTCTTAGATTTAAATGTTTTTTAACCTTTGGTGGACGCTTAATGAAACTTTGTAAAGTATCTTTCATTTTCTTGCTACTTGATGAAATTAATATTAGCCAGTTTAATTTCAAAGCATGCCAAACATTTTAACCTGCAAATCAGTAACTTTTCCCTTTTCAATTTTAACTACTAGATTTTAAAATATTAACCTTTAATAATTTTTTTTTGAATTTTAGCTAAAATCCAAGATCTGCCTTAATGATTCCGTTATGTTTGTCTCTATAAGCGTTCATTTTCTAATGAGTAGGAATACTAGAATTGTTCTAAGGATTTGAAGGAACATGCACACTGTGATTTTTAAGGAGAGCATATTTTCCCATTTAGACATTGACTAGAAATAGAGAAAAGCTAACCAACCACTTCTTAATTTACTTTGTTTATTTAATGAGCAACTTGGGTTCATGTTAATTTCTGCCTCCATAAATTACCTTACTCTTAAATAATGAAGATTTTTCAACTCCCTGCCTTTCCATCTGAAAATTGTTTTTTAAACAACCTTGGTTATAGTTTTCTACTTTGCTGGGAGAACTGGGTCATCCAAAATATGTGTGGGGTGTGAAGTTTTGTTTTCTGCACAAAGATTTGTCATGAGTCTAAACATTTCTCTCAAGTAATTTACCGTTTAATTACATTGTGTTATGTTCCCTCAGGAAGGGGAGGAGAAGGGAAAGGAAGAAAACTCAAAAAAAGTTTTTTAAAATGTGTACTGCATTCAGGATTTAGATTTCACCTTATAAAGATTTTATTACAGTGTCCTCCTCCTCTCATTGTGTCATGAAACAGTGAATCACTCGTGTTTGTCTCTGGGGACAAATGCTGTTCTCATGTTTTATCCTGACACCTCTGAGATGAGCTTTCCATATGAAGAGAAGGGAGGACATTTGATGCTTCCAGTGTTATTCTGGGGCCTCCCCTTTTCTGGGAGGCGCTGACACATGTAGTTTGGGCAGTGAAGCCCAGCGGGAGGTGAGATCGGCTGATTCCCCTGCTGATTAATGTGCCTGAGGGTCCCTGCCACCCTTTGCCCCCTTCCCGTGTGTTGGTTTTAAAGAAGGAGCCTTTCATATGCTCCACTGCCGGCAAAGCTGGGCAGAGGTCCAGTGGCGCCAACAATTTTCCGTCCTTTGTATGAGTGATCAGAGGCCAACCCCAAGAAACTGACAGTGGCTTCACTCAGTGCTACTAATGATCTTCAGTAGCCGAAGACTTCCTTCCTCATGTGGCCTGAATGTTTTGCTGCGTGAATGTGTGATTTGGAAAGTGGCCACAGAGACACAACCAGATAAAGTTCATCATAGGCGTCACACATCCAGTGGCAACGTTTTCCCCGGAGGTCTTCATCTGCATTAGATGAAGTTCAACTTAAAAGAGAGAAATGAAAAGTTACCTTTCATGTTAAAGGGTTTTTGCAGATATGCTTTCTAAATTACGAAGGCTCACTTTGTTAGTTCTTTTTCTTACTGAATGTTTACAGTCGAACTAACAATTCATGTGGCAGACTGTTTTTAAGACCAAAGTGTCTTTGGCTCTCTCTCACCTTGCCTTTCCTTTCCCACTTGCTGCTTTTTCATCTTGAATACCCAGGGACTGATGGTAACCAGGTTGTTGCTTGCATTACCTGCATGGTAAGTAGTGCGGGCATTTGTATGTCCTTCTGGACCAAAAATTTTTTAAAGTCATTATTTCAACCCGAGGGTCAAAATGCTACAAAGAAAAATTAACCTTTAAGGAGTTTTTCTGTTGTGCACCTTAGTCTTTGCTTAACTCTAACCAAATCATTAAACATGATAGTTTTATCAAATTTATGAAATTTCTGAGGTTATTTTTTTTTATTTTTTTATTTTTTTAATGTTTTATTTATTTCTGAGAGAGAGAGAGCGTGATCAGGAGAGGATCAGAGAGAGAAGGAGACACAGAATCTGAAGACAGGCTCCAGGCTCTGAGCTGTCAGTGCAGAGCCCAACGCAGGGCTCGAACCCACGAGCCTGAGCCAAAGTCGGACGCTCAACCACTGAGTCACCCAGGCGCCCCTCTGAGGTTATTTTCAAAACCACCTTCTGATTATTTGTTCTAGGACAGATCACTTATGACCATAACAAAGCTCATCCTTAGAATCATTCATTTACAAAAAGTGTCCTGCATAGAGATAGAAATGGTGAGAATAAGTCACCAGAACTTACCTATGGTGCTTGCGCCCTGGCTGCAGGGCGAACCAGCAATTAGCAGTTAATATGGATCTGAACTAGGCTTTCACATATCGTACATCACATTTTTCAGTATGCTAATTATCCCTGGCAAATACCTATGGAAGCAAGTTTCAACTCCTCAAATAAATAATCCTACAGGTACTTGAAGAGGTTGCAGGATTTCATCAAAAATGTAAAAAGAATAGGAACACCTTTGTTCAGATGAATCCTCAGAAAGGTAGAGTAAAAGACTGTTCCCTGAGTGACATAGCATTCTACAGTGTTTATTTTTCTTTTATTAAATCATGCTTCCCCTAAAACCCACCTCTGGGACTCACAATTCTCTTCAATGTGTGCTCTTCCCTAGTCCCTTTGCTAAAAACTTTATAACTGCATCTAAAATACTGAAATAAAAATGAACTTGGCATCTGTTCAGTGCTTTGCAGTTTATAAAGATGTTCCCTCCCCCCAACCCCAAAAGCAGGATCATCATGATTCATTATTTTACTGAAGAAACTGGTAAGCACCATTGGTTAAGTGGCAGGGCTAGAGTGAAGGCCTTCTTGCTCATATGGCCTGTCACAAATGGCAAAAGGGACACAGCCACTGATTTCTCCTTTGGTTTCAGAATGGGAGGACTTTGACCTAATGTTGAGGAAGCTAGTGTGGCCACTGGAATAATGTAGAGAGAAGAAAGCCATCTGACTTCCTCTAATCCGTGATGATGGTAGTACGTTTATAGGTGGTCAGGAAGCAATTTACAAAAGGCCTTACCACAATAATTCTGCTAGTTTGTTCTGATTTGGAAACACTAAAACTGTACCTATGTTAGCAAAATAAAGCCAACAAGACCACTACATTCATGTTTGCATAATTGCTGTTAAAGAATAATTTTAAAAATGATACTTTTGGTAAATAATTTTCTAGATATGAGTGACAGAGGTTAAATTTTCTGGAGTGCTCAGATAAATTTTCACATACCAGTGTAAAATCTGGCATTTTCTCAAAGAGGCTCTAATAGTTATCTCCTTTGTTACCTTTGAAATGCCTTGTATGTAGTGCAGGGGATTTAATTTTATATCAGTGTCAGGTATCATTAGTATCTTACTGGTAATAATTATGAAGTATATATTTCTGAACAGATGCCAGGTATAGTTTATCATTCATTAGCATCTAAGCAAAAGTAACTCTGTCAAAATATATTCATTGTTGGCTTTTAACGAGAGAAGTTTTACCATTGTTAGAGTGGAAAACACCCATTTCTTAGGCCTTTTCTGTCTGCCTTCTTCATCTTCATTCTAAAACATACATTGAGGTCCTGTGGTACATGAGGCACTGTGTTCAGTTAGATGGATACTAAGCTAAAGAAACATTCCTTCTTGTCAAGATGTTCAGAGTCTAGAATACTGGTTCTCGATCAGGGGCAATGTCTGGAGACATTTTTGTTGTCACAACGGGGGTGATGCTGTTGACACCTAGTGGGTGGAAGCTGCTAAGCACCGTATAATGTAGAGGACAGACCCCCCCATGACAAAGAAATGGCTGACACAAGATGCCATAAGTGCCAAGTTTCAGAAACCTTGATCTAGAGCAGTTCTATTCAAAAACCTTTCTCTGATGATAAAATTATTCTATATCTGCACTGTCCCATATGGTAATCACTAACCCCATGTGGATTTTGAGCACTTTAAATGTGACCAGTGTGACAAAAGACCTGAATTTTAAATTTTATTTAATTTCTGTTAATTTAAACTTAAATTCAAAAGCTACTTGTGTCTAGTGGCTACTGCATTTAAATAGTGCAAGTCTAAAAGAAGAGACTAATGAGTTAACCAGTGATGATGGCTCCATGTAAGATAATTCTTCAAACCAGTCTCCTGAGAGATGTCACAGGAACACAGAAGAACGGAATCTCAGTTAGACCTGGACACGAGACCCTTTCTAGGAGCACAGCACATAGGAGGTGACACTTAAGCTGCATGTTGAAGAATTAAAAAGTACAAAATATGCCCACATATAAAGTGACTTGAATATAAGGTAATTGTCCCATCCACCTAATGTTGAGATAACACGAATAACTTTTTAGGGGAAATGTCTACGTATAAAAATCTAATATTTTTCAATTTCATTATACAAACATTATACATTTAGAATCAGATATATATATGTATATACATATATATATAATACGTTTTTCCCAGTTTCACATTTTCAGAAGTAATATTTTTTTCAGCTCTTTGTTTTCATCTCTGGTGTAGTTGCTACTCATCAGTAGAGCCTCTGAGTTATCTACACGTTTTCCCAGAACACACTGTCTCATTTCCAGCCAACTTTCTGCAATACAGCACATTTATTTTTTTTTTTTACAAATAGTTTATTGTCATATTTATTTTTAAAAGTTTTTTGGGGGGTGTGGAGGTGAGAGAGAGAACAAGAGAAAGTGGGGGCAGGGCAGAGAGTTAGAGAGAGAATCCCAAATAGGCTTTGCACTACAAGCGTAGAGCCCAACTCAGGGCTTGATCCCATGAACGAAACCGTGAGATAATGACCTTGAGCCCAAATTAAGAGTCAGACTCTTAACCGACTGAGCCACCCAGGAGCCCTGCAATACAGCTCTTTTAAAATATGTGTGCACAGGGGCGCCTGGGTGGCTTAGTCGGTTAAGCGTCCGACTTTCGCTTAGGTCATGATCTCGCGGTTCATGGGTTCGAGCCCCGCGTCGGGCTCTGTGCTGGCTGCCAGCTCAGAGCTTGGAGCCTGTTTCAGTCTTGACTCCCTCTCTCTCTGACCCTCTCCTGCTCACGCTGTCTCTCTCTCTCTCTCCTAGAAATAAATACAACATTTTAAAAAAAATAAAAATAAAATAAAATATGTGTGCACAGTATGGGCACCTCGGCGGCTCAGTTGGTTAAGCGTCCGACTTCGCCATGGGTCATGCTCTCATAATTATGCTGACAGCTCGGAGCCTGGAGCCTGCTTTGGATTCTGTGTCTCCCTTTTTCTCTGCCCCTCCCCCCCAGATAAAAAAAAAAAACATTAAAATTTTTAAAAATAATAAATAAAGTTTGTGTGTACAACACTTTAAAAACCTGCCATTGGAAAATTTATTTCCTAGTTTAGGTACCTGCTTGCATAACATTGGGTTAGCTTTTTATCCTTTATATATTCTTGAAATCCTCAAGAAAACTACCTTCTATACTTCTTTTTCAGCCAATTCTTAAAAAGGTTGTTTTGAACATCTAATATTTGCAATTATGAGGCCATATCTTCAGGAATACAAACTGCGTTGTCATAAAATGTGCCTTCTATGTTACTGTTTATATCAGTTGACTTTTATAGTGGCATTCAGAAGTGACAGTGAGTGAGCTCTTTTCAAGCTGCTCTATCTTTCTGAAAGAATATTTTGGTGTTCCAAATAAAATAATTGAGAGAAGGCCCATAATATGAGCGGTAGGACACCATTTCAAGAATGTGGAATTGACACCAACATTTGTTTCTTCTACTGCCTAAGGCTCTCTTAAAAAGATAGTAAAAGGATAAAAGATTTGTATGCTCACAACATCAAAAAGAAGAGCATATATATGAGGGATTTCATCTTATTTCTGAACACAGAGCAGATCAAAGAATATTAATTATCTAAACAGAATGGAAGAAACTGTGGTTTAAAATAGCACTTCTCAAACTTTAACATGCATGTGAATTGCTCTGAGCCCATCTTCAGGGGGTCTCAGATGGGGCTAAGATTCTGTATTTCTGACAAGACTCCCAAGTGACACAGATGCTGCTAATGTGAAGACTGTTAATTGAGGATCAAGAGCCTATAAGACCTGGGAAGAGAGACTATTTGCCCAGCAAACCCAGGAAACCTTTCTATTAGGGGTTGACACATATCACAGAGGATGAAAGTCTGAAACCTGGGAGATTGACTCAGGATCTATACAGAGAGAGACCTCTATTGCACTTTGCTTTGTTGTGCTTTGTAGAAACTGGTTTTTTTTCCCCACCGATGGAAGGTCTGTGGCAACCATGAGTTGAGCAAGTCTACTGGTGCCATTTTTTCAACAGCATTTGTTCACTTCATGTGTCTGGGTCACATTCTGGTAATTCTAGTAGTATTTCAGACTTTTAATTATTATTATATTTGTCATGGGGAATCAATTATCTTTGATGTTACTATTACTGTTTTGGGGCACCACAAACCATACCCATATAAGATAGCCAACTTAACCAATAAGTATTAATTGTCCATTCACCTTCTCTCCTTCTCCTCAGACCACCCTATTCCCTGAGACACAACAGTATTGAAATTAGGCCAATTAATAACCCTACAGTGGCCTCTACATGTTCAAGTGAAAGGAAGAGTCACACATTTCTCACTTTACATAAATTAGAAATGACTAATCTTAGGTAGGAAGGTATGTTGAAAACCAAGACAGGCCAAAAGCTAGGCCTCTTGCACCAAACAGCCACATTGTAAAAGCAAAGAAAAAGTTCTTGAAGGTAATTAAAAGTGCAATGCCAGTGATCACATGGATGATACAAAAACAAATAGCCTTATTGTTGATATTTAGAAAATTTTAGTGGTTTGGGTAGAAGATCAAGCCACAACATTCCCTTAAGACAAAGTCAGCAAAGTCCTGACAGTCTTCAATTCTGGGAAGCTAGCAGAGGTTGGTTCATGAAGCTTAAGAAGAGCAATCTCCATTACATAAAAATGTAAGGTGAAGCGGCAAGTGCTAATGTAGAAGTTTCAGCAAACTATCCAGAAGATCTTCTATGCTCCTTAATGAAGGTGATTGCACTAAAGAACAGATTTTCCATGTAAAGGATGCAGCCTTCTATTGGAAGAAGATGCGATCTAGGACTCTTATAGCTAGAGCTAGAGCAGAGAAGTCAATGCCTGACCTCAGAGCTCTGGCTAAGGGCTAATTCAGCTGGTGACTTGAAGTTTAAGCCAATGCTTATTTACCATTTCTAAAATCTTAGGCCCTTAAAGGAATTATGCTAAGCCTATTCTGCATGAGCTCTCTAAATAGAATAACAAAGCCTGAATGACTGCACGTCTGTTAAAAACATGGTTTATTGAATATTTGAAGCCCACTGTTAAGACCTACTCAGAAAAAAAAAAAAAAAGATGTTTTTAAAATATTCCTGTTCATTGAAAGTGTACTGGTCACTCAAGAGCTAAAATCGGGGTATACAAGATTAATGTTATTTTCATGCCTGCTAACATAGCATCCATTCTGCAGCCCATGGATCAAAGAATCCTTTTTACTTTCAAGTCTTATTACTTAGGAAATACATTTTGTGAGGCTATAGTTGCCATAGATATTGACTCCTCTGATAGATCTGGGCAAAGTAAATTGAAAATTTTCTGGAGAAGACGCACCATTCTAGATGTCGTTAGGAACATTTAGGGGAGAGATCAAAATATCAACATGAACTTTGAAAGAAGTTGATTCCAACCTTCATGGATGACTTTGAAGGGTTTAAGACTTCACTGGAGAAAGGGACTGCTGATGTGGTAGAAATAGCAAGAAATTAGAAGCGGAGACTGAACATGCCATCTCATGATCTTTGCTTTTTAATCATTTACAGGCTTTAGTGGTATTGATGGTAACAGATTCATCTAAGAACTGATTGCATCCCACTCAAGGCACATAACTCCCTGGTTGAAAATGTTTTTTCTAAGGTGCACTCCATTATTAAATTGTTTTTGCTAAGATAATGGCAAATTAATACCTTATCATGTAAAAATGTAAACATCATGTAAAATGTTATTAATGAAGGTATTAATGAAGATACATGTTCAAAGATTATTAACACTAATATATGGATATTCCTGATGTAGTACCATGAGATCCACACTATTAAAAATTAAATGTGTCATTTTGAATTCAGAACACTAGAATATTTTCTATTCATGACACTACTATTTGTAGCATTGAACAAAATAGAGTAAGGCTTATATATCATCCTCTTTTTATGTGTATAAAGCACATAATAATATCTATGTGTATAATATCTGTGTATGAGCATAGATATTATAGATGTCAGAAATGCATGTTCAAGTAGAAAAATGTCAATTCAAATAAAGAGTATTTTCTCATCACCCAAATTCTTTATGGAAAGCTACTGTTTACTAAGAGTCTTCTTAATATTACATCGCTTGGTTCTTACTCTGTCTCTGTGAAATAGTCATGGCAAGTGATAGTAACCCTAATTATAAATAAGGAAACTAAGATTCCAAAATGTCAAACGGCCAAACTTGGACTACATGGTTATTAAATAGCCAAGCTAGTACAAAATCCTTATCTTTTTCCTTTTTATTCCCTTTTGTATATATTCTATAGATACTTTCTTAGTGATTATCATAGGGATTATATTTAGCATCCTAAAATCCTAACAATTGAATTTATACCAGTTTGATTTCACTACAGCTTTATCAGTACCCCTTTCTGTTAGTGATGTTACAGATTACATTGTGTGTCCAGTAACATAGATTAATGATTATTTTTATACACTTTCCTTTTAAAGAGTGTAGAAAATAAAAGTAGAGTTACAAGCCAAAATTACAACAATAGTAGCTTTTATAATGGCTATGTATATACCCTTACTGGGGATCTTGGTGTTTTATGATTTTGAGTTACTATTTAACTTCCTTTTATTTCAACCTGAAAGACATTTCTTCAGTGTGTCTTGTGGGGCAAAGTCAAAGTAGTAGTAAGGAACTTCCTTAGGTTTTGTTTATCTGGAAATGTCTTCATTTCTCTCTCATCTTTGAAGGCCAGTTTTGCTGGATATAGCATTCTCAGTTTACAATGTTTTTCCTCCTAGGACTTTGAATATGTCAACCATTGGCCCTTCCGGCCTCCAAGATCCTGATGAAAAATTGGCTGAAAATCTTTTAATTTGGAATTTATAAGTATATCTTTATAATATTTGTAGAAAGGGTTTGCTTAACATATTAACAGCTTAAGCACAGTGAAAATATTGCCTACCTACCATGAACTTTTAAGCATTTAACATAATTTTAGAAAACTCTATTACATGAAAACCATTGGCTAATATAAATCTTGTATCTATATATAAATGTAGATTTCATATGCTTTCTATTTGGAAATATTCTATGATACTCTTATTACAGATACTCAAACTGGTTCCTCAAATTAAACTTCATTTATTTGACATAGCTCAACTTTTTATTTATCTGGTTTTTTATATAATGTATCTTGTCTAGTAAATTTTTTTAAAGTTAAGAAAATGTATGTTTTATGAAATTTTTAAGTTTTCTGTATCTCTATGATCTCTCTTTCATATGTTCTCACAAAAGCCTTTTTTAAAGGACACTAAACAAGTTAAACTTTATTAAGAATAATCTCAACTGAGGCAAACCATGAGAGACTCTTGAATGCTGACAAAAACTGAGGACTGGTGGATGTGGGGGGGAGGGGAGATGGGCATGGAGGAGGACACTTGTGGGGATGAGCACTGAGTGTTATGTGGAAACTAATTTGACAATAAACTATTTGTAAAAAAAAAAAAAAAAGAATAATCTCAACTGATGCTTTGGTACCTGTAAACCTCAGGCATCGTGTCCCCATGCAACTTTGAAATGGTGGCTGACTCCATATTTATTTGCAAGTAAAGGATTTAGATATTAACAAAAAGTTTCAGGGGAGCTGGGTGGCTCAGTCAGTTAAGCATCCAACTTTGGCTCAGATCATGATCTCACAGCTTGTGGGTTCAAACCCCACATCAGGCTCTGTGCTGACAGCTCAGAGCCTAGAGCCTGCTTCGGATGCCGTGTCTCCTCTCTCTCTGCCCCACCCCCTTCTCCCTCAAGTAAATAAACATTGTTAAAAATTTTTTTAAGTTTTAAAAAGCTTTGTGTGATTCCTTGCCTTCTCTTCTACTCCTGTAATTTCCTGCCTAAGAAAAAGTGACTTCAGAAAAGTAATCAAACACTTAGTGAGCACCTATGATGCATAAAACACCATACCAGGTGCTCAAGGATTTAAATGTTGTAAATCATTTGCCCAATATCTAAATTAATATTTTGGACATAAGAAAACACAAAATGTTCAGTACTAGAATCCAGGAAAGAGGACAGAAGAGAGCAAAATCACTACTTGGAAGTGAGGCTATTAAAATAATAGCTACAAAATATTGAACACTTAAAATGTACCAGACACATAGAATGCATTATTCCATTTAATCTTCATAATCTACATGTTAAATAACATATTTACGTTAGAATGAAGCTCTGAGTATGGAGAGTTTAGGTAGTTTACAGAAAGCTATTTGGATAGTCCATGCTGGAGCTGGCTTTTGGACCTGATGTGACACACTCATCCTTATTACTGCAAACAGTGTGCCTTGCTGAGAACCTCATGGGAGAGACACACAGAAGTAAGGTTGCCAGGCATTTTAAGAAGTGAGGAGGATATGGTGTTCTTTTTACAGACTAAGGGAATCAGGAGAGGTTGTGGCACAAAGGCTTAAAAAACACATGGACAGGGGCGCCTGGGTGGCTTAGTCGGTTAAGCGTCCGACTTTCGCTTAGGTCATGATCTCGCGGTTTGTGGGTTCGAGCCCCGCGTCGGGCTCTGTGCTGACTGCCAGCTCAGAGCCTGGAGCCTGTTTCAGTCTGTGACTCCCTCTCTCTCTGACCCTCCCCTGCTCACGCTGTCTCTCTCTCTCTCTCTCCTAGAAATAAATAAAGCATT
This sequence comes from Crocuta crocuta, assembly GCF_008692635.1. NCBI lineage: Eukaryota > Metazoa > Chordata > Mammalia > Carnivora > Hyaenidae > Crocuta > Crocuta crocuta. Next base: position 674,960 of record NW_027530974.1, on the reverse strand, counting down.
TAAAAAAAAAAAAAAACACATGGACATATTCAGAGACTGTGAATAGTTAATTGTGGAAGGAAGAGCAAGTATAGAACACGAGACTGAAGAGGAAAGTGAGAAAGATGCTGTGGATGGCATAGAAATGTGTACTTGGAGGCGAGCCTGGGTGGTTCAGTCAGTTAAGATCCAACTTCGGCTCAGGTCATGATCTCATGGTTTGTGGGTTCTAGCTCTGTGTCAGGCTTTGTACTGACAGCTCAGAATCTTTGGAGCCTTCTTCGGATTCTGTCTCCCATTCTCTCTGCCCCTCCCCCACTCACACATGCCTCACTTACTCTATTTCTCTCTCAAAAATAAACATTAAAAAAATTAAAAAATAAAGAAATGCGTACTTGGATTCTCTGGGCTATGTGCCCAGCTCCAGGAGACTTCCTTCATGTTTCATGGACATTGCATTGCCTTTACATGGATTATAACATAAATTGCAGGCCCCGGAGTTGTGCAACACTGGCCATCCTGGACTGGGAGACAGGAGGCAAAATCATCACATAGTTTAAGAGTCATTGACTAATAGGGTGGTGTTGCAAACAGATGAGAGCTTTGCAGAGCATCCTGGACTTGTAGCTAATTGAAGTTGCTGGGCAAGGGAAGGAGGAAGTAAGTCTAAGGGTTAGCATTTGGCAATACTGTAGCTGAATTAGGGACACAGGAGAAGCAACTTTCTCAGGAGTTGCCAGATGGCAAGGTGGACTTGCATGTGAAGTATTGGTAATGCTTGACCATTAGAAATGGCCATGCTGGCATAGCAAAGGGGGATTTTAGTCTTTGTTTTGTCTTGTTTTTGAGTTATGAACAACTTTCAATGAAATCTTTAGATTCATAACAAAAACACACATATTTATTCTTACATTCTATCATGACTTGAGTAGCCTAACAGACTCCCTAAAGTCCATCCATGGACCTTCTGAACCTATGATATAGATCCTTATGCTAGAAACAGATATTTGAAGCCATACTGGTGGATGAATTTACTGGATAACAGTATATAAAAGGAAAAGGACGATATAGGCACAACTGTGCCTATATTCGAGTGCCATGAAGAGGAGGAGGGAGGGAGTCAGGAGGGAGTGTGTAGAAGAGGTAGAGAAGAACACTTGGTTCCTACAGTGTCTTTAAAACCTCAAGTAATGTCTTCAGAGAAAACAATAGTCAGTTGTGTTTAAGATAATACAATTAAGAAGATAGTACCTGAAAAACTGTAGATTTGAAGAATAGTTATTTCTGTTTAATATTGTTTAATATTATTATTCCCATTTTTAAAAACAATTGAGGTGAGGGTTGATTTTAAACTGAAGAGTAGGTGGTGAAAAATTGGAGATAATATAGAACTTTTTAATTTGCGATCAAAGTATACAATGGGTATTTTTTCAGTAATATCTGACCCCCCCAAAAATAATCAAACACTTAGTAGCTACCTACTATTCTGTGCTAAGCTCAAGAAGTCATTTAAATATAAAAATTAGGTTACTTTTTTGTATTTTACAATTTTATACATAAATGAATTTTGCCAAATATTTTGCATATTTCTAGTATGAGTACAAAATCTTTTTAAAGAGCTTTGAATTTAAAACTACAAAGTCTCTGAAATGGAGAGGATGTTTAGGAAAAAGGAAATCCTGTGGTATAAATGACCCAAATACACAATATTTTCTTGTTGGAGTTACTAAGTTGAAGTACTTTGCTATTGCTTTTTTTTTTTATTTTGAGGAAAACCTTCTTATTTCTTCTCTCAGACTTCTCTTTATTAGGAAACTTTAACAATAGTAAAACAAAAATAAAAATACTTGTTACATTAAAGATCGTTTTAAATTATATGTCATATTTTAGGTCATTTTGAAAATTAACAATATTTAAGTGGTTAAAATATTAAAGAGACATTTTACTGAAGTGAAAATAGATCACTGTAATCTAACTTAGCATCTAGTATAAGAAAAAGCAAATCCCTGAGAATATAAATAAATCTCAAATATGCATCTGTTTTTGGTTAATCTGTACACTCATCACAGTCTTAAACATAGCAGATAATTTTATTTCTCTTTCCTTCCTCTCTCACATCTATCTGAATACCAACTGAAGTAATTTTCTAAGTAATTTTGCTTATCCAGAAGCATATTAATAGTTTTCTTGAATATCTCAAGACTGCATATTTTGTTTCTGTAATTCTTTTCTGCTCTTTGAATTTGTCAAATTATTACTGGTTTGGAGTTTTTATATGAATTTTCCCCCTCTTCTTAGTCTTAAGGAACTCACATCCTATGAAAATAATCAGAGCACTGTCAAGACTACCAGGAATATATGACCTAAAACTTACCCCAATACTTCTCAGAATGATGAGTTTCTTAATATGTTTGGGCTTTGCCAAACCATCACATTCTTTAAAATATAGCTATGGTTTTGAATTTCCAAATGCATTCACTTTAAATAATTTTATAATGTTAATATTTTTAAATGGGAAAATGTGAATTGGGTCAGAATGCTTGTTTTTTCCATGTGTCCTTCAGCTCAGGTAACGTGTTACACCATTTCATTATGCAGAATGCAATGAACAAGAAGTCACTTGTCATAGATGTCTGTTTCCTGGTAGTTTACACACCAGAAACTGAAATCTGAGAACGGCACTTGAAGGAAAACAAAGAGCTTTACAGTATTTTTTTTTCTTTTCAGGAAAACACACAGAAGCTAATTTTAGCTTCTTGATCAAATTGACCCAGGCTTTAACCCTGGCAAACGTTACCACAACACACTTCCAATAGACAATAGTTTGCATACCAGCATCACACTGGAAACAGATGTGCATGCAGAATTGGCCTTTTTTCCCCCTCCAAAGACTGAGCCTGCCACTGTAGTGAAAGCTAAAATGTGGTCCTTCCTAATTGAGGTAAAAATTGTTCTTCTTTCAAATTTCAGTCTACAAGCTTTCCTGACTTGTTAAAAATGTATTATGTCACAGTTATATTTTGACCAGAGTTTCAAAATATCATTCACTAGAGAAACATCTCTTGGCTTCAGCATGATTTTTATCCTAGGGAAAAAAAAGAAATTGTTAGCAGCTGCACTGTTCATGAGTGATGGTTACACAGTTTATATATTAAAACGTTTGGAATGTGAACAATTACCTCTTTTACCTTCTCACCAAGTCTCCTATAGTTTATATAAATTGAATTTTTATTACCAAAGAAATGTCAGCCTCCCCCCCTCATTTCCACCCATCCTGGCCTTGCCAGGCACCCTCTCTGAAATGCCCACCCGTCTGGCTGTCTACCATCTACCGTCCACCAGCAGTGACTCCTGGCAACACACTGGGCTCAGGCTGAATGGAGCCTCCAGGAAGGAACCAGGAAGGTTGCCCCAGCTTAGGAGTATTTAGCACAGGCTCTTCTTGGAACCTCTGAGGAGACCCACTAACTTCTGAAATACTGGAGTTTTTCTGGTTTTGCTGGCAGACAAGAAACAAATGTCTGTGTTTCCTTGAGCAATGAAAAAGAATGTTTCTTAGTTCATTTGCTTTAATAATTACCCCTCTCAAAAGACCCTTCCACTTTGGGTTGGCTATAATTGAGTATAATATATGTGTCCATATATAGAGTCTATGTATGTAAGGCACAGTGAAGTAACATTCTCCTGTAGGTTGTGTAACTGTTTTTGTAAATTTCTATTTGGGACATATTGGCTGTGCAAGTCACTGAAGTCACAAAGCAGGTTAATGACAGTGGGGTCTGAGCTAGAACCCCAGGGTGAGATTCACAAGTTGAGACCCTTACCACATGTGCAGAACAGCCTATTGACCAACCATAGAGTGTTCTTAAGATTTACAAGCAGAGAAATCCTAATTTATATCTTATCTCTTTAAATCATGAGTTTGGGGGAATTATGATTTTTAAAGCTGTGTACGTTATATAATAGAGCGTTGTGTAAGTTACTACTCTGCTTATCAAAGTTTTAGAAATTAAATTAACTTATTCTTTAATTTATAAGTAAGTTCTCTCCTTTTTTAAAGCATTCTTTTCTCAAAAATAATCTTTTCTCAAAAATAACCACTTACCTCTCTAGGTGAATTGTTTATATTAAAATTTAAATAGAATTTTAGGAGATTATAATACACCTGTATGGAATTTCACTAAGTAAATAGATGTTAGACACTGTAATAATAATTGCATGTTATATATATTAAATGCAAAAAAAATTCTGAATTTTACAGAGTACATAAGCAATCATTGGTCAGATATCTGTGCCAAAATATTGTATCTTATATTTGCAAGTTAATAACCAAAAGCTACATTTGAACTTTGTGAAGGGAATTTAAACTATTTTCCTGGAATTTTTGTTTGACTGCCAAAGGGGGAGAATTCTCATTGGATTTTGATTGTGAAATCCAATACTTTTTATGCGTATGTTTTTATTACGAAAGATTCTTTATCCACATTTTATTTTTTTCCTAGTAAAGTTCATGCCTCTTTTCAGTAACACATGGATAGCAGATAACTACCCCAAGTTCTTTTTATCCATTTACAATTTATGCTAAATATGTTTCAAGCATGTAAGTTTCATCTCATTAATGCTGAGTCAAAGATATATAGTTTATAAACTGTAACAACAGATTAGGAAATCTGCAGTTTCACTAAATAATGGTTATATTATCAGAGGGCTTTTATATTAGTACCAGACAGAAGTTTTTGTATGACTTGTGTATTTATTGTTGTATACATTGCCAAAATAAATACTCAAAAATGCAGCAGTAGTTTCTGCTTAACATGAAGATTCCTAATTTGTACCATACTAATTTATTTTCTTTAACATTACCCCCAAAGCTGTTACCCGTCACATTCCTGTCTCTATGAGAAACCTAATCCAAAGTACAGACTCTAAAATGAATATAAAGACATCTTCCATGAGGCAAAGAATGAAGTGACATATTCAAGACCACATAGGTGATAAGAAGTGGATCTGAGATTTAAACCCAGGCTCCTCACCTAACCCCAAAATGTAAAATGCACTTATTTTTGTGATCTAGTATATGTCTATATGTGGACTTACATATATGCATATATGCTATGTATGTACATATCCTTTATATGTATGTTACATGTATTATATAAATGTGTGTGTGTCTGTGTTGTATTAGTCCCCACACCACCAACAATAACAACACTCCTAGTAGCAAAGTTTTTTCCCAACAAAGTTTTGGGAAAAAAAACTTTTATTTAGAGAAACCTAACTTTCAGTCATTACAAGAATCTGTCTTGATATCTCAAGATATCTATGTTCTTGGCTGTTACATTTTAATTTACCCAGTTTTGTTTCCCAGAAATATAACAGATTTAGGAGATACACACATTTTTGGTAATATTGATACCTGTTGTCATATTTATATGTAAAAATGCACATTCAGATGGTATATTTATATGCTCTGATATTCTTTTAATGGTTTTCTGTTGGTTGAGTGATTATGAGGTAAATTATAAGGCCAACTCTATATTTTACAAAACTGACTAGTAGATTCACTTTTTCCGTCTTTTGTTAGCTTTTTGTAACATTGTAATCATTCTTTTGCAGTTCTCCTTTAAACAGAAGAAAGAAAAAATACTTAATTTCATTATAATCTCCTTTAGGGTATACTGGGCAAGGGCTGCCTTTTCTCCTCTTACCCAGGCTTTACCTGCTTCCTGAGGTGCCAGCTCCTTTGATGTCTTGATAGAGTCAGGGTGAATGGCATGCAGGTTATGAGCTCTGGGAGAGCCACGGGGTGCTTCTGACCCAGCTTCATCAGGAGCTGTTTGCCCTTACAAGGACAGAAGCAACTAAATTGTTTGTTCTGCTATAAAGTAAATGGGCTACTGAGAACTTGTTTGTATTTTTATATGTTTTTATGGTTAATGTTTTCAGTGACCCATGTTATAAAGTAAACCATAACTACTTTTGTAAGCATGTTACAGTAGTAAAGCAAAACTGTATATTCCTAGATATTTATATCACTTCACTCAAAGCTTGGAGTGAAACTTAAGAAAAAAAAATTCTTCCCAAACATTTCAGTTAGAAACTCAATTTCAGATCCTTGGCAGTCTTATGTATAGGCTTTCTTACATGATTGTTGAATAACATGTTATTATACGTGGGGGAAGAATAGTTCTTTTGTTGGCTGCATTACATTTTGTGGTGAAATTGGAGAAAACAAATCATTAAGGAAGTCTATTTTAGTTCAAGACATTACACACTTATGACGAGTCTGTTTTTTAACCCTGCCAAGTTAAAAGAAAATGCAGACCCATTTGTATTGGAACAGGAAGGCATGTTCTAGATTGCAATCTATCAGTAGCATCATGTGTATTTATATATGAAGGAGAGCAATATATTAAATATATATGTGTAAACACCAGCTTATATGTAGTCATGCTGCTATTATGTATAGTCACTGCTAATTTACTAATGACTAATTTTCTAGATAGTGCTTGAGAAGAAAGGAAAAACATGTTTTCTTGATGAAATGTTAAACTCTGATAACCCCACCCAGACTTACCTTCCTCTGGCAGTTTCTCTGGTCTTCCAAAACTCTATCACTACCTCTTCATTGAAATTCCCATTGAAGAAGCATCCTATGATCAGAAGAGAAAAAGAAAATCTTTCATTACTTTATAAAACCACACGTCTGTGTTTATCGATTTGTTGCAGTTAGCATGAGCAGAGAAAAAGGTATAAACAGAAGAATACCAAGCTTAGGACATTGGTTACTTAGTTGACTTCAACTTCATTTGAAAGAGGAGGAGAAAGCCTGTTAACTCTTTATAAGCTTCTGTGTCCTTTGATTTATTACAATGAGAATATATTACATTTATATTAATGATATAGAAAAGTAGAAAACATAGCAAAATATTTTACAGTATACTATAAATTACCAATAGCAGTCTGATACCTCTCCTGATGATATCTCCTGATGATGTCTCAGAAGAGGTGATATTATTGAATACATCTAACAATGGTGTTTTGTGGAATCACCATATTATGGACATCAAGAGCTCCTAGGCTTTGAAATGAGACAAAATTGTGATGCAGTCATAGTTCAGTCTTTAGGTGGTGTGATTTAAGATAGCTAAATAAGCTCTTTGAAGCTCAGCTTCCTCATCTAAAGTAAGTCATAAAAAATGTTATTTCTCTCAAGATGGTAAAAAGATGTGGAGTGCCTGGGTGGCTCAGTCGGTTAAGTGTTCAACTTCGGCTCAGGTCATGATCTCACAGTTCATGGGTTCAAGCCTGCATCAGGCTCTGTGCTAACAGCTAGCTCAGAGCCTGGAGCCTATTTCAGATTCTGTATCTCCCTCTCTCTCTGACCTTCCCCTTGTCATGCTGTCTCTCTCTCTCTCAGAAATATTTTTTTTAATTAAAAAAAAATTTTTTAAAGATTGTACAAAGATGAATGCAGATTAAAGCTGCTAACCCATAGCAGATCTTCCATAAATGCATCTAAAACATTGCCAAGCACATGGTAGGCTCTCACAAATATTGAACAAATGGTTAAATGAATAAATGATTACTTTTTCACCCACTCTCTCTCCTTTTGCCCAGTCATACTACCAGTCAGTGTCAGATCAAGGCCAGGAGTGCAGGCCTCCGTCTCAGCTCTCCACCCAATCTATGGGACAATAAGCACTCTTAGTCATTCATTTCTTATTACAAATAGCTGAGATTATTAGCAAGTATACATGTACCATATTAGGGATAGGAAATATATTTGGTGTCATGGACAAAGACTTTTTTTTCCAGTTGAAGTTTTCTTTTCCTCTTTTATTTTACAATATTCTACTAGATTGAGGGTTTTTCTTTCTTTCTTTTTGTGTGAAAGAAATCTGGAAGAGTAAAAACAAGGTTAAATATGTAAGCTATAAACAGTCAGAGGGCCATCAAAAAATAGTTGCACTAATTAGTTAGCTATAGAACTTACCTTGGCCTTTTTACCACTTATGTACTTTTTATTTTTAAAAAAAGAAAGAAGAGAAGGAAGGGAAGGAGGAAGAGGAAGAAGAGGAAGGATGGGAGGGGGAAGAAAAGAAAGGAAGTAAGGAAGAGGGAGGGAAGGAGAGAGGGAAAGAGGAAGGAAGGAAGGAAGGAAGGAAGGAAGGAAGGAAAGCAGAGAGATAGAAAGGAAGCTTCTGAGTCTTCATTTTGGCTCCGTGGTCTCTTGGTTTGTGAGTTTGAGCACTGCATCAGACTGCGCTGGCAGTGCAGAGCCTGCTTGGAATTCTCTCGCGCTCTCTCTCTCTCTCTCTCTCTCTCTCTCTCCCTCTCTCCCTCCCTCTCTCCCTCTCTCCCTCTCTCTCTCTCTCTCTGCCCCTCTCCCACATACTCTCTTCTCTCTGTGTCTCAAAATGAATAAAATAAACTTAAAAAATAATAAGTTATCTAATGTTTCCTATGTGAAAATGATAATTTGTTGGGTCGAAGTATCTATAGGGCTGACTGACTGACACTTTAAACTCGCCTCAAACCTAAGNTCCAACAATACATGCATTAGAAAAAAAATTGTCTTAAATTATCTAAAGTATTCCAACATACAGAAAAGTCCCACCTTTGTGAGATATACTATGTACACAGGGAATTTAACCCAGAACAGAGGGCTATTGCATCTTACAGAGGGCTAGTTCAATACATGATCATGTATATTTTATCTTAGAATTTATGATATTTTATTGTATGCTTGCTGTTGTCACCAAATGTGATGTGTTCTTTTCATATTTGATTTAAAATAAATACCTTTTCCTTTCTTAGTACAATTCAAATAAGTACAGAACTGTTCATCCTATCATTTTTAATTGGAAACAAACATCAGGAAACTTTACAAAATCATAAAATAAATGCTAGTAGTTTAATTGGCTTTGTATAAACAAGTTTAGAGACTGAATTGTAAAGGAGAATTGTTTCATATAAGTAAACTTTGAAAGTGTATATATAGACATACACACCACACACACTCATGTGTTTTTTTTTAATAAAAACATAAAATGCCTTCAAATTAAATCTGCTCTTCTTCCACTTGAGAGTTCTTTAAAACTATAGACAGTAAGTGGCTGTTTTATATTATTAAGTCTTACATTATTTAAGTCTTCATAATATCCCACATGTTTAAATTGCTCTTTCGCCTCATATAGCACATCAACAAACTTAAGAGAATACAGCTTGGGTGGTCCCGAATGTTCCAGAGGCAGCTGCACTTTTTTTCTCTGGGTGCCCTTATCTTGGGTATTAATGTTGAAAACATTATAAGACTTTTCATAATGGTCCAATAGTCTTTCTGGTCCCCAAATGTATACTTCTTTTAGAAAGAAGAAAAAAAGGCCATTTTAGCCTAGTCCTTTGAAAGTGGGGTGCTTTTTCTTTGTTTAAAAAAAAAAAAGTCCCTGTCTCTGCAACAGACCGTCCTATGAATGAGGAGAATGAAAACCTCCCCAGTTATGATGAAAAATCAGGCAGCCAGGATAGATTTAATCAGACTCTTAGGCTAGACTGATACTCTGATTTGGTATAAAATGGTGTGGTCAATATTAGTTTTTCTGATCAATACGTGGGATTCTGCCGAAATGAAAATGGAAGCACAGAAAGGATGTATATAGGCTTCAGGTTACTGCAGAGCACCAAGCTTCCTTTTGAGTACAGCAGGGCTTTCATAGTGCCAGCTTTTCAAAATGTGCTCATGTGAAACAATTGTGTTTTGTAATTCAGTCTCTACATTTCTTTACATGAAGCTGACTATTACTATCTATGTTAAACAATGAATGGAAGTTATTCTGTGGTTTTCCCCCTAATATTTCAGTTTCCAGTTATCAAACAACAGGATGGACAATTCTGTATTTAGTTGAACTGTGCTAAGAAAAATTTTAAAAGGAGTTTTTTTTTTTCAAATCATGCATGAAGAGCATAAGTTAGTAGAGACTTCATGACTAAAATAAAAGTCAGTGAATTGCTTCTTCTTTCATACTTAAGGATCTTAAGTGTCCTGAGGGAATGTTGTAATCCTTGGAAAGATGCTCTTATTAAAAGCTTTAAAACCTCTGGAGCTGTCTCTGTTTTCTCAAGCATACATTATTAGCTATCTAGAACTAATTACCCCCAAGACACCTCTTTAGGGAGTTTATGATTCTGTCTGTCTCCTGAGACATCATGTAAAGTTTTCAAATGAAGAAGGAAGCCTGTAAGCATTCATCCTTTTTCTCAAGTCAGTTGAAGATAGGAATTATTTGGGAATAGTGATTCCTAACATAACCACTTTGGCTGTTGAGTTCTGGGTTTCTCTTATGAATTTTCATATAAAGAACCCTTTAAAATGATTATTTATGGGGCACCTGGATGGCTCAGTCGGTTAAGTGTCTGACTCTTGATTTTGGCTCAGGTCATGATCTCACAGTTAGTAAAACCAAGCCCCATGTCAGTGCAGTGCACAGCCTGCTTGGGCCTTTCTCTCTCCCTCTCTCACTTCCCCTCCCCACCCCTGCACACACATTCTCTCTCTAAAAAATAATAAATAAAACTTTTTTAAAAAGAAAATAATTATTTATTAGTTATATATTAGTTTTTATTCTTTCCCTAGATCCTTGAAAACATATATTAACACTTGATAACCTCATTTTAGGAGTACAAAGTTACAGAGAATATCAAAGAGAGAAAAAGGAAAGAAAGCTTTAACAAAAACAGTTCCCTTCCCAGGTACATCCTTTTTGTGAAGGAGTCTAAGAAGTTCCAACTGGAACTTTGTAGCAAAAATAGATTAAAATACAGAGCCTGCCTCCCCCCAGTGAGTCTGGGAATTCACACCAAGATCCCAACCCTGGCTGCTCACCCACCTCGCTTGTAGCTTCTGCCTCAGCCCACCTGGATTCAGGGGCTGGAGATTTAGTTGTGCTCACCTCTGACCTGCCTTTCCTTGTCCTCTGTCCTCCCCTGGCTCCCCCTTCTCCTCCTCCTCTCACTGCTTATCCTCCGTGCACCTCCCTCCCTTCCCTTTTCCGGTCCTTCCTTATTTTTCTCCCTCTTATCCTCCTCATGAATTTCCTGGAAGATTCTACAGCTGCTCAACTGGGAACCTCTGGTTTTCTCTACTTCTTTCAATCACCATTAGCTACTGAAAGTTTAAAGTTCTCAGTAAATAATCATCTGGTCCCAATTTTTTTACTCAAACCTTTTTTTTCATGTGTTCTTTACGTGAATCATGAGGAGTACTGGACATTCCCTTAACTTATTCTGTGCTTTCATTCCCTTTTCCCTTTGCTGTATCATTTATGCTGCTAGGCAACACAGCCTTTCTGGTTCATGAATGCTTCTTCATTCTACCAGGCCCTTAACTAAAATTTTACCTCTCTGAGTTTTGCTCCAATCCACCTTTTATCCTATTCAAAATCATTTCTTCCTCCATTGTACCTACGTAGCATTGTATCTATAACATAGATCTGTATGTTAGCGTTTATCATATGTCAATTATAATTCTCTTCTCCTAGTTGACTTTGATTTCCATGATGGTAGGAAGATATCATTATTTTTGTATATCCAGCCCTGTACCTGAAATATAGTAGGTGCTTAGTAAACATTAATTGGACAAATAAGATGAATGAATATCAGAGCTCCTAATTATGAAATTATGAAAGCAAAGCATTTTACAGATAGATATTTAATTTCACGTTTGTGTTAGATAATCTAAGAGAATCCCCTAAGGATACCTGAGTGGTTGAGTGTCCAACTCTTGATTTCAGCAGGTTGAGGATCCAACTCTTGATTTCAACTCAGGTCATAATCCTAGGGTTGTGAGATCGAGCCCCACATTGGGCTCCACGCTGAATGTGGAACCTGTTAAGATTATCTCTCCCTCTGCTCCTCTCCCCCACTCAAGCTCACATTCTCTCTCTCTCTCTCTCTCTCTCTCTCTCTCTGTCTCATTGAGAATCCTCTTAGGCATAGCCTCTAATTTAATAGGCCATCAAATTTATTCAGAGGATGGCAGATAGCAGAATAGGAATATAAACCAATATGTCACTCTCATCAGACATTGAGTTCCTACCATATAGGGTGACATAGAGGATTAGTAATATTGCATCTTCCAGTGAGTTACAAAGGTTGTGCCTGTGGATGTTCTCATGCTTGTTATAACAAGAAGCAAGACACCTATTTCCACGAAATCTCCCAGAGTATTATAGAGGTTTTTAGTTTAAAGATAAATAATCAAAATCTTGCTAGTTATTATACACAGAAAATTTTACATTAAAGATATATTAAAATGTAATGATCTATAATAAATAGCAGTACTCATTTCTTTCATTTATTCAAGATGTATTGAATCAGCTACTGTGTGCAAAATACCGCCAAGAGTTGGGAGAAACAGAAATGTGAATAAAACTTAGCTGGTATTATTTACATGACTTTTTTGTCTAGATTTCTATCCAGGGCATTTCAGCCTTCATCGCATCATGTTGAATATTAGAGAAGACCTCAAGACTATATTCTTAGATGGCTTCTAGGAAATAGGACATGTTTCTCTTTCACAAGATGGAAGTTTTTAAATAATTACTTCATCATTTCCATATCAGCGGGACAGGAGAGTTTATCCAGCGGAGTGGTGCCTTTACAGTCAAAGCCATCTTCTTAACATGAGACAGACCAATTAACACGATTCTACTTCATGTTGTCACAATCCNACAACATAACAAAAGAAGAGGGAGCAATTAAGACATGTAAAAAGCAACACATCTCTGTGCATGCCTAAGCTATCCTTATGAAATGGACAAGTTCCATTTCCACAGAAAATAATCAGACTTCTCCATGCTTAGTACATATAAGAAGAATATAATCAAGTCTGTTCTGTTCTAGTTTTCATAATTAATTTCACAAAGATAAATTTTAGTTTCCAAGATTGTTCTGTTTAAAAGCTTAAAAATGCTTGACTTTGATCATTAAATGGTCTTATAATTAAATTAGCCATGGTACTGAAAGAATAATCTTTCTAAATGCCAGTCTGATCTTGTCATAGCCCTGCTCACCTGCAGGGTGATGCCAGCCCTCTTCTTTGGCAGAAGAAACCCCTTTGTGATTGCACCTTTACCTTCCCCACCCATCCCTTACTTTTCCCTGTCTGTTCTCTCGACAGGCTCTTCTTGCCTCTCTTATTCCCCCTGTTCCATCTGCTAAGAAAACAGTTTTTCTGCCCTTATTCCTCTGCCTTCCTCTCCCTGTGCTGCCCAGCAGGCTTCTCCTGAGCCTGTCTTCCCCATCTGCAAGCCCAGTTCGGTTAGGTGCCCTTAGTCAGCACCATCCCATACGTGAGCCTCCCCTGTGAGAGCTCAGGGTGTGCAAATATGATTGTTGATTTAACCATCTCCTTCTGCTCCCGACTCTGAGCTCTTCCAGGGGGCAGCAGGGCTGTGCCTTATTACTGTCAGCACTCAAGCCACTGGCCTAGGGGCAACAGCAGACAATAAGTGTTCAGTATGTGGTAGTTGCATACATGAAGGAACTATTAACCACTTTTGAAAATTGGTATTAGTTATAGCCAAAACATGGAAAGAGCCTAAGTGTCCATCAACGGACGAATGGATCAAGAAGATGTGGTTTATCTATACAATGGAATGCTACATGGCACTGAGAAAAAATGAAATCTGGCCATGTGTAGCAACATGGATGGACCTTGAGGGTGTTTTGCTGAGCAAAATAAGTCAGGCAGAGAAGGACAAATACCATATGTTTGCACATATAGGAGGATTAGGAGGAACTTAACGGAGGACCATGGGGGAGAAGAAGGGGGGAAATAGTGGGGGAGAGGGAGAGAGGCAAACCATGAGACTCTTGAATGCTGAGAACAAACTGAGGACTGATGGGTATGGGAGGGGAGGGGGGAGATGGGCATGGAGGAGGGCACTTGTGGGAATGAGCACTGGGTGTTATATGGAAACCAACTTGACAATAAACTATTTATAAAATAATAATAATAAATTTTTAAAAAGAAAATTGGTTAGTTATAAAAATAATCTTCCAAGATTTATCTGTGTGGCACCTATTAGGTATCAGGATCTACCCTTGATATATTCAAATAAGACCGTGAATATAAAATATATTTGAAGGTCAACCCTTTGAAGCCACCAGGTGATGGCTCAGTTGTTTTAATGCCATGCCTCAAACTATTAGCATAAATGTTCCATGAGTGGTTTTTGCATCACTTTCCTTCCATTTTCCTCTTCTCTTTTCATAGTTGATCCTGATCTGTTCCTAGGATCTCAGAATTCTTTCACTAGCCCTCTTCTTTGTCACTAGTTCTTTAATTTACACATTTGGTTGGCTGGTTCCTGTTACTCGGCCTACAAATCTGTCCTATGTCATCTCCTTTGAGTAATTTACAACCATCATAAAATGCCACGCAGAGGCACTTTTTTTACATTTTTGAGTAATGGCGAGAAAGAATTGCCCTGGGAATCAAAAATCCAATGAGTCATAGATTATTTTGTTATTTATGACCAGAGAGTGGTCATTGACAATATTTGGCAATTTTACAGCTATGAACCTAGGCTATTGTGCTTTAGAATGTAATTTATTAAGCAAATAAAACTCTTACTGGTAATGGGTCCTGTTAAATCTGGGGAACCATGTGAGCTCCAGGTCGGTACAGCTGTGGAAGTTTCATAGTAGCCACATACATCTCAGATGTCTGGACACTAATATTTTACACTTACTTCATGGTTTTATTTACTCAGTTGCTGTTATATTCTTGATTGGATTCTGACCAACCATTTTGGTTTAAGAAATCATCAGCTTTGAGTAGAGAGGGAGGAGCCTAGAGAAAACAAAATGAATTTATGTTTAAAAAGCATAAATCCTTCCTTCATCAGATATAACATTTAGTAAATTCAGGCTGTAAAGAAACACCAGATGTGTTCATGGAAATTACTGATGTAAAATCATCTTGGAAAAGGAAAAAAGACAAGGACCTAAACTTAACTAAATATACCTAAAGAAGAGATACAGATAGATTCAGAGATAGGTAGATATGTATATGTATGAGTACAGATACACAAGACACATATGTATAGAGAGAGAGCATGCCCTAGTGCAAACAAGTGTCAGCGAACAAGGTTAGGATTTATTTTTTAAAATTATTTATTTATATCAGTAGTGTTTTGTAATGTTGGTTTCAGTTTAATTCCTGCCATACTTACTTTTAATAGGTTTGGAGACATATCTTTTGATGATCTTGAAACCCTCAACAAAGTTGATCTTATTCTAAATAGTGACATTCAACAGTACTTATTTTTTATTATTTTTTTTCCTAAGCTAGAAATATACTTCCTTTGGTGTTATTATTATACATCTATATCCAACAACATCTAGGATTAGAGAAATTCAGCTATATACTTAACAGCGTGACACATTCTCAAGAAGTTGGGTCTAATGCCATACACCAAATACTGATCAACAAAAAAATTCCAAGAGTGTTCCTCCATTTGAAATTTTGCATCTGTCTATTCATTCTACAAGTAATTAATTAAACCTCACAATGGTCTTTGGCCCATATTTCTGTATAAAATAGAGGTGGAAAAGTAAGACTTAAGTATATATAGTAAAAGTGGCACTAATGAAAATGGGATTATAAGGAAATGAAGCCAGTTATGTGACCTTCAGGGCTACCCTGAATTTAGCCAAACTCCACCTAGACTTTCACTGCCATTCCACAGTGTTACCATTTCCCATTCACTTTTCTACCTCCCTCATTAGACTGAAAGCTTCTTGCCATTTATTTTATCAACTGTGTGTGTGCACAATTTCCAACAGTGGATCAAGTAGCAAGAACATGCTTGAATGAATACACAAGTTACCTCCCTACTAGTTGTTTTGATCCTACCTCCCCAGATAAACGATGGTGTTTCATCTGGAAAATTATTGGGCTCTTAGCTTTTATTAATTTGTCGGTGTTTCTCATATCGTCTAGAAATGAGGTCTTCTATCATTTGTATAATGTGTAATATGAATTTTTTTCCCTCTCTGGGTTGTCTTTTCGCTTTCTCAGTGATTTTTTTTTTAATCAAGTCCAGTTTATCATTTTTTTTTCTTCTGTGGATGATTCTTTTGTGCCTTTCTTAAGAAATCTTTGCTTATATCCATGCTCATGAAGATATTCTGTGATTCCTCAAAAAGATTAGCTTTCAGATTTAGGTAATGTTTCACTAATTTTGTGTATGGTGTTAGGTAGGGGTTAAGATTCATCCTTTTACAAATGGATATCTGGTTGCTCTAGAACTCTGTTGAAAACATCTTCCATTCTCTCATTGAATTGCTTTCGTGCCCTTTCTAAAAATTTGCTCTGGTGTCCTTGTTAAAAATTAGAATGATATGATTTTTAAAAATTCATTCTTTCATCCATAAATTCTTTCAGTGAACTCTAACAGAGTTCATGTTATGGTCCTTGTCAAGACAGGAGTGAAAAACAGACATGGTTCCTGCTCTCATACGGTTCACAGTCCATAGTTCTACCCTTCAATTTACATTGCAGAAGGAAAGGATTGCATATGAGATTTTAAAAATGTCATTGTAAGCACAATATTCTTGTCAGTAAACCCCACTCTTATAGTATGTTCTTCGAATTTTAAAAACATTGTGACTAAATATTGTGACTAAAAAAATAATTACAATACTTACAATACTTTTCTACAACATACAAATTGCCTCTACTCCCTCTGCCTTCACCTAGTATTGAGATTTGCTAACCTAAATGAAGACTGAGTATACAGATTATAGTTATACCATCATGGCTGAATATATCAGTAATTGACAGAATTTTATGGACTGAACAATGAGCCATCTTTTGTCTCAAGCTGGACAGATACATGAGACTGAACACTGATGTCATCTCCAAGGGAGAACCATTAGCTGATTTGTGAATATGTGTAATATTTATGGTTCTATTTTTGAAAGATCACTATTGCTTAAGTAAAACCCTATTTTCCATTTTAGATATCAGTGTGTGAAAATGTCAACAGAGCCTTTTCCTGTTTTAAAATGTAAGAATACCTAAGTTTTAACATAGTCAAATTCAAATCCATCATATTTTACTGACAAATAGTAATGGCTATAACACCAGAAGGCCTTTGAACCAAAAAATAAAACGATAGCATTAAAAATAGTGTTTCCAAAGGACTATTATGTTAAGTTACAAATGGGCCTACCAAATCAGGTGTCAATTAAGATACTGTATAGAAAAATAATTTTGCCCTCAAGATTAAATTAAATGGTCTCAGGGACCTCCTCAGTTTCCCGGTTCATACTTTGAGAACTGTGGCACTATACTATTGGAATGTTTATGCAACTACATCAGAGCAGTACAGCAAGATACTATATACCTTGTAAAATGACATGCATATGAATGCTTTCAATACAAAAGAATATATTTTTAATAATATATGCTCCCCAACTTAGCAAAATGTATTTTATAATATTTAAATGCATATAGAACAGAACAGGAAAAATAAAGCATACAATTTAGACCGCTTCTTATATCAGTACAATTGACCCTTGAACAACATGGGAGTTAGGGGTACCAATCCCTCACACAGTCAAAAATTGGATATAATTTTTGACTCCTTAAAACCTTAGCTACTAATAACCTGTTGATGACTGGAAGCTTTACCAATAACATAAGTAGTCAATTAACACACATTTTGTGTTATGTATATTATATACTGTATTCTTGTAATAAGGTAAACCAGGGAAAAGAAAATGTTGTTAAGAAAATTAAAGAAAGAAAAAATACATTTATAGTACTGCACTGTTTTATCAAAAAAAAATCTACACATAAGTGGACCTGCACAGTTCAAACCTTGCTGTTCAAGGGCCAACTGTACTTAATAAAATCAAACAGCTTAACGTTGAACCATCTCAGAAAATTAAACTAATAAGTTACCTTTCAGAAATCTAAGAATATAAAGATAGAGCTGTAAGTTCTGTATGACAAAGAGAGACCCATCAATTCCAAAAATAAGATAAAACAGGGTGGAAAATTGACACTATTGTAGACAGTAAGATGTCTGTCTTATTTTATCGTTGAAACAGAAAGCCACTTCAACTCCTTTAGAAGGATGGCTAAGGGATACTTGGAGGCCAATGTTTTTTCTGAAACAAAAGCTTTAATATTGTTCAAGTACTTAGAAAAATTTTACATTGATATCCTAGAGGTATCTACCTTAAAGTTTGGCAGAGATATCTTTAGCCTAGAAAATATTAACAGCGGTATATTTCAGCTGCCAGTGAAAATGAACATACAGTGTTGAAGTATTTTAATAAAACAGAAAATAGACTAAACACATTTCTACAATGTAAAAGTATCTATTGATAAGGATTAGAAGTAAATTTCTAGCAGGTTTTTAGAATTTTGTTTATTGGCAAATTTTTTGTAGTTTATTATAAATTTCTATAATTTCAAATGAAAGTATATACAGTTCATGATAAATAAGAGATATATGTGTTCTCTGATAGAAGGGGAACTAGTTAGCATAGTGTAATCAATGGCAAGGACCAGCAGGCACTGAAGTTCTGATTCATTGGCAGTTAGCAAAAAGCAGCACTTTTGACACAAATTCCCAGAAATAACAGAGAAAAGCAGAATAGCAGTGAAAGTATAGGTGGCAAAGGCCACAATTACTGGTAGGGTGGGAGGGGGCGGATCAGCCTCAGAAATGGCTAAGGTGGTGCACAGGGCCTGGGGCCCTCACTGGGTAGAGTTGGCTGATATCTCGTGGACATCATGACCCCACTGAAGGGAAGAGCATGGAGTTAAAACATCTATTAGAACCAAGTTAGTGTGTGAAAGTAAACCCTCCAAGTAGCCAGCTTGCACTGGCCAGGTAAACAAAATTCTCTTATTGTTCCTGCTTCTTTAGAGAAAATGAATGTATGAATCAAACTGACCATTTAAAGAATGAAGGCAGTAAAGGGAACAACTGACAACAGTTAAAGTTTCATCTCAAACTTGAGTAGTAGCCTTATTCTTGTCATCTGTGGTGTTCTGGTGGAAGGCCAAGTCATACTTTTCCATTTATTGAAACCACTAAGATTGTAGGAACTCTCTAAAAATATGTACTAAAAATCAGACACTAAATTACACCTGTAAGCTGAAAGCAGCAAAAATAATTTAGTGACCTTATTCACCCCTTCAACTGAAACAAACTCTCTACTGTACACTTCCTGTACCTCAAGTGTGGAGAGTTCCTTTTTTACTTCTGAACCTCTCCTCCACTCTCTCCCACCTCATTTCCCCTCAGTGTAACCGAATACTTTCAGCAACTGGAGGCCCAAACAATCTTGTTAACTTGAAAGTTTTCCTTCAGATTTATTGACCCAGCAGAGTTAAACAGGGTAAGTGTTGATCAACACCTCTCAGGTATTTCTTTAATTATTGCCCTGGCATCACTAGGGCCTCATAAAAATTTGCAATGTGAGTTAGTAATAAAGTAACAATTTCATTTATTTATTTATTTGTTCGTTCATTCATTCATTCATCTATTTATTTGGGGGGAGGATTTTGAGTTTTCTAAAGGGAGCCTCTACCTTTTGCCGTAAATTGTAGCTGTAGCCTTGATAATATTGTGGTTGAACAATAAGGTCTCCAGAGCTCCTCACTGAAAGAGATTAAACTGTAATTAAACTACACTATGAGTAAGGAGGGACGGAGAAAAGAAGAAGAAAAAAAAAACTGTGGTTTTCATAAAACAGAAAAGAAATACATTGACTGGTGTTTACAGCCCAGAGACGTTTTTTGCCTTTGCGACTACAAAACAGTCTTATTTTTAGCCAGTCAAGGTTTTGCAAGAATGCTGTATCAATCCCACAGTTCTGTTCTTTGAAATAATTGCACCAAGCTGGTCCCAAATCAGCAGTAACTAATTGAAAAGCAGGAGGGAAACATTTCTCAAACATACAGTGCCGATGAAATTTGCCATAACACTATGAATTATGTCGGCTGCCTGCATGAAGTTCCACATAATGGGAAAAAAGAATTTAACTAGATCTTAATTGAACATACAGCTACATAATATCCTTTTGTTTAGGCTCAAAAATGGATTTTTTTAAACCTTCTTATCAGTGCAGCTATTAAATATTGTGGCTCTCTAGCTATCAGTCTCCGATCAGCACAGTTAGTGCATTTTACCTTCCAAGGAAGTGCACTTTGAGCCAGCTGGAGCACAAGAAATGTAGGAGCTGGAGAAAGTCGTAATTGAAACAGGCGACTGCTTCAGTACAGACAGGAAATAAAAGGAAGACTGGCCCTCCAACGGATTAAATTAGATGTTTCAAATTCAGACAGTATCAGGAAAAAGAAGACTTATGTTAGGGGGGAAAAAGGTAACAGTAAGTTCATTCAGTTGAGTACCCCCTCCTCTCCTCATAACACATGTTTTTGCTGGAATCTTACTGTGCCGCCCGGTAGGGTAGAATCGCCCCGGCTTCTCCCTGCCAAACAACAGAGTAGCAGGTCCCTGTGTTAATGTCACACTATCCTTTCCCTCCTGCTTGCCCTCTCCCTTTCAGAGCCCTTTGGTATTCTGTTTCCATAAATTAGGCGTGAAATTACATTGGGCTGAGGATACATGATTTCAGCTGTTTTATAGTTGGAAAGGAAAATCTTTTAGACCTAAAGCAAAAACATTTTTTTAAATATACTTCCTGCCTATTAGTTTGAGATATGCCTATTATAGAAAATGCTTGCTTTGTAGAAACTTTCTTTTCTTTTTAATCTCACAGAATTCTGTCTTGTCCTTCAGTTCAAAGCAAGTGACCTTTATTGAGTACCGACTGTATACAAGGCCGTGAGCTAACTGGTGTCACCGATACTTATATATTCATTAAAATGATAGTAGCATATGAACAAACAATTCAGATTCACAAATGAAGACTTGTACTTTCATTACGGTATTTTAGGAAGTAGATTTTATTTTGCACTGGAATAATCAAGTGAAATTGTCACAGTGATTTTTTTTTCACTTTCATTATATGGTACTGCATCTCTTTAAGCAAATACAGGCATTTGTTTAACACAGGTAAATGTCCAAATCTGAAGTTTGTTACCAGCAGTGCTTGAGACGTTGCTTTTTAAAGTCAGTGCCTATTTCAGCATTAGAGTATTCAATGCCATTTATATATGGGGAAAGGGTGTAGCATTAGATGAGGTGTTTTCTCTGAGATATATTTAAACACTGAAAAATTCAACAAGCTAAAAATACTATAGCTCTCCACTGTCCCCTCTGGAAAGCTGATAAAACTAAACATTACTGCAGCAAGTGGATAGAATTCCAACCTTACAAAATGAAAATGCCTTTGTTTTGCCTACTCTGTGGCTCTCCATGTTTGTAAAGCATAGTCTTACAGAAATGTGGGGCTACGGCCCAGGGCTACTTGCCGGATCCAACCTTCATTTGCTCAGGTGTGCTCACGATTTTAGCTTCTTAAAGTAAGCCCTGGGAAAATTCCTATGCAAACATCTGTTTCATCTGCCCTGCCTCTCCAATGGGAGCAAGATGGGCTGGGGAATGCATCATGTGAGTGGGTTTTGCATGGAAAATGTTGTGGGTTGCTTCTACTCCAGCTGGACAGCTTTATATAGCTATAAACCTTTACTGCTGTATTAAGGTTCCACTCAAAGGGTATGAATCTCTGATATTCATGGTCCAACAAAACTGTTACTAATTACTTGTCTACTGAATAGCTACCAGGATTGGCAACTTCAACAACAACAATAATCTGTGTACTAGTATTCTCCAACAGGGGAACATCCTCCTTCATATAAATAGCATGTCTTGCAGTTTTAAACCTCAAAAGAACAAACTAGAAATGTATACTTGGGGCCTTCATAAAGGCCACCATGTTTACAAAAAGCATATCTCTCCCTTCCGAAAGGTAGTTTTAACACAGGTTTTGAAGAATGGGGAAATTTTACAAAGAACTATGGTTTCTAAACTTAGGGCAGGCTGTCCTCACTGTGGGATCTCATAGTCAGGACAGTTCCAAAGAGTGCCTGGAAGTAGACTGTGTCCTCGGAGTTTTCCTTTTCAGTAGCAAGTATAAGGTGATAGCTGCCTGCTGCCCAGATATGTCGTATCCACAGCCCTAAACCAGAACCTCCCCTTTCAGGGGTTACAGCCTCCAGAGCTCCCTATAGAACTCCAGAGTTCTGTGCATACGTTGCTAAACACTTTCAACTTAGTGAAACAAGATGGTAGTTCAAAGACAGTTTCCTTATAGTTTCACAAGTTGAGGAAATGTCACTTTCCTTATAGTTCTCCATATACATTAACAGAACCTCTCCCCAGAAGTTTGTTCCCATACCTCAACGTCTTCTGGTGTGACTCTGTTCTTGGAGGCTCAAACCCATGTCTGTGTCTGTGCATTCAAATGCAAATTAACATCCACCTAGCGCAGCTTTGTGACAAGGCTTTGTCTGCTTCACCCATATCCCTGGGGATGATGATTATTGTGCAGGACTGTAAATAAGTGAACTTTAATAGGAGCCATAAGCACACTGTGCCAACCCTTTACAGATGCCACCTCCATTTAACTTCACACTCACTCCTCTAAGACAGACCAGACAGATTATCTGCTCTTTACAAATGAGGAAACCAAAACTTTATCAGCATCAATACAACTGGTATGTGGAGTTGCTGGGATTCACTCCCCAAGTTCTCAGAATCAGAAGTCTCTTTGTTTCCTTAAATCACGTTCCTTAAACTAGACCTTATTTACCTTGAAAACCTAGTTTGGAGACCTTGTTGTTCAGAAGGAATGGTTTCCAAAAGTCAGCCACCATATGGGTGTCATCAGGCAGCCTTCATTAAGATGGAAGGGACTGAGGGCCACACAGCCAAGGGGAGAGAGTTGAAGGCCAGCCCTGAGCAGGTGAATATGTGACCATTCTATTGCATTCCCCTGAGCTTCTGCTCTTTCCTCATAGCAAACCTCTGAATTACTGAGACCATCTTACCTAGTTGGGATTTTAATTGTTAAAGAAAAATCGAAGCCAAGGTGTGAATGATCTGTTAGCCTAATTATCCCTTGCAGAGTTTGTTAATTCAAATGAATCTCTAAATGATATCAATGTGTGGGAAGGATTTGAAGTAGTGGATGGATTTTCTTCTCTGTTCAGAGAGGAAGTCTCCAAACTATTGTATCTAGGAATAAAGTCTATGGAGTTTGTTTAATAGGATGTGACTCTGAAATCAGTTGTGTGGTAATGATAAGGTGTAGTGTTGAATGAATAGCTAAGCATAAATCCAAGAATTATCTTCTCCACAGTCTCTTTCCAATTTTAATTCTCCCTCACTCTCCAGCCCTTTAGCCAGTTTCTCTTGACTTTCCTCCTTTGCGATCCTTTCCATGTCAGGTTCATGTGACATGTATTTATTCTAAAATGTGACCAAGTATGTAAGGAGAACCAGAGTTCTATTTTCTTCATCTCCTTAGCCTACTTTGACAATAATGAAGACCTTCAGACTTAAAATCAAAGTGATCTTGATCATAGTTTTCCTGTATACCCATCAAAGGTATTACAATTTCAAAATGAAAACTAGACCAAAGATTCTTGGTTTAAGTGCATCTGGGCTGTGTAACACTTCATCTTTTGTTAAAAGACACTGTCTCACTAAAGCTTAGGCCTTGGCCATATACTCAGTCTGATCCAACACATCAGGGTTACTCGTATCATTAGAAATTAAATCCTGAGAAATTTGATATTTTAAAGAGTATCTGCTTTTGAGTTTTTGGGTTGGTTTTGTTGTTGTTGTTGTTGTTGTTGTTGTTATCTGAACTTGAGGTCAAGAAGGAGAGGATGGCCGACTCTTTAGCCAGTAGGAAGCTCTGGGCCTGGACTGAATGTGAGCAACCCTCCCTCCGTCACTTCCATTTCCCTATTCAGTCTCCTTCTTTAACTCTCTCCTCCTTTAGCTAAGGCCCTTTACTCACTCATATTTGAGCTAAATGATATCCTGGGGATTGTTAGGAGTAAAGGTTTAGAAAGTTGGTATTTAAAAATAAGTAGTGGTGATTGAAACGTCTCTTTACTGGCTCGTGAAGACTAGGCCTAGCATAGCATACATGAGACAGAAATAAAATTGGGGTTTCTGTGTTATTTGTGTCCAGCTTCCTGCCTTACTAAATTTATATGGCTACTTCCCATAAGTAACAAGCATGTTTTGAAGCAAGCAAAATGCAGGTTTGTGCTGCCATCGATGTGTCATAGCCTGCAGTTCACACCCCCAGTGTAGGTGTCAACAAAGCTGTCTCTTACTCTCCAAGGTATATGGTGCCAAAACCAAAAAGTGGGATCTAGTTGCAAGGAAGGCGCTGGCAAAACAGAACTTTATAGTGCCTGGTTCTGTTTGACATTTAAGGGACATTCACTTGGAGGACTCCCAAACACGTAATACGCCAAGAGGAGGAATGCTTTCTCTTGAAGATTCAGTGGGTTGCTGGCTGCAGGGAGAATTATAAAGCCCTTCTGATCAAAAAGAGACTCATTACTACCCTCCACATGCTCCTCACTCACATACCAACTTCCAGAAAGCCTGGTGCTGTTCCAGAGCCTCCCACACAAAGGGTTTGCACAAGACTCAGTGGTTCTACAGGTTCTGTTCTTACCTGGGAAGACCTGAGTCCAGGAAAATTTTCTTAACACATCCTTCAAAATCCAGTTTCTTTCAAAATTGTCTATTATAGTCACTTATTTGAAAATCATAACATAGTTGTATGGAGTTTCATTTTCAATAATAGCTTTTAAAATCCTTAAATTATTTCCTTTAAGGTGCGTGTGTGTGTGTGTGTGTGCGCACGCGCGCGTGTGTGTGATTGCTGTGTAATTATGAGTAAACTCTTAAATCAGAATTTAGGAAGGATTAGCCTCCTTCAGTATGTTGTCATAGTTGAAATTTCTAGAACTATGGAATAGAATGAGTGTTTTTCTGAAGTGGCATAAATTGAGATTGAAACCAAAACTGGGAGAATGTGAAAACTTGATGTCCTTTTACTTTTTTGTAAAAGAATTGAAGTAGGGCGTTTTCCAGGAGTACTTTTGAGTATATAAAACCAGGAAATAACTATGTGACATTCCTGGCACTAATACTCCAAAATGAGTCAGAGATAAAGTTGAAACAGAAAACTACAGTGCCCTGCCTGTCATCAAAGAACACATATTTTGACGTGTTAACAAGCCTGTCCTGGTGTATGCAAAGGCATGGGGTCTGATGATTATTGAGGGATCCCGGAAGCAGTGCTCATTGGGAACTCCAAGTGCCTCACTTATCCTGTATTCTATGTAAAGATATCCCATGGAGCATAATTCCACAGCATCTGTTCACAGCCGGACCTCCTGGGTTCAGGTGCAGGCCCTGTCACTTCCTAGCTGTGAAATATTGGGTGAGTCTCAAGATTTTTGTGCTTCAGTTTCTCCGTTTGTAAAGATGAACATAATAATAGTACTCACATCATAGGACTCTTTCAAGGGATTTAACACAATGTAAAGAACACAAAACTGAATAGTTTCAAATGACAACAACTATGGTGTTGATAGTAATGATGGTATTGACAATTGACATGCACTTACCACTGTGTTTTACGTCATACAAATCAGAACATCATAAAATACTTCTTGAGGAGGAGCTTTTAGTCTCATAGAAAGTGGGCATAGATAGAAACAAGTCTATTATATATTTTACCTAAAGAGGGAATTGAGAACATTCTTTTTACCAGGTACACTTGTGGTTTTATCATGCTAGCTATAAAATTTAAATTATTCTCAGTACAACAGAATTATCATCTAGTGGTCATTTGATGTGGGTATAGCGACACCATTCTATTTACTTCCTTGAGCCATTTAAATAAACATTTCTTGTCAGAAACAAGATAACCTTTCTCCGACCTATTATTAGTGAATGGGAAAAGCACCCGTAAGAACATATTAAATGTGTAAAAATCACTGCAGTTTGAGGAATGGGATCTTTAGTGAGTACTGAGGAAGGAAAAATCTTATTCTCTGCTTCCTCAGGTTTCTTGCTATTAAAACAAAGTGAGCATTTGGACAGAAAATACAGAAAATTAATATTTTGTGTTTGTTATTTTTCGTTGAGATGAGATAAATCAGTAAATTTTTATGTTGCAAAAGAGCAAATCTATGTAGTAGTTCAATATTCCAAAATGACATAAAATTGAGGGTGATTTGAGAAGTTAGCTTCCCAAGGAAAATTTCCAAAATAGCATCAAATTTGAGATTCCAAACATGGTTTAATCATTAAGAGCACTTGGGGAGCTTTATAAAATTAGAAGTTCCCAGGTCCCACACTAGTTTACCTAATTGCAATCTGCAGGAGTGAAGCCTGAGAATTTGTGTTTTTTAAAGCACCCCAAGTGATCGGAAATACACATGGTTAAAAGCATAGTTTATAACCTGAACCAGCTTTGTTTTTTAATACTATTTTTTGGAGTATGATCTTAGCGAAAAATAACAAATATTATACATTTTTCTCCGTATCTTCCCAAATCAAGATAGAAGGACCCCAGTGTGCTGTAAGCCTCGAGGAAAAAATGTGGAGGTGGATGGACTTCTGGAGCTAGCATTGCAGGGGTCTCTCCCCAGAGCCCTGTCCATGGTTCCCGGCTGCAGAGCCCTCTTGGGTCCTGTGGTAATTAATAGATATGTATGCATACATCCCTGCCCATATACTTGGAGAGAAACTCATTCTGACTGAGGTCACAGCTCTGATTACCACTTTCCCTTTGGCTACAGACACCCTGCTTATGCGGCATAGAATGAAGGGAACTGGCCAGGCCCTGTCTTCTTCCTACCCCTTGGCTCCACTGGCCTTTAGAAAGAGGGTCATTGAAAATATAGATTATGCCTTATGATAAATTTTCAAAACTCATTCAAGTGTTTCTTTAGTGTCCTGTTGCAAATTTTCTTAACGTATCTTTAAATCAGAAAGCTGTTTAACTTGAGTGTAATAAAATGTGAATGACTTAATGTGCATTAACTGTTTTGAGAATAGAACATCTATTTACATATTCTTTTTATTACAAAGCCCATTCTCGTATTGAAGCGTTTCATGTGGACTTCAGGTTTAGAAGTAATTGATCTCCAGATTTTATTTGAATTCAAGGCTTAATTCGTACTAATTTGTCCATTTGTCACTGTATGGTTATTATTTTTAAATCTTAAAGTTTTCTTTCAGCTTTTAATTATTCTCCATGAGGAACTATAGTACCTAGATCTTCTTTCTAACAGAGGATTTAATTGGTATACATATAGAAAAAGAGATTGGAAGGAAAATCAGTAGTTAGTAATGTAGATTCTACATAGTCATTTAAGCAGCTAGACTGACATTGTATGCATTTGTGTAATTTTGATACCTCATTGGGTTTTAGGTATAGCTGATAGTTCTTAAAAAACAAAACAAAACAAAAAAGTCACTACCTCAAAGTCTTTGGTAGCATATAGAAGTCTTTATATAAGAATACATCCATTTAGGGGTGCCTGGGTGGCTTACTCAGTTAAGCGTCCGACTTTCACTTAGGTCATGATCTCACGGTTTGTGGGTTCGAGCCCTGCGTCAGGCTCTGTGCTGACAGCTCAGAGCCTGGAGCCTGTTTCCAATTCTGTGTCTCCCTTTCTCTCTGACCCTCTCCTGCTCCTGCTGTCTCTCTCTCTCTCCTAGAAATAAAAAAAATAAAAAAAAAACATTAAAAACAAATTTTAAAAAAATCTAAAAAAAAAAAGAATACATCCATTTAGAACATTTAGGATATTATTACCATATATATACATTTGGTCTGGAATGGGACATTTCTGTCTTCTTTCAAGGTTCCAAATGGATCTTATATTCCCTAAGGTAAGAATGACAAGTATGTCCTATATAGTACACATATGAAAGTACATAGAGCTTAATCAATCTGTAAAATTATTTGAGTACTATTATCAATATTCAGAGTTGATAGGAAGATTTGAAAATGATATTTAATTCTTCCTTTATCCTGAGACAACAATACTAACTTTACTTTTTCATGAAGTCAGGCTGAGGCCAAGCTGTCCCAAGGCAGGTAGATTTCCAGTAGCTTACCTCTGACCCTATCCTTAGACATAAAGCCATTGTAACTAGCTTCAGTTACAACCACCAAACACTGAACTCTCCATAAAATGCCACACTTTCCTTTCCCTGTGATTTTTGCTGCTATACATGTATCTGTGTTTATCTTCATGTTTGCACTACCCAAGTGATGCTGTAGTTTTCCAAGTTTTTTCTCAATAAACTGGTTTCATAGAGGCTATCTTAGATTGAGAAACCACAGAGTAGAGTAGATACAAAGAAATAGGATTTGGAATGTACTTATTTAACTGTGGGAATCTCCATGGGTTTATCATAAAAGAAAGACCTCACTGAGTGTTGGTTGTGGCATTGAAAAAGTGGCTTATAAAGTCACTTCAAAGGTTAGAATAAACTTCTCATATAGATCTCAGTATCATTCTTTGTTGATTTTGTTGTTGTTTTGTTTCATTTTCTTTCTCATTAAAACATGCCCTCATAGGACATCATTCATTTTTCCATCCTTAGTTTAGCAGTATTTTTCTCCATCTACCATCCATTTAAAACTAAGCCATTCCCACATATGCATATAAAGCCATCACTTTACTTTCTGCCATCCTGGTGGATTCCTAATCCTGCTAGAGCAAGGCATACTGTACTTTAAGCTGAGTACAAACACGTCTTCATTTTTGGCCCTGAGCTGTCAAACTTTCTGTTAAGTCTTGAGCATTTGGGAAAAGCTCTCAGCCTTGAGGCAGAGAATTTGTGTACATTCGGGAATACTAAGCAAAATGAGTACCCACAATTCCAGGTGACCATAAAATTGCAGTGCAGGAAAAGAAAGGATAGTAATTATCCCCCAAAGAGCTTTTAACTTCCTTTGGCATTTTAAAGGAGGAAGATTAGCTGCTTTCACAATATACTATATCTTCACCTCTGCATATAAAGTACCCTCAGCCTTCACCTCAGATGGTTTAGAAGCATCCAGATTTCTTGGAGGTGACTGCATTCACTTAACACAAGGACAGGCTCATCAAGAAAATAGGCATCTTAAAAGCATACATTAGGCTTTCATTTCTTGAACTTCTGGAAAGAGGTCCTTTATAGTTCCCCATTCAGATTTCAGACCTACTTTAGAGGAACATAAGACTTTATCAGTTCATCTGAATTTCTTCTTGTAACTGTTTTGAAGGCAGCTGGAACTCTTAGGCTCATTTTAGCCCATATCTATACCCCTACAAAAGCCCCATAGATTCCTAAACTCATTCTAGAGTAGTGAAGTACATCACAAGTTCATAGTCATTTTATCATGGGTTCTGAGACTACCAAAGAAGATGAGGTATCTGGGAATTTATAATGGGCCAGAAAAGTACCCCATAGTGCTCCAAGGAAACTTCAAGAAGTAATTTTCTGAGACTAGAAGAGATAGCTATTAAAGTGAGTACAGAGAGAGGGAATCACGAACTAAACTCTGGAACATACCCACATGAAGATGAGCGATTTGAGAACAGAGGATATATTGAAAAGTGAAAGCATCTAATAAGAATTTCAAACTGAGAGAAGATGGAAAATAGAAGGAAATTACCAAATGACTATTTGAAGAAAAGTTCCCAGAACCGAAAAATATGAATCTTGAGATTGCAAAAGCTGTACGAATATCTGACTCCGTGAATGAACAAAGATTCCCCACACCAAAGACTATTACTGTGAACGTTCAGCATTGGGATCAGAGAGAAGATCTTAGAATTTCCAGCAGTATAAATAGGTTTCTTACAAATGATCAAGAGTAAAATCAGGAATAAAAATGGCAATGTATGCCTATTCCAACATTGAAATGAGAAGCCAATGAAGCAAAGCCTTCTAAATTTTTAAATTGACTTTTAATCTGAAATTCTAAATCTAGTCAAGATACTATGGACATTTTCAAATGTGCAACACTTTTAAAGAAATTATCCTCTGTGTACTTTTTTGAGAAAACTACCTGAGGATATACTCCACTGAAACAAGGAAGTAAACCAAGAAAGAGAAGGGCATAGTATGCAGGAGGTAGGGGATCTAACACAAACAGAGGAGATGGGAATTCTCAAGATGACAACAAAAGAAGTCCCAGAAAGACATCAGCAGCAGGTCTAGAGCAAACAATTAGTAAATGAAGGTGGAGGGCTTAAGGAGATGTGCCTCTAGGAAAAAAATTAAAAGGTAGCAATAAATTCTCTGAGTACTTTGAAGTTATAGACAATTAAATTGTATTTTATAGAGAAAATTCAGCTATACAAAGTTAATTTGGCTAATCAAATGGGAAAAAAAGCAGTTATAACTATGGTAGGGAGAGGTAGGAGATTTTTAAGAAAGGAGTTGAAATCATAATCTATTGGTTGATTCAGAAATGGATAACATTGATTTAGAAATCAATAATGGCTACTGTGAATATAGATTTAACACCAAATTGAGAATTAATTATAGATGGACAGTAGAGTAGAAAAGTATGTGAATATATTAAAAATCTCCATCTGCTGTAATAGGAACTCAGAAGGTAATGCCTAAAATGGATTAGTCAGAAAATAACAGACACATTATTTGGCAAATTATTATAAGTGTTGAAAGGGACTATGGAAGGTCTGACAAGTTGGGAGGAGCAGAATATAAGGAGATTCTGCTTTTTAATGTCTTTTAGCACTATTTAATTTTTACATTGTTTACATGTAATATATTGATTAATTTAAAAGTTGATTTTAAAAGTAAGTATAATTTGGCTCTGTTATACACAGTATTACAAAATTAAAGAATATGTTCAGTTTTCATCTCTACTAAATATACCAAAACACACACAATATTCTAAGAACGGGAATTGAGACATAATGGATATATACCATTATATTAGTTTCTGGTGTACAACATAATCATTCAATATTTGTATGTATTGTGAAATGATTACAATATGTCTAATTAACATCCATCACCACATGGTCTAATTTTTTTCTTGTGTTGAGAACTTTTAAGATCCACTCTTAGCAACTTCAAATATACAATAACAGTATTATTAAGTATAGTTAGTATATAAAATTTTCATTTATCTAGAAAAAGAAGAAGAGAAAAGAGTGTATTAATGTTTTATTGCTGCTGTTACAAATCCCCACACTTGTAGCTTAGAACAATAAGGACAATATGGACTGACTCGTGTCCTCAAAAAATTTATGAGTTAAATGCTGACCCCCCAGTGTAATGACATTTGTAGACAGAGCTTTGGGGAGATAATTAAACTGAGATAAAGTCATGAGGGTGGGCCCCTCATAATGAGATTAGTCCCCTTTTAAGAAGAGGAAGTGACTGTAGGGTTTGCTCGCTATCTCTCTGTCATCTGAAGCCACGGTGAGAAGCCTACCAGATACAAGCCAAGAAGAACTCTCACCAGTAACTGAACATGCCACTCTGATCTCATATTTCTAGCTTCCAGACCTGTATGAAAATAATTGTCTGTTCTTTAAGCCACTGAGTCTATGGTCTTTTGGGGGGGCAGCCTGAGCAGATTTGTTATCTTACAGTTCTGGAGATCAGAAGTATGAATGGGTCTTAATAGAATTAAAATCAAGCCAGCAGCAGAGCTGTGCTCCTCCTGAGGCTCTAGGGGAGAATCTGTTCCTTGCCTTTTGTAGCTCCTGCAGTCTGCTTGTATTCCTTGGCTTATGGCTCTTTCCTCCATCTTCACAGCATACCACTTCAATCTCTGCTTCATCCTCACAACACCCTCTCTGCCTTTTCCAGTCCTTTTGTTGACCTTATTAGGGACTTTGTGATTACATTGGGCTCACCCAAATAACCAGGATCATCTCCCACACTCAAGTTCCTTAATCACATATTCAAATCACTTTTGTGATATACAGTAACATATTCACAGATGAGGGGATTAGACTATGGACATGTTTGTGGGACCATTATCCAACCTTAAACAAGGGGTAAAGGGAGTCAGCAGGTATAAGCAAACAAAACTTCTTTATACTTTAATCCCCAAGTATCAGGATTGCTGATAGTGAATTGAAATTTGTGAATCATATGTTCCTTGTTATATTCAGAAATGGATGAAAATTCACATTTAATTACTGTTATAACTGTGACTATTGGAAACCTTGATATTTGAGCAAATTTTGGAACTTCATAGATAATTTGCCTTGGCACATCATCTACTGAGCCTAAAACCCAGCTCTACCTCTTTCTGTATGAGTTTTGACAAAGACTTGTGCCTAGCACATTGCAAACGTTCAATAAGTGTGAGCTCTTATTAATTCTTATTATTAATTACTGGTTTGTCTTCTTCACAAAAGGGCCTTATCTAAATAATAAACCCTAAACCCTGAAAGTTTATTCTTGAGCTGTCATACTAGAGTTGTGTTGTTTATGTATAGATTTGTCAGCAAGTGAATAGAATTAATAGGACTGTCGGCAGAAAAGTGAGATTTTCAGGGAGATCTTGAAATGGGAGAAGCATTTTATGAAGAGCAATAAGAACTTCAGTAACAAAAAATGCAACCCCATATATTTAAGAATAAAAAATGTATCTTTATGGATACAAGATGGGAAAAATAATAAAATGTATCAGGGTGGATTACAAATTATTTTAATTCTGGAAGCTACTAAATTTAAGTATTATTTAAACAGGAGTGAGAGTATCACTCTTCTGAGTACTAGCATAGCATTTAGCTATGCTACCAACAGCAAGATGAAATAAGAAAATTGGGGGACACTTGGGTGGCTTGGTCAGTTAAGCATCCAACTTTGACTCAGGTCATGATCTCACTGTTCATGAGTTCAAATGCTATGTCAGGTTCTGTGCTTCCAACTCAGAGCCTGGGGCTTTGGAGTGTGTGTGTGTGTGTGTGTGTGTGTGTGTGTGTCTGCCTCTCACCTGCTCATGCTCTGTCTCTCTCTCTCTCAAAACTAAATAAACATTTTTTTAAAAATTTAAAAAGAAAGAAGAAAATTTGTTATTCGGTTCCATTTAACTTGTATATTTAAGAATTTGACCATCCTTTTCTCCTCATCCCTGGAAGGAAGACTAAATCCTTGGACTCTCTGGAGTGATAGGGGCAACTTTGTTATTCATGGTGGCCCCCCGAACCATCCTGAGTTTATGCTAATGAGGTGACTCATGATGGACCCCTAGATAGTTTGAGGACAGGGCCTAACCCAGGCCAGCCAACATGATTGGAGGGTAGAAGCTTTGAGCCGCATGAGGTCAGGCCAAATGCCTGGCCTCTGGGGAGAAGGGAGCTGGAGACTAAATTCAACCCCACAGCCAGTAATTCAATCGATCATATATATATATAATGAACACCCAATAAAAACACTGGACTCAAGGCTTAGATGTGTTGGGAGTGTTTCATATCCTGAGGACACAGAAGCTTCAAGTTTGGGACCCACCTGGACCATCTCCTATGTCCCTTCATTTGACTGGTCTTAAGTTGTATCCTTAATTTGTACCAGTAGCATTTCCTGAGTTCTGTGAGTCATTCTAACAAAGTTATCAAGCCTGAAGGAAGTCATGCAAACACCTTGAATTTATAGCCAGTTGGTGAGAAGTACAATGGCCTAAGGACCCCCAAAAACTTGTGACTGGCATCAAAGGTGAGGGCATTCTTGTTAGGGGCTATGTCCTTAGATCTATGGAGTCTGACTCTGGGTGGTTAGCATCAGAATTGTGTTGCAATATTGCACTAACAAATTGAGAGAGATGAAAGAAAACCTAGAAATCCAAGGTAATTAAATCAAACACTGGGTTTTTGAAAGAGTTAAAATTATTTGACCTAAAATATAGAGTGCTAAACTACATCAGCAGCCTTTGAGCCAAATGGAGCTTTGATACTTCTAACTAGCTAGAGTGAAGGTTGGCCTAAAATGAGATCTTTGTAGAATTCTGACAGAAGTTCTTATTTTCTTCCCTAAAGTAATGATGTCATCACCTGCAGCCCTTATTGCTCCCTCTCCATTGCTAGTTAAGTATCAGAAATGGCCACTTGCTTCCCTCCACTGTTTTCATCAAACCTCCTCAGATACTTCTGCCAAGAGACCCCAACGCAGTCACCCCTGTGGGGTAACTGATCCATGCTTCTTAAAAAACAACACAAAAGCCCCCAAATAAATCCATCTGTGTGCTCTAGCCCCCGCTCTTCTTTTTAATTTTGAAGATANCCTCCCCCCCACACACACACATACCTTATTCATCCCTGGTCTGAACTCTGGATTGCCCTCCTGACTGTTGTGCCTTGGTAGTAGTCTCCTGGTCCCTGACTCATGACTCATGGTTTCCTCTCTGTGCCTGCTTCTGGCTGGTTTGCCAAGCCTTTCCTCACTGCCTGTTCTAACCTCTGGGTATTAATATTCCGATTTGACATCTGGGCGAATGAGACAGAGAAGGTAGGTCATCTGCCAAGGCTGCATGGTGAGCACGTGGCAGGGTTGGGCTTCTCGCCCGGCTGCCTTCGGGCTGTGTTCTCCATTCTCCCATGCTGCTCCCCACCAGCCGAGCCGCTGTTACCAGGCGCAAGTCCCCATTTCAGTCCGGCGCACACACTCTACTTTGAAAATGGTGGATCAACCACTGAAACCTTACTGTCAAGAAGGTTACAAAAGTATGTGTGTCCTACAAAAAAAATATTCCAAACAAATTCCTCTTTTTTCTCTATTCACTCATTATCAGAAGCTTATGAAATTTTTTTAGGCTTTATCTCTACAGTCTAAATTCTCTCTTTGGTAATCCACAAAAATGTCTTTATACCTTCTTAAAAATATTTCAAATATTCAGAGCTTGCTCTCTTCCTTTTTTAATATTTTTGGATCTAGAGACTTTACATATTCATTTTATCTCAAAAAAATGGAGTCAAACCAATTAATGTT
Source organism: Crocuta crocuta (assembly GCF_008692635.1). Lineage (NCBI taxonomy): Eukaryota > Metazoa > Chordata > Mammalia > Carnivora > Hyaenidae > Crocuta > Crocuta crocuta. Next base: position 639,963 of record NW_027530974.1, on the reverse strand, counting down.
TAAATGTTGTTGTTGTTGTTGTTTTTTAAGAAAAAACACACACACAAATCCAAAGAAGCATTTCAAGATCTGTTTTTTTCCCTTATTGTAAGTGAAATTCCCATTAGTGGCAGCCAGGACTGAACACCGATAGAGAATGGGGTCTCTTGTTTGCAGAGATGGACTTATCACATGGTTAGCAGCTGGGATTTATGTGGAGGCTCATTAAATAAAACAGCAGTGGCAGCTACCTCCTGCTGGAATACACTTGGAGGTACAGTACCTGAATTTTTCCAATCCTAGCTAGTCTTTTATACTTTGTTTTATGTCTCTCTCATTTTTCTGACTGTTCTTGACATTTTCTGACCTCACAGTACTTTTATTATTATTTTTATTGCTACTATAACAATGATAACTTAAGGGCCTGATTTATATGATGGCAACTTAGCCAAGGGGGAGATTAAGGCATACCCAAAAAACATGCAGTAAATGTTCAAGTCTATTAGCCTTTCATTTTTATTAAGTGGGAAACTTTAGTTTTGTTTTGACACAAATGAATTTGAAGAGTCGTGAATAACTGCAGGTTTGTGTTTCCTGGGGGCATATTGCTGTGGGTCCATGATCAGATGAAACAATTTAAGACATCTTAGTGTATCTATATCTGATACATACATCATAACAAGACATTCAATTTACTGTATATTTTTGAGCAATCAATTGTGATTATTTCTTTCCAAAATAATTATAATTTTCGGAATGATAAACATGCCACAAATTGTTGATAAATTTCCTTAATTGTAATAATTTAAGTACATAACCATTTCATTTGGGAGATGCCAGACCTCCTGCTCTCCCAACAAAAACCAGTCTCCCATGAGAGTGAGTAGCACTGCTCTGAGTGCCTGGCCTAAAGACTTTCAGCCTCTGTGTGCTCAGTGTGTAGGCCCAGGACTGCCCAGTTGGCACTGCTGGCAGCAAGCAAGGGCCAGGACTTAGTTTACTGAAGCCCAGCACATGGGCCATGAGCCTGGGATGCTACGGTCTTTCTCCTGCCCTTGAACCCATAGCCTTCCTCTAGACTCTGCTATGCTTGCCAAGACTGTGTGATGAGACCTCTGTCTTGAGTCTTTGCATTCCACTTCCCAGAGTTCAGTGCCCCACTCTTTACCCCTGGTAAAGAGCCTAGCCTGCTGGATTAGGGCTCTTATTGGCACCTGCCTCCAGCAGACTCCTCTTCCTATATTCCTCATCGTCAGCCAAGGTTCTATACCAACTGGATGCCATTTGTTGAGGCATTGCCATTTCCATCTGTCTGAATTATAGTTATCAACCTCATTGATGGCTGTGATTTAATGAATTCTGATGAACTGAGTCAAACTGTCCTATTGATCCATTATTTCACCATTTCCATGGAGTTAATGAAATAACATCATTCTGTATGGGATGAATAATTTGACCTTGACCATCTCTAGAAAGACTTTCCAAGACCTTCACAGTCTCCAAATTCTCAGACAGCATATAACTTCATGCAGAAATAGTAACACACTTGTTTTAGGTAGATTCTTTTTCCTTAACCACTGTACTCTTTAACATTTCATTCTTTATCTAATATTTCAACTCTCTGGTTGAGAACCATCTCTCCTGGACCTCTTTGTTTCCTTCATCAACACCAGCATTTGGTTTTATTTTTAAGAACGTTTTTCACAAAGGAAGTTTTCAGTTCTTCATGGGAGTAACTGAGTATTGAATGGTGAGCAGAGACCAGAGCCTTTCTGAAACTCACAGAGATGCTCATCATGGTCACTCAGTATGGCCAGCTGTATTTAGAAATTGCCATAGTAATATTTCCAGTCCCACATGTTCTTCCAAAACCTTACCACTCCCCTATCAAGAAGTGGAGCCTCCTTCTTCTCCCCTAGAAATTGGATGAAACTTTGTGATTGCCTCAGAGAATAAAATGGAACCATAGATGCCCCCTGGCATGCTATTATGGGATACTTGCTCTTGGGATCCAGTCATCCTATGAGAAAGTTCGAGTCAGCCCACACAGAGAGGCCTGAGCAGAAAGAACTAGGGCTCATGGCCAACAGTCAATATTGACATCCAGACATAGGAGTTACCATCTTTCAAATAAGTCCAGCACCAGCCTTGTCTTCTTCCAGCTCAGGCCCCAGACAACAGCTCTGTCTAAATTGCTGACCCAAATAATTCATAAACATAGTAAATTATTGCTTTAGGGCACTAAGTTTTGGGGAAATTTGTTACTCAGCCATAGTGACTATAGCATTCACTAGGGAATTAGTTCAGACAAACCAGCCTCAGAGAGTATAGTTCAGATTCATACCTTGGCACACCTATACAGTTATCATATCATGAAACTATAGATCCTTGCCAATAGTGGAAATGTTAGCCTCCATGTCCACCCATACCCAAACTGCTAACTCTGAGCCACGTGAACACCAAGCCAGAGTGCGCTTATCTCCTCCTCTCTGTTACAGCCAGACAGTCTTGGTGTTAGGAACATAAAGAAACTTCAAAATTAGCACGTAGTTTGCTCTGCTTGAGAGAAAAAACAAAAAACAAAAAACAAAAAAACATGGAGGTTTAGACTCTGCCAGATTCCTACAGATCTGTGTTCCTCCTCAGAGTTTTTGCTGGAAAACAACCATTCACCCCAAAATGACATCCCCCAATACCCCCTTGCATCCATGTGGGTCCAGTGCCTATTTCAGAGTAGAAGGACATGTCATTCCTCGGCCTTCGTCCTCTCTTTTCCTGATACCAACTAGAAATGAAGTTCTCTGAGCCCCCAGGGGATAGAAAGATCCACAAATGGAAAAACCTTGGTCCCTAAATCAACGTACAGAAGACTATCATTAAATACCTGATTGAATCAAAGATAGCAAGGATGGAGAGGGGATTCTATTGTGCTAAAACTTCGCCATCTAATTTATAGCTTCTAGCCACATGTGCCTGTTGAACAGTTGAAACAAGGCTGGTCTGAACTAAGATTGTTATAAATGTAAACTAGATACTGGATTTCAAAGGGTACAAAAATATAAAATGTCTCAATTTCTATATAAATTATAAGTTGAGATAATATTTTGGATATATTAGATTAAGTGACATTAAAATTCATTTTATCTATCTTTTTTTTATTGTGGCTACTAAAAAAATCTAAAGTGACTTTATACTTCTGGTAGACAAGGCTGTGTTAAAACATTGAGATTTCAGGGCTTGTCTGTTACAGCAGCACGCATTACCCAAGCGAACACAACAGTGCCATTCAAAAGTATAGTGTTGCCTGGTCTCTATCCCCTATTAGAGATCCCCCATAATTTTCTTATAAACTGGTTTCTCCAGAATGAGATCTTCTCCACATTGTTAAAACTGAAAACAAAGCATTTTTATGGATCCACTTCTTAGGACTTCAGAATCTAGTTTTTCTGTCCTATTATTTAGAAATAAGAGAGTTCATATCAGCATGGCATTCAGCTGCCATAGTCATGGTTAAATTACTTTCTTTGGGGAAATGAGGCCTAATAACACAACCTATTATAATTATATATAACATTATGATTTTCATCTGATAAAACTATTTTTTCTTGCTAATTGTTAGAATTTTTCTTAAGCCACCATTTATATAGCTCTCTTTTTATTTTTTTTATACTTCATTCCAAAGATTTATTAAGAGTACACATAAAAACATGTTTTCAATCCTGTTTTTCAATTATAAGCCATCTGGATTTGTTATGGCCAAAGAACTTCATGAATTACACTCCTAATCCTGTTTAGCTAATATAAGTCTCGGCTAGAAAATAAGGGGTCAACTTCTTAGGACTTTGAGGTATTACTGCAGCTTTATCTAGCACATTTTTATTTTAATCCTTGCCATGTCAGACTAAAAGTCATTTTTATGCTTTTTTAGAGAAAAATTTATGCTGTAACATAGATTACTTCTATATCAAAACTATGGGAACCTCTCACTTTTTCTTTCTGCACACTTTCTGAATTATAATGTTTAAAATATAGTTTCACAATTTGAACTTGTATTCGTATGTCACAGTGATTGTTCAAATCTGCAAAGACACATCTGTGATAAACCCAACGAAATCAATCTGTTTTACATGTAATGCAGAGAAAACTAGGATACTGTTTGGTCAGTCACATCCAAAGAAAGAAAAATCCAACCTCATAGAATCATTGAAGGGTGGTCTTATTCATTTCCACAATGTCTAGAAGAGGGACCAGTCATACAACAAAAGCAGTGAGTCAAAACTTCTCTTCACTCATATACCCAAATGTGCCCTGTTTCTACCCCATCTCTGCTCCAAACTCTAAAATTCATATAGATCTGACTCTCCCCTTTCCTTTTGTCTCTGGCCTCTTAATTTTTCTTTTTCACCACTATTCCTTCCAGCACCAGAGAGTTCTAGGATCAGACAAACACTGAATATCCTCAGGCAGTAATAGGAGAAAGAAGTCTATGAAAACTTACAAATGAACTTTTCTGGTCTTTGTCACATACTATTACAATTAGAGATTTTTTTTTTAATTGGTAATCATAAATACCTACCTGTAACATACAAAATGTAACTTTTATTACAGCAAATTTAACTTGAGGAGCACCTGGGTAGCTCAGTCGGTTAAACATCCGGCTTCGGCTCAGGTCATGATCTCACGGTTCGTGGGTTCGAGCACCACATCGGGCTCTGTGCTGGCCGCTCAGAGCCTGGAGCCTGACTTCGTATTCTGTGTCTCCCTCTCTCTCTGACCCTCCCCTGCTCACTCTCTCTCTCTCTCTCTCAAAAATAAATAACAACATCAAAACATTTTTAACTTGATAGTATTTTATTGCTGTCAACTCAAGTTGAAAAGTTTTTATATTTTTATTTTTTTAAGATCAGCCCATCTAGCCTGACCACCTATGCAATTCTCACAAATTCAAAGCCGGCCATAGACCCAGAGGGAAAGGGCAAGGCTTTATAAGACACCCACACTAACAATATGTCAACATCTTTTCTGTTACTAAGTACCAAAGAGCCTCCTGTCCTTGTAGTGTGCATATTTGAACCTCATTAATATATAAATGATCTGTATTATTAGATAACTGGTAATAATGTTTTTACATTTCTCACTTTTGTGTCTTTTCAATAGTAATTCTTGTGCCACCTCTGAAGATAGTAAAGCTGTATATATTCCAACAGTATTATCATTACCTGTATAAAACATCACACTTCTTTTTTATTTGAAACATTATAATTCTTTTTAAGGTAAAAAGAAAAGTTAACTTTATGCAATATGTATTTTATATTTTAATTCACAACTTTATTCAAATTTTATATTCCAGTGAGTAAGAGAACTATGCCCCTCTTGATTCTTTGGACATGTGGATTCTGAGCAATATTTAACATTCATCTGACATTTATTAAGTCAAGCCCCAGGGAGCCAGTGGTGAGAGAAACACCTTCAGGACAGACATAGTTTTGTGGGGACACACAAGCACACAGTTGAAAATCAGAGTCGAGCAAGACTCTACACCCCCTGTGCCAGTGTCCCACACAACCTCAGGGGCAGGACTTCCCAGTGGAAGGAGTATTAGGAGTGTCTAGGCTAATATGTTTTGAGTTGAGTAATCAAGTTCTCAGTTTTTCCTCCAATCAAGCCACTTTCTTAACCATTTTGATCCTCAGTTTTTGACAGGAAATAGTCATGTCTCCTTCTCAGTGTTGTTCTGGCCATTAGCCAAGTGACTGTGCGTAGTGCCTGGCACATCGTAGCATTTACTAATATTGCCATTTAACCCTTACACACTCCTTCCCAGCATTCCTAATATTTCCTTTGCCAAGACTGAGTTAAAGTCAGTAAGCTATAAGAATCAGTTAGCCAACAAGGCCTTTACATTCAAAGTCTCTTAATACCAAGCTTTCATTCTTCTTGCATTTGATGATGGTCCTTTTGCTCTGAATTCAGATTTTTATTGATAGATATTATTAGAAGTTTAAGGTTTTGGAGTATTTTGTCTCCTCTGGTCAGAATTTTTTAAGTTATCTAATTGTCCTTATCTAATTGTACCTTTCTCAGGTTAACTAAGAAAAAGAATGCTCACAGAGCTCAAGTTGAAGATTATTATGTTTGGTCATGTGTATCTAGAAACAGTGATTCTTAGAACACAGCTAGGTTTCAGTGCATTGGTTTGGATGTTTTGTTTTCCTTCTTGTTTTTTTAAGTACATGTAAGTAGGTCTTTTGCTAGGAATTTCTTTGGGGCTAAGTTGGAGTAAGGAAATAAATGAAAGAATTGGACCAAATTCTGTGAGTCTGGACTAAACCAGGCCAAATTCTCTTTCCCCCCATGTAGTTTCAATAGAATTCCATTGAATTAATTTTACTTGTAATAAAATCAGTTGTATTTCAAGCCTGCCTCCAGACTCTCAGATCCTTTGGATCCAAGCACAACAGCCTGTTGCTGTGCAGTCTGTTGAACTTGGCCGTGAGGGTGGGACAGGGGTTTGTGTTTGAAGTTAGCCCATTCTATTCCTGCTCATCAATATTTCAGGACAGCTGGGATTCTCTGAAAATCGTTTGCCAAGAAAAAAAGTGGGGGGGGGGGGTAGTTGGGTTGAGAGGATTGTGCTACTTCTAAATTATTATTCCTATAATACTATAAAATTATAAAATGCTCCACAACCATTAAGAATATTGGAACCTGGTGACTCATCTTTCAGTACTAAGTTGAAAGGAAAGGAAGTTATGACCAGCAGGGTTCATTCCAGAGGATATTCACAGTGGGACATTATTCTCCAAACTGACAATGCAATAAGGTTCAAGTCCATGTGGTAGAGCTGCCACTGTCCCTCGTGTGAGGTGTCCCAGCCTGGAAATAAAGGTAGCAGAGGACAGCAGAGGGAACCGGGCCCAAGAACTTAACCTCCACACTTGGGAACTCAAACCCCCCTGAGGTTGATTTGGAGCAAGGCCATCAAGGAAGCAATCAGAAGGCTCCAGAGTCAGCTTGACAAGCAAAGGGCTGGGAGCCCATGCCATGGCTCAGGGAAACCCAGTATCAGAAACCCACACCAGAAGGAATGAGCAATAAGACAGCCGCAGGAATAGAGCCCACTCACAGCTTCTGTCCCTCAGGGAAACTGAGTCGGCAGCAGAGACACCTAGAGGACCAGGAGGCCAAAGAGCTTTCTCTAACCAGCTTCTTGTTGTGTGCCTTCTCTGATTTCTGCGTCTTCACAGGTCAGTGACTTCGCACTTTCGTCAGTGCTTACGAACTTGGTGATCTTACAGCTCACAGATGGGTTTTCCTCCAGCTTAGTAGTTGCAACAGTTGCAGAGAAAGATTTACTTCCCCTGGGTAATTCTTCAAATTCAAATTGTGTGTGTAATGGGATATGACAGAAAAAGAAAACTCTGGCTCTAGTTTTTAAAATTTAAAGTTGAGTTCTTTGATATGATGGTTTTAAATTTATACATGAAAAAAAAAAAAACCCTGATGTGGAGAGATGTTGCTGTATCATAATGTAGGTCAGATCTCTCTGTGGACTTTGCACTTGTAAAACTGGTTGCAGGGGTGCCTGGGTGGCTCAGTCAGTTAAGCGTCTGGTTTGTGAGTTCAAGTCCTGTGTTAGGGTGTGTGCTGACAGCTCAGAGCTTAGAGCCTGCTTGAAATTCTGTGTCTCCCTCTCTCTCTGCCCATCCCCCATTCGTGCTCACTTGCTCTCTCTCTCTCTCTCTCAGAAATAAACATTAATAAATACATACATACATACATCTCTGGTTGCAATTCAGTCTCTCTGATTAAAAAGAAAAATCACCCTCAAGTATAATAATGCAAAACATGACAGCAAGGGCTTTCTCTAAGTCATATCCCATCAGGCACTTGAGCTACTGTAGTGACATAAGTAAGACTTGGGAAGCGATAGATTGCTGTATAGTGTTAATCCTCATGGAAGAACAAACGGGCAGGACAGAGAAGCTCCTGTGTTCCTGGGCCTGATGCCCAGCATCACCTGCTCTCGCCAGACAGGCAGGTGGGGTGGCCCCCTCACCACAACATCCAGCCTCACAGTTTGGGGAACAGGGAGGAAAAAGAGTTGGTTTTTAGCTGATGGCTACAGGCTTCTAGTACCAGGGAGGGGCTATTCAGGGAGTTTTGACACACAGATGTACAGACCTTTCTGTCCCTCCCCTGTCACAGGCCAATGGAGACAACCCCCAGGAAGCCTCAGGGCCTCCCTTGGTACCGTACAAGCTATTCAGTTAGCCACTGTTTCCTTTTATGGAGCATATTCTATGTGTCTCCCACCATGCTGAATACGGTAATTTAGTTCTCTAAGAACCTCTGTGCTACTATATGTTCATCACTGTACAAGTGAGGAAACCAGGACATAGAGAAGTAAGTGATTGGCCCAAAAGATGAGAAGTAGCTATTTAGAAATAAAACTTTTACTCATATATCCTCAAATGCAGTTACCAAAATGTATTTTTTTCATATCTGTGAACAATAGGCTGCAGGTAGACAGACTGTATTAAATATGTTTCTCTTTTTATATTTGGAGTCCGTCCCCAGCTCTTCAGAAAGCAGTTATTTGTGTGTGGCCTGAAGGAGCTATGTGGCAGGAGATGTCCTCAGAAAACTGAACTCAGAACTGGACTCAGCAATGGAGGCAGGACTAGGGGAGATGTGATTCTGTCAGGCTGGTTCAATAATTGCCTGCTTGTACCTGTTGTTCACTAAAATGTACCTGATCCTGCAGCTATATATAGGGCTGGCTCCCTCGGAGAGTTCTGAGCAATTAAAGACAGACGTTTTATTTAATTCATCCATGACCTTCAATAAATGAAAAAAGAAATTGGATTGATCAGTGGTGTTTTTCTTTTACCTGTCTCAGTTAGAGCAACTGATTAGCACACAATATTAGCACACAATTCTGCTTTCCAGCTGTTTATATAGTATTCTTCAGGGTGGCAGGGGAGAGCAACAAAAGAACATTTTAAGGACATTTCCTGCCAGAGGACATTCCTATTTACACAGACATGTACTCATCAAGAAGAAGACGGATGTCTCCACAGGGGTCAGATGCATGGTCTCCCAGTGGAAAACTGGGGGCTGGGTCAAAAAGTTTCCTTCCACCATCATAATCTCTAGAAGTTTCTCAAGTCACTCATGGGTCTTTGGTCGTTTTTGAAGATGATTTGGAAGAAGAAAGCCTGGGTAGAATTCCAGGCTGTTAAGTCACCAGATATATGACCTTAGGCCTCGGTGAATTTCATTTGGAAGCCAAGGGAGTAGTATATCCAACTCCAAAAGCATTGGTCAGGAGACTGTGTCATCAGGGCTGTGTCAGAAGGGACAGACCTGGGCCTAGAGGTCAGAGGGGACCACTGAGGGGAATGAGAGCCCCATCTCTAAAGTTTCTCATCCAGTGTCATCTTGGGTCTGGGACAGGAAGGCTCCCAGCATTGACCACAAGAAAGACGTGCCAGAGAAGGGCCACCACCCCTGTGCCCAGAGAAGGCATGTAGATTATGGCAACCCACCTCCAGCCTAACTTGTAAACAGAGTGGAGCCTTTTTTGCTTGAGGCCCTAGTCAGGTCTGATCCAGGGAGCAACCTGGGAGGCCATGCCAGCTCCTGCAAGGTGACAGGACAAGCCCTTGGAAGGACCAGGCCAGCACTAAGAAACCTGAACCAGGGGGACAGCGGGGGTGTTGGGGTTGGAAAACATTTTCAGGCATATTTCTGCCTTAAAGGAAAAAAAGAAAGAAAGAAAGAAAATCTAAAGGGCCAAGTTCTGACAGTGGAGCTGGTACAACCCTGGCCCACACTGGTCAGGCTGCTGCTGTCGACACGCTTTGAGGTCTGAACTGCAAACGTCAGCAGGCTTTTTCCTGGCTGGCAGGAAGGGAAAGTTCCCTCCAGTGACAGACAAAAATAATGGATTTGGGGCAAATCTAGGCCTTCAGAGGTTACAGTGAAAATTAATGGAGGGCCACGTTAACTAATGTTACTCTAATCCTGCAGTTTGGGGCATTGGGCTAAATTTCTGTTTTATGGCATGTTTTACAAACTAACCCATTTTAGATGTTGGAACACTCCAGGCTGGAGTAAGTTCCAGGTCAGGAAACTTGCCCCTCCCCTGGAATTCCACAGCTCCTTGGCCACTCCTTGGTGCAGCGCCTGCTGTTCCACTTGTCTGCTATCTCCACTGAACCTTTAACATCAGCTCATTTATCTTTCAGGTGTTATAATCATTGACTTCAATCAGTATTCCATTATCCTAAACAGGCAATTATCTATATTGTCACTTTTGCCTTTGCTCTTTTGACCTAGGGGTCACAGAGGCCCGAGTGTAACTGAATCCAGCAAAATTATTCCCTTACCTGTCATATAAATAGTCATCCCAGCAAAATGAGACCCAAGGGGGCTTTTCGAGAGGTGTTGAGAAGGCCAGTCTAACTCGATCCTTTATTCAGCTCTTTAAGGAATGCAGTACTGTTTTGGCACTCTATCAAAATAAAACAAAGTTCCATTTTTCAACTTCTTTTTTTAAAGCATGCACCCCTGAGCTTACAAATGCTTCTTTGTGGCCTTCTTTATTGAAATTTCCATTCAGCTCTTCCATCTGTTAGCTGTGTTTACCACTATTTCTAGGGAAAGAATTCAGCATTTCACCTTTATTTGGGGTGTAAGGTCATAAAACTGCCTGGATTATTTCAGCTATATTTATACCAAACTTAATATTGCTTCTTTAACAGGTTTAAAGCTTTTAATTCCCTGGTTCATTATTCACAGTGAATAGTCTGAAGAGAACAGTTTGTGTTTTAAAATGAGGAAGGCATTTTATACCTTTGCTATCCCTTCTTCACCTCCTCAAAGAAAATGTGTTCCACAAATCTGAATTTCATCCAAAGAACATCTAATTAAACCCCAATTCTGTCCTCTACACATGGCAGCTGACTGCCTATTATTGCATTTCAGGAGCAGAAACTTCCTCAACATTCCCCTTTTTCCTAGAAATATTAATGTTACCAAGATCTTACCAGTCTCTTAGAAGACTCGTGGTATAACACCCACTATTGAAGCAAGGTCTCCCTTCCAGATGGAGCTGATATATATGTGTATATAGGTTTGTGGGGGAGCATATGTGTGTGCATACATGCACGTGTGCATGTATTTGTATATGTATCTAGATATACATATCTATTTTTAAATTTCTCAAAACAAGGTGACTTAGCCTTCAGCAATATATGTGAACTACAGTGTTTTGAACTACATCAAAATATAAAAATGCAAACAGACTTTTTTCTTACTAGAATTGCCACATCAATTTTTTTTAAGTTTTACACATTTCCCATGAACTTTAAGGAAGCAGTATAGAATAGTGAAAAGGACATCGCCTTTGAAGTGGGCAGACAGTAGACAAATTCCCAGGCTAATTAGGAGTTGTATAATGTTAGCACAATAATGCATCTGACCTCCATTTCTTCTGCCATCAAATAGGAGCAACACAGCTTATTTAAATGATACTGTGAGGATGGGGCATATGTGAAATGCCTGTATGGTGCCTGGCACATGGTAGCTGTTCACCAGTATGGGCTGTATTATTATTATGCCAGATTATCCAGAGTAAAAGGTGACTAGAATTTGTGTCTTAACCATTTGTTTTCACACTAGTAACTGTCTGACACCTATCATCTATGACCCTTTGTCAGATGGCCACCTACAAATGTTCTGTGTTGTTGTTTCCTTAGTTGATGAGCCTCAGGCCATGTCCCCCCATGACTTTGCAGCCATTGATGGAGAAAAGTGTCAATCTTCACCCTTATATTTGATTATTTCCTGTGTTAACAGGCACTCAAGGTAGGCATGAGTGCCCAGATAGAAAAGAGCTAAAGCCACGCTTTGGTTTTGGGGTTTGGTTAAATATGGGGTTTGAGCCCTTAAGTCTGGGGTAGAAACTGAGATTCCATATATTTGACTCTCAGGTCATGCCAGTGGTGCTAACCCACAAACTATTCTTCGTTTATCAAGGCTCTAAGATTCCTCAAATGCAATGTGGGATGTAAAGCTTTGCAACAACAGGAATACCTTATATTTAAATGGAAATCTATGTAGTTTAATATAATTGGTTTAAAAGAAAGGCAGTAGCTGTCCCATGACTCTAAACTCAAAGGAAAAAGAGAAATGGTATTTATTCACTATCCTCCCGTGACTAGTTAAGAAAAGTCAATATCTTTTTTATCATGTTGTGTTGTCAATTCCAGATTATGCGTGGTTTTCATTGCACAGGCGGATAGAGGTACTGACTCCCTGAACCTAGCAGATTGACTTCTCTGCCTGCCCATGTGATTCCAGGACTATGGCCATGCAGATGCCTTCCACACTTAGCAAGGGAAGTGACAAAACATGCAGTATATTGCTCAGTGGAATACTGGCTATAAAACCCCACAAACCTCATGGGTCCCATTTTTTACTTCTTAAACACAAACTGTTCTTTTCATTATAAAGACAGAGAAGAATAAACATTCATTTTAGAAAATTTAAGGGGAAAAAAAACCCAACACTAGAAACAATCAGCTATCAGTCATTGTTTTTTAATTATAGGATAATTTCTCTGTATTCTGGAGAACAATATTTTGAGTTTTAAGCAACACAAGTTTCCAGAGGAAAAACAACTGGCCATTCACCTTCATCCCACTTCAAGGCAATAGGGAGAATATTTGACAAGGCCCTGCCCCCTCCCATCCCAGGGTTTCTGGAGCAGGGCATCAAGCAGGTCAGTGAATTTCTCTATATATGCAGGCGTCCAAGAAGGAATGTGTTTTGACCTGCTAAACACAAGATTGGGGAAGCTTCAAAGTATAGTGGGTTCAATTCCATCCTGGTAGTGTCAGTGCCATACTTATAGACACCTTGGGTCTGCACACTCATTAGGATAATTTTCTAGCAGGTTGAAGTAGAGCTTCATATTATAACAATCAGCATATTAATAAATGTTTTCCACTGAATAAAAGGAAAAGGCACTTTTTTTTTCCTAATGCACAGAGAGATGCTTTTTAAGGTAGCAGCTACACTATTACATAGTAGTGATTGTTTTAATTAACCTTTATGTAGTCTCAGCCCTTGAAATATCTCCAAAGTCTATACAGATAGATACAAAGCCATTGCTGTGACCAAACAAAATGGAAACACAAAGATGAGGAATGTAGACTTACTGCAGTTGCCTATAAAAGTCCTTACTTTCAGCTAGGGCATTAGCTTGCTAGGAGAATTCAGCTCTTCTCTTGAAGACTTGGTCTTCCCCCCTGCTCCTGGATCCCTGAGTTGTTTTTATTTACTTATTTTCAATAATCACATTAGGTGTTCTTGATTTCAGTTAAGTAGTTTTCTCAGACAGATTTGTTTCTTTATAGGAAGCCAAAGACAAGGCCACTTGATGGCCTCACCTTGAAAATCCCCAGTACCCTCCCCTGCTTCTGCCTGTGGAATGGGCAATTATTTGCTGTCCAAAAGAAATTTATCCATAGTCTGTCCTGGCTCCACCTTCAACTGTCTGAAACTCAGTTCCCTTTCCTTAATCTAAGGTCATCTAAGGTCTTGTGATCTTCTAACATTTATACATCTATGATTCAATCAGAGTGGCTGGTAAAGATGACTGCAATAATTAAATATGAAAATTTGTTTATGAGCACAAAAGAAAACTTTGGAAGCTCTTCTTTTTTTAGTCTGAGTCAAGTAATTTCTACCCTGACATGAGTTACCATGCTTTTCTGAACTGCAACTTGCCGCACATATGTTTTCAATGTGAGCCATAGCTCGAAACATCTTTCCTAGATTTTTGGTGAGACAGGACAGAGTGTGTGTTTATGCCTGTATTTGTCTGTGTCTGCACATTTACACACGGTCATCATTTGGGGATGCTGATGGGCCCTAATCCACTTTAATAGCCTAGTGAGAGATTGCATCATGTTTTGTTTTACCAAATATGAAAACTATCTGCAGCTGTGAAGGAATAACCCTCATAATTCATCCGAGAGCCTGCCTCTCTTACTTGTGGGATCTATTCCATATCTCATATCAACTCATTACTCTGTGTATCCTCCATGTATGCAGAAAGACCACATGATAGATGCTGTACAAGGATGTTATTTCCACAGGAGGGGGAGGTTAAACCCTGTGACACAGGAGTGATGAGGCACAAGTGAATTAAGAAGACAGTATATCTCTCCACACCAGATAATATACTGTCCTTTATTCTGCAGCTATATTTATATTAACAATGTAGCTAAGAGGAGAGATGAGAGAAAAAGAATTCTTATGTTTTTAATTCACTCGTTTATAAGGCCTTGTCGCCAGCATATTCAGTGTTCTTTGGGAATTTTGTAAGAAAAAACAATTGACATAGTCTTCTTTTAAGACTTTCTTTAATTATTTTTGTGTGTTAGTCTAATGTTAATTTTAAATAGTTGTAGTCATTTCTGTGCTTTAAGTTTAAGCTACTTTTCAAAAATTCAACCTAGTTCCTATTTTTCAAAAATGTATCATGTATAGTGGTTTGAACTTTTGACACAATAATAAATATTTGAACTCAGAGATACTCATAAACTGTTAATGGATTTGATATTTTTAAAAAACAGGCTGTACCCTTTTATGTTAAAATCTCCTCTATCCTTTCCAAGGAGACTAAGGTCTTGATTAACTCATTCTTGGAAGAAGATATGACTACTTCCATGGAGTTCTTCTCCACATTCTCTCCCAAGGAGTTGACCATGTAGAGCTCATATGTTAGTTAGACATTACCTGGGCCAGGCCATCCAGTAGCAGTTGAAACTGCTTACAAGTAGTAGTTCTTAATCGACAGCTGATCTCTTTCAAAGTGAATTGCTCACTTCTGTTGCCCATGCTGTGAAGCTGTCATACCACATACACTCAGATTTTCCTCTGATGCCACGCAGGCCTGTCCAAGTGGCAACCCTCCTCTTTCATTTGTACAATTCTAATTATTGTGGTGCTGGGACACCCAAAACCTTTTTGTGAAATGGCTTTATGCAAATAAGTACAACAGCACAAGATTTAAACTGCGCAGATCCATTTACATGTGGACTTTTTAAATATCGTATAATACTATAAATATATTTTCCTTGTGATTTTATTAGCATTTTCTTTTCTCTAGCTTTATTGTAAGAATATAGTTTATAATATATATAGTGTACAGACTATATGTTAATCGTTTATGTTATTGTATTAGTAAGGCTTTTGCTCAATAATAGTCTATTAGTAGTTAAGTTTTCAGGGAGTCAAAACTTACATGCAGAGGGGCACCTGGGTGGCTCAGTCGGTTAAGCGTCCGACTTCAGCTCAGGTCATGATCTCATGGTTCGTGGGTTCGAGCCACGCATCAGGCTCTGTGCTGACACTTGGCTCAGAGCCTGGCGCCTGCTTTAGATTCTGTGTCTCCCTCTCTCTCTGATCCTCCCCTGCTCATGCTGTCTCTCTTTCTCTCAGAAATAAAACATTAAAAAAATTTTTTAAAAACTTACATGCAGATTTTCACCTCTGGTTGGTCAGCACCCCTAACCTATGCATTGTTTGAGGAGCGACTGTACAGGTGCTTCCCAGTTATAAAGAACGTGTCTTCCTTTTTCCTTAACATTCCTTCCTTACCCCATCCTCAGGGATTTAAAAAGAGAGAGAGACAGAGATCAAGAAAGCAAGAGAGTGATGGGATTTGATTTTGGTCTTCAATTCATTGTTTTCTTCTGCTTTATTTTCCTTGTAGCAGTAACTACAAGTAGCATGAGATTCTGGAGATTACAAAAGGGCAGTGTGTACTTCAACACATTGTTGTACTGTTTTCATAAATATCATTCTTCTAGTCCATCAAAATGTAAACCTCAGTAATACTGTGCAAGGATTCGCGTGCAAGGATATTCCTTTTATTGCTCTTGGAAGCCAGCAAAATCCTCTTTGCCTTGTCTCCCTTTTCTCTCCTACACTATTAAGTTTCTCATGACACTGATTGTCTCCATATTATTTGTTGACGCTTTCTAGATAGCTCCTCTCTAGGGTGCCTGGGTGGCTCAGTCAGTTAAGCATCCAACTTCGGCTCAGGTCATGATCTCACGGTTCATGGGTTTGAGCCCCGCGTCAGGCTCTGTGCTGACAGCTAGCTCAGAGCCTGGAGCCTGTTTCAGATTCTGTATCTCCTCCTCTCTCTGACCCTCCCCTGCTCACAGTCAGTCTCTCTCTCTCTCTCTGAAATAAATAAAGTATTTTTGAAAGTTTAGATAGCTCCTCTCTTTCTCCTTTTATTGAATATTTATATTAATAGAGGTGGGCTCAGAATCATACTGTACCAATAGATACTGGTAACAGGATGCTCTCCTGGCTAGACATATCAGATGTTATGAAACTGTCAGTTTTCACTTGGACCACTTCTTATTTCTACCACTGTGGGAGTTTAGCAAATCAATTAACAGCTCAACCATTTTCCCATGAGTAGAAGAGAAACAGTAATACCTGGCTATTTAATTCAAAGTTTGTTGTGGGATCAAATAACATGTTTTGAGGGTGTTTTGTAAAACACATGGTGCTGTATAACTAGATTATAACAGTGCTGATTAATGGAGGCCACCATTTTATTGATCTACTATGTGCCAACCATTGTTATAGACACTTTACATTCATTTTCCAATTTATTTTTTTAAAGCCCACAACAGAGACATTGTTATCCTTGTTTTACAGTTGAAATGACTTGCCCAGCCTCTTAGACATTAAGTAACATAGCTGGGATTCTAACTAGGGTCTGTCCAATGCCCAGGCTTTCCTCATAGTTTCTCTCTGCATCCTAAGTTAGGAGGAAGAGGAGACAAAGGAAGCCACTATCAAAGCCATCTTCAGCGGGATGTAGTTGAAACTGAATATGGCTTGTTTGTCTTGCAGCTGACCTGCTCCAGATTAATCATACTTTCAAGTTTCGATATGTTAGCTCCAAAAGAATATAGTGTTGGAGTGCCAGAGGAAATACAGTGTTTTAGCATATAATGTATGAGAAATAAGTGAATTTCAAAAGTGACTATGTCTTATAAAGCTTTTACTTGTTATATTTATTTAATTTTAGTTTAGTGTAGTTATGTATCCTATGAATCAAATGAAGAATGCATGAAATAAGTCAGAGCCCTTTGCTACTACATGGCACTCCAACAGATGCTTCTTTATTTATTATATTGGCAGCTTTATTTTTTTAAAGAATCAACAATTTAAAGAACCTTTCAAAATGATTGGGTGCTTTTGGCTAAATGATATTCTGCCCTCATTAAGATGACCATTATGGATGCTTCTGATTAATTCTCCTCGTTCTCACTTCTACTTTCCTGGTATAAGTTTTTGCTTTACTATTCAGTGTTTGGCTCTCAGAACAGGAAGGCCAGTTTGACTTCATAAAACCAACAACTAGCATTTGCACAGTGGTTTACCGTTTACAAAGAAAGCACTGTTCACTCCTATTGTCTCACTCCCAGTGCTGGGGGTCACTGTCATAGGACTCCAAATCACAAATGAGGAAACTGCCATCCTAGGAATGCTTTTGAGCAGTTGTGTTGACAGTGTGTACAGTTTCATGCCATATCTGCTTCTTGGTCAGATTCTCCACTGCAAGGACTATATGCTGTATTTCTTTGTGTCCCACACCACTTTTAGTGAAATGCCTTAAACATTCAGTAAATGGGGGCGCCTGGGTGGCTTAGTTGGTTAAACGTCTGACTTTCGCTTAGGTCGTGATCTCCCGGTTCGTGGGTTCGAGCCCCGCGTCGGGCTCTGTGCTGACTGCCAGCTCAGAGCCTGGAGCCTGTTTCAGAGTCTGTCACTCCCTCTCTCTCTGACCCTCCCCTGCTCACACTGTCTCTCTCTCTCTCTCTCCTAGAAATAAATAAAAAAATTAAAAAAAAAAAAACCTTCAGTAAATGGGTACTAGATCGAAGCATGAACAAGCGAATGGTCAGTGGAAATTGTAGTATTTTCTAATCTAGGGTCCAAAGATGGCCTTTAGAGAATATCTGTGAATCTCCTAAAAGTGCTTAGGCAGAAATGTGTCCATGCATGTAGGCTCACACATATGTATGTTTTCAGTGAGGAAGGAATCCTTCTTATTTTTTATCATTATTCTGTGACCCAAATAATAAGTCATATGTTAATAATTATTGCTTTAAAATATTGAACATATAGCTACAAAATATCTTTATATTTTATTTAACATTTGTAACCAAAGGTAGAAATCACCAGAGAATTAGATTTAACCTCTTTGTGACTTAAAGACTATCAACATTTTTTGTCTGAGTTAATTGATTTTGGTTTGGTACAGCTTAAAACTGGTGAGGTTGAAGCCTTGGCTTCAATCTTCCTATTTTCTAATTAACAGCATAGCTCTATGGCCACATATTTCACCGAGTCACAGCAGCCATTCTGAAAATGCCCATGATGGATTTAAGGGGCAGGGAGTTATAGTATGCCGATCAACTCTGTCACTGTGTTTCCTGTAGCGTTTATATGTGCATCGCTTCAGTCTGGGTACAGCTTGCACTTCAGCTGACAAGTAACTAAACGTAAGCTAAAACAAAGCCCCAGCTTTGAGAATTTCCTAACCCAGCTTTTAACATTCAAGAACTGTATTTCTTCCTAAGACATTACATACCTTATGTTGCTCTGGTGCTTCTTAAGGGAAGAGTCTTCCTTTTTATCTACACAAATGTAAGATGCATTGCCATCGTATACTATGTATTCAGTCA
This sequence comes from Crocuta crocuta, assembly GCF_008692635.1. NCBI lineage: Eukaryota > Metazoa > Chordata > Mammalia > Carnivora > Hyaenidae > Crocuta > Crocuta crocuta. The sequence continues at coordinate 621,187 of NW_027530974.1, read as the reverse complement.
GTGTCAGTCATTGTTGTGAGACTTTAGTGAAATAGTCGGGGCCATATTACACAGAATCACTAGGTCAAAATAGAGGACTTTTCTAGGAACTAATTACATCAGTAGATAATCTAATGTAGAGTATAATATACTAGTAAATAGTTTTTATCAACAAGTACTTTGCTGTCTATAGTAGAATATAGTATAATCAGACAAATTTAGCCATTATCCGTCATCCAGGGCAATATTATTCTATACTTTTTATCTCTTACAATGGTCAAGAAATAGTAAAAGGAATCTAAAGTTTAAATGTCTAAAAGTGCACAGCATAATATTTAGTCTGCAAAATGCCAATAGATGAGTAAATTATGAATATTCAAAAGACACGAAAGATTTTTTAAATCAAAGAAAAACAATATACATTGAGGTGTAGTAGCTAAGAAGAAACATTTGTTCATCAGAGAATTAGTAAACATAGTACAATAGTAAAAATAGTGTGTTGGTCATATCTATAGACAGCTGCATTGATACCTTTTTTAGAGCTCTTCTCCTAATTAAATTTTTAGAGTCAAATGATAAAATAGTTATCCTTGTACTTTTTGAACAGATATTATTAATTATACTATCATTCTAAATATTTACAATGTGTTCTTTCAAATATTTGTAGATATAATAGAAAGCATGTCCCTATGACATTATATACCTTACTGAATTGACATTAGATATTCCCATGTTTACACACCTACATATGGTTAATGACTCATGTTACCTATTAAAGTTTCCTGTTTCCTAATATAAAAGATATTTAAAGACTGAAGTACTAAAATGTTTATTTTTGACCATGGGACCTTACTGCTTCATATAGTAACATATAAACAAGCTAAATACTCATTTTGACACCAGCAAACCCACTTTTTACCTTCATTGTGAAACTAAGATCTGATCAACTGAGGTCAAGTTGTACACTTAGCATCACTGGCATTATAGTTGGTGAACTCTGTCAAAGAGAGGAGAGTTGAATGTAAACACTGAGCATTTCTACAGCAGCTTAGAGCTGGGATTAACTTGGATCACCTAGTCTTCTGCTTTTAATGAAATTCTCTCCCTTGTATTTTCATGTTTGGAAGAGAGTCCAAAGTTATCTCATGCTAATTTAGTCAGGCAGTGCCCTCCGGGGATGTCACAGGCTTCCCTGACCTCTCCAGAGAGAGATTTGGTGAAGGGATGAGGAGAATTAAACATTCCTGAGAAATTGGAAAGCAGCAACCCCCAGAGAATTTGCAGAGAAACTCGCTCCAGACTCGGCTGCCAGATACTCAAGTCACCTTTTCAGCACTTGCTTGATGTCTCTCTCAGTCCCATCTGGCTTGACTCAGAGGTCAGTCTGGGGACTGGGAGAGGTGGCAGCTCCGAGAAGAATTCAGGGGAGGTCTAGCAAATAGCACTTTCTGTCTTTGTCATTTGTTGTTATCCGAAGTGCATTCAAAAAGGGGGACAGAGCATGGGATGGAAGTAGTGCTGAATTTTGCTTAGCTCTTTTTTTTCTTTTTTTGAAAATTTTTTTTCTTAACCCCAAATTTACTTTAGATGAATTGGTACTTTTATTTCCCAAATTTTGAGTTCCCTGATTTTTGATGAATGCAGTTTAATGTAAGAATTGTTGTTGCCTTTATTATATAGGAGCTCTGCAACTGATTATTTTGTAATTATATTAGCTGTTTTACAAAGGATGTTTTCTCTTGTGCATTTAATGAAATTTGGGGCAAAGGGGGTTGGAAAATATGTTTCCGGTTTTAAAAATTATATTCTCTTTGTGGTTTATATTTCCTACATGAGGAATTTCAGAAAAGTAGGAAAACAAAAGTATTCTTAAATGTGGTATCTATATTATAAACAAACTAAGGAGCTACATTTTATAGTTTATTTTCTAGCATAGTTTTATTTTCTAATAAGTTGAATAAAGTTCAGTGTGCTCTGCAGTAGTGGTGTGAGAAGAAGATTTAGAGATCCTTGCTCAATTTTACACTCAAGTCAGATTTCTCAAGAAAAATATAACCCTTATTGGGATATTCCTTTCGGCCAGATTAGCAAATAGTCAGACCTCATATCTGGCTTCATTGTTTAGTCCAGGTAATGTTTAAAGTTTTTTAGCTAACACTTAAAATCTGAGGGGTGTGTGTGTGTGTGTGCGCGTGCGTGCGCGTGTTTAAGCATAACTCTCAGTTTTTAGCATGCCAGATTTGCAACTTCTTTTATGTAAGCAGAAGATCTTGCAAGACGGGTTCTATATGGGTACTGTCTGCTGGAGTGAAGTTATTGCCCCTTATAGAAGAGGAGAATACTCTCCAGAACATCAGGGTAAAACCCAGCCAGGGGGACTTGAAGGCATTGGAGTTTTGAACCCTGTCTCAGACCCCTTTTCCAGTCCCCTGTCAAAAAAGAAAAATCATTTTTCAAAGTAAAATACTTTGTTTACTAGAAAGTTATTACTAATTTTTGTATCAAAGCTGATATCTAAATATATTACTCATTTCTTCACTGGCTTACAATAGGATTCTCAAATGCTTTTATCTCCTCCATGGTGACCTAAAAAGAAGGTTGGCCTAGAAGACAGAAGGTGTGGGTTCCAGGGCTAGGCCTGTGTCTAGGCATCTGCAGTACTTCGTTGGACCCCAATTTTCGTATTTCTAGAGCCTCTACAAACCTGCCAACTGTCCAAGCCTCTGTGGCCTTTGCGACTGTTCAGTTTCCACTGATTCAATGCACAGTAGCATAGGTTTCCCAATTTCTGTCGTTTCTCTGTCAAAAATAATAATAATTTATCATTAGACTCAAATATGTTGACCCACTGAGGGAGTATGTGTGTAACAGACTGTGCAGAGAGTCCCTTTGAAAACATAAGAAGACTCTAATAATCATCCTCTCATTTTATCTCTCTAGTTTTCTGAAAGTGCAGCCAGTTAGTGGGGCCAGTCTGACCACAGTCGTGAAAGACACTTGTGCTTGATATCTAAAGTAGAGTTGTTAATAAGGGGATTCAGATATGTTTCAAAGAACCCAGGGTAAAGGCTTCAAAATCCCTTGTACTTAAGGCTGAAAAGTGGTGAAGAGAGGAGGGTCTTGTGCTGAGTCTTAGAAGTGCCAACCTCAAGCCCTCTGACTGTATTGCCATTGCCTAAGCCAGTTTGTGCAGAAAGAGTTAAAGGACCTTGAGCTTTAACCCACCATCGGGGAGTGTCTTGGGCACTGAAGAGAATCTGGCACAAGACATGTTTTCATGCAACTGCTTATCAAAACTAAGCTTCTGCCGTTTCATTTAGACGGGGTGGATTGGGTGGAAAACTGGCACAGAGATCAGGAAACCTGCCTTCTGTTCCTCATTCTGCTGCTGCGTGACCCATTTGCAGGTCATTCCCCCACCATGTCTCAGTTTCTCCATCTGTAAAATAAGACGATGAAATTAATGTTCTTTGTACAAAATGTTAGGAAGCTCTTCTGATGATTTTCATCAAAACTATTGCAATGGAACATTTTCATGGGGGCCCTGCCTTCATCCCTTCTTTAATTTACTCTTCTCTAGTGCTTTCTTATGTGTTTGGAGGAGTTTTTCAGACTACAGCCTTTAAGACCACTTGCTACCTATTAATGGATGTGTTCCCTCCTAACCCTCATGTTAACACCATCCCCTGCTTTAGAAAGAGAGCCAGTAGATGTTAAAAAGCTCTTGGTTCCAAAATAAACAATAAAGTTTGGAAACACTTAGACCAAAATAATTAGGAAAATGATGTTGAATAAAAGATGGCATTAGACCTATTGTTATGCTTAAGTTAGAATCCAGTTCCTAAAAGCACAATCTCCAGTTAACTGATCTGTTTTTAAAGGTTTTATTTTGTTTTCTTAAAGATTTCATTTCTTGAAATCTTCTGATCACTCTTCAGTTTGGGCTCTACTAATGGGTTTTTCTTCTTCATTAAGAATCATATTGGAAAAGACTTCTATCAACAACAATTTACTAGTTAGGAACACTTGAACAAAGGACTACTATCTCACAACAATTAATGAAGCTAACTAATCAGAAAAGAAGACTTAAAGCCCCTTTGAAATATCTACCTATGTAACACAAATTCGTTTTCCTGAAATAGCAGAAATCCATTTATAAGACACATGTATTAGTTACCAGGATTTTTATACTCTTTCAAAACTTGAATATAACTGACCTATTTTGGGCAAGGAATCAGAAATTCTTAAGAATGGAAATGTTGAAACCCCAGATTCTGTTCTAAAACACATTTTTAAAAAGAATTCGTGTACTGAAAAATGCTGCGTTTTAAGTATAATAACAGTCTATGGAATTATCACATCATATCTCAGTGATCGTTATGGAACACTGATCTCTTAGGCATTAACCCAGGAATTTTCTCCAATAATATTATCATTTGTAATAGTAATAACATTGAGTAGATCACAAAGTACTTTCAATAGATTATCTAAGGGGATACCTAAAACCCTGTCACCTGTGTAAAAAAATGAAGAATGAAATACGTGGCTCACCTAAAGTGACAAGCCCAGAGTCTTAGGACTTCTGTCCGAGTTCTTTTCACTACATAACATTAAGGCTGTCCTTTATAACTGCCTATTTTCCTGTAAAAACACTTCACTTGGAAAGAAGAATAAACATATAAGGCCTTCATGTCTTGCCCCTGTGATTCCCTCAGTTCTCACATCCAGCTACAGGGTTTCAATTTGAGTTTGTGCTTTTGTATTCAGTCTCACAGCATAAGCCCAGCCTTAAATAATTGTCTCTTATCTTGCATGAAACTACACAAGTGCTCAGAGAAAAGGTTCCTAAGCTAGTAGCACTGTTTACTGCTGGGAACAAGATCATATTTTATTTTTTTTATTTTTTTTTTTTATTTTTTAAATAGTTTATTGTCAAATTAGTTTCCACATAACACTCAGTGCTCATCCCCACAAGTGTCCTCCTCCATGCCCATCCCCCCCTCCCCCCCCACATCCATCAGTCCTCAGTTTTTGTCAGCATTCAAGAGTCTCTCATGGTTTGCCTCTCTCCCTTTCCCTCACCATTTCCGCCCTTCTTCTCCCCCTTGTTCCTCCGTCAAGTTCCTCCTAATCCTCCTATACGTGCAAACATATGGTATTTGTCCTTCTCTGCCTGACTTATTTCGCTCAGCATAACACCCTCAAGGTCCATCCATGTTGCTACACATGGCCAGATTTCATTGTTTCTCATTGCCATGTAGTATTCCATGGTATAGATAAACCACATCTTCTTGATCCATTCATCTGTTGATGGACACTTAGGCTCTTTCCATGTTTTAGCTATTGTGGAGAGTGCTGCTATGAACATTGGGGTACATGTGCTCCTATGCATCAGCATTTCTGTATCCCTTGGGTAAATTCCTAGCAGTGCTATTGCTGGGTCATAGGGGAGTTCTATTGTTAGTTTCCTGAGGAACCTCCACACTGTTTTCCAGAGGGGCTGTACCAGTTTACATTCCCACCAACAGTGTAGGAGGGTGCCCGTTTCTCCACATCCTCGCCAGCATCTAGAGTTCTCTGATTTGCTCATTTTAGCCACTCTGACTGGCGTGAGGTGGTATCTCAGTGTGGTTTTGATTTGTATTTCCCTGATGAGGGATGCTGAGCAACAAGATCATATTTTAAAAATAGACTTTTTCTTCACTCCTTCAGTCTTAACCTCCACCACTAATGAAGAACTAAACCAGATGAAAAGCAGGTCGTTCTGAGATGCCAGGTTCTGTTCTCCTATAGGTCCTCCAAACTGGCAAGTGGTGTGCTGGGGAAGAGTGGATGTCTCAGCTAAACTAGATTGGAGTTTCAGCAGGTGGCGCTGTTTCCTCCAAGTGAGCAGAACATCTATGCCCCCTAGATGTGGGGCACTGTTCCCCATTATTAGCAAATGTCCAGTATTTGTCCTTTTTTCTCAATGGACCTCACGAAGTTTTAAACCAACCTAACATTGAGTTGGAGACAAAAGTGAGTTGTGCAAACTGAGAAACTGGTTCTCATTGCTCTGTGGGTCCTCATGCCACCAGGTTGGCTGAGATGTACCTTTGTTCTCTCTAGAGTAAACCTGCAGTCCATTTCACTGTTAGAAATACAATGCTTGAGGGGCGCTTGGGTGGCTTAGTCGGTTAAGCGTCCGACTTTCGCTTAGGTCATGATCTCATGGCTCGTGGGTTCGAGCCCCGCGTCGGGCTCTGTGCTGACTGCCAGCTCAGAGCCTGGAGCCTGTTTCAGTCTGTGACTCCCTCTCTCTCTGACCCTCCCTTGCTCACGCTGTCTCTCTCTCTCTCCTAGAAATAAATAAAACATTAAAAAAAAAAAAAAAGAAATACAGTGCTTGATTTTTTTTCCATCCCTGTTTGTTCTGCAGTCAGTCACATATAGGCAATCTTATATGAAAGAAAAAAAGGCACAAGCAATCGTGTAACTGTCATTACCACCAAGCATGTTCATTCTCTCACTTAACAAGTGCTTTAAGGTCTGTGAACACACGCTTCTGGAGGCCTAACCAGATAGTGAGGATAGTGCACTGAGAAGAGAGGATTTATCACTTGGCCACAAGTTTACTTTTGGGGAAACACTGGGAATTTATCTCTATGGCCTTGGAGAATTACTTTACTGTACCTCTCTTTTAAAGACTTGATGCACTGATTCTTCAGCCCACTTATTACAAAGTCTGTTCGCTGGACTTTGTACGGAATTTGTTCTTTGCCAATTTTATTCAAGAGGATTTATTCCAGAAGACACCCTCTGAATGAGGGAGCTGACCTCATGGGAAAGGACTCCTTATTTTATCATCACATCTGCAGATGACCCAATGGCCACATTTAGCAATATCTTAGAATATGCCCTAAAGCTCTGCCTGCACAAATCATCCTTACCCACTTTAGTTTTTCCCTCTATGATTTTGGAAAGGATTTGGTAGAAATGGGAACTGAAGAGTTCCTCATTTTCAAGTGCAAAGTATACTAAATATTCTGCTTGCACATACATTAGTACTTTAAAATTACCAGTTCTTAATTTATGTTCAATACCTGTTCTTTAATCAATAACATAAGTAAAAGGTTACCGCCCATGCTCCAGAATGCCATTCTTCTCCTTAGTAGACCTGTACTACCAAAATATTTTAGTCAATTATTATCTTTTGAATTTTATTACTAAAAAATGTGGAAATCTAAAGACAAAAAAACAAAAAAACAAAAATTACTAACATTACCTAGTGTTACACAGTGAAGAAAAAATTTACAGGAACACATTTAAAATTTAGTTTTAAAATGTTATCAGTTTGAAGTTTTCTAAATACTGTCTTGCCCTTGGGAAGTGCACTGACATGGAAACACTATCATATTCTTTGATAAAGTGAACAGGTGTGTGAATGAGAGGCATTTAGTACATTTCATTTTGAAAACCTGATACCGATACCCTGCACATCTTCCTATGAAGGTTCGAATCTTGAAGTTAAGCATCTGTCTTTTGTAAACTCCGCTCTCAAAGTGTTCTCTTTCTCTGAAAGTTGGAGGCTGAAAGAATGAAGCACAGATCCTCTCCAGGCCAAATGTTGCATCATAAGCCCTTCGTGATCAATAAGAACATTGTGGTGGTTATTTCATAGCTGATTAACTTATATGTCTACAAGCCAACACTTGACTTGAAAGGCTGGTCTGGTTTCTCGCGGTGCAAGCATGGCCTTTACTAGCCTGTCCTGGCACCAAGTTCTGGGACTGCTCTTTCCTGACCGCAACCTGGGTACAGCCCTACAGTTTCGTAGTGAGTAACCCATCAGCTGGAGACTGCACTTCTGTGAAAGAGCATTTTGTCTTTTAAGGCAGTACCACGATGGCAAGATAATTAGCATTAGGGAGGGAAAAAACAGAATTCAAAACCGCATCAGATATCTGGTTGTGGACTCTTCAACTTTGAAGAGACAAAATGTGGTGGCTTTATTTTTCTTAATAACTGGGATAAATGCAAACAATTACAGGTAATTGAGCATTTAATGATGAGATGATGTAGGAAGGCATAACTTAATAAAAATTGTCCATGTGTTTCTCAGTTCATTGTTGAAACGCACTGTGTTTCTTGGCTTTTCTGTAATTGGTTTATATGGTATTGTATTTTAATTCATTTCAGGATTTGAGAGTTTCCTCTTAAAAATGTTTGTATTCTTCCTTGCAAGCTTTCTGTTTCATTTTTAGGGAAATGGAATCCTTGTGTCTTGTAGTTGAAGTGTAGTTTTATTGTGTTCGACATTACTTTTAATTTTACCAATTGTGGGGTAAATAAACCATTGTGTACTTGGGAAAAAAATTGGCAGAAAAGCAGAATATGTTAGACTCTTGCTTTTCATTGCTAGTGAGATTTCCCAACTGGAGCTTCTCTGTTTTATTTTGCCTCTGGCTAACATCTAAAGATCAGTAATAAAGCTCTATGCAAATACTTTCATGTATTTAAAGAACAATATTTTGACACTCATTGATACAAGCAAAAAAATACAACACTAAATTACTGTTCAGGAAAACAATGAAGACATTGTTCATTCATATGAAATGAATGTGAAAAATGATGTGTTATATTAACAGAAAAGATTGTCCCTCAGCTCTTGACCTTTAATGTTTGCTAAATGACATTACTTACAGTGTTGGGTAGTAATAGATAATTTTTTATTGTTAATAACGGGTCTTGAGTAGTCATTGATACTTGTCAGACTACTAGCAATTTTGGTCACTGAAAAATAAGTGTTTATTCTCCAGAGTCTTGTAATTTGAGGTAGGCTTTGCTAAAAAAAAAATTTTTTTAATGTTTTTATTTTATTTCTAGGAGAGAGAGAGAGAGAGAGAGAGAGACAGCGTGAGCAGGGGAGGGTCAGAGAGAGAGGGAGTCACAGACTGAAACAGGCTCCAGGCTCTGAGCTGGCAGTCAGCACAGAGCCCGACGCGGGGCTCGAACCCACGAACCGCAAGATCATGACCTAAGCGAAAGTCGGACGCTTAACCGACTAAGCCACCCAGGCGCCCCTGCTAAAAATTTTTTTAAATATTTTTTAGACATCTTGGAATTTCTAAATACTTGATAAGTTAATGTTTAAAAATGTTAATTCAGTGTATTAAAGGCTTGTTTTTCTAGATAGATTTCATGTAGATTTATAAATACCCCCCAAAAAAATTTCTTGTCACCATCTATGTGTTTTCAAAATAATTGAACTTTTAGGAGCTCTCTTGATTTTTTTTTTTTTTTTTTTTTGGTGGAGAGCACAAAGGGGCTTTTTGTTCAATTTTCAGTAGTGTGGAGAGGCCCTTCTTGGAGGGGAAGTTGTCCCTACATTATTGTTTTTTATATATAGTGGAATTTCTTTCCTTTTGTATCACTAGGCTCCAATATTACTGCTACAATAAGTGTTGTCTTAAATGCTTCCCTTTTCATCTCTCAAAGATCTTACAGAGTCAGCATCTAGGAAATAATTATGATAGTAGAAACATTATGATAATGGATAAGACCAAGTCAGTAAGGGCAATTTGACCTCCCAGAAGAACAGCACTGTTTATGTTGGGATATTTTTATATTTAGCAACCAAAAATTAAAGGCTCAATGATTAAGTCTGAATCTATTCAATTATAGTTATAGGGGTATTGAATGGTAGAGTGACTTAAATTGAAATCCTGATTTGTAAATGAAGACATTGTGAAGAAACATATTTGAAATGAGTTTAAATGAACAAGTTAAATGGGACACTAATTCCCCATCTGCAGTCTTCAGAGGAACTCAAGAATGGCCAGTCAACACTGCTCGCTGGTATTAAAAACAGACTAAGAATTCTCTGCATCTCTCCTCCTCCTCTCATGTGCAGTAATCATCTCCTCCTTTGTGCTCCCGTGCCTCCTTTCCTGCTAGCATTTGTCTCATTTGCCTTCTGTTATTTTGGTTGCTGTTAGACACAAGACAATGTCCATACACATGACATCTGTATGGATGCTAAGGTCTCAAATGGTGCCTTACTGCCTTCTCTCACCAAGTACAGAGCCTGACAATTGATTGGTCCCAACACTCAGGCTCAGCAAAGTTCTTAATGTCTTCTTCTGTCTGCAGCTGTCTTCATCTGAGTTTATTGGCACAAGGAGCAGAAACCAAGTCAGAGAAATTAAAATAAAAAAGGATTTATAGAGCATTGGGATACTTTACAGGAACTGAGAAGTGGAATCTACTTTCCTGTTTGTCTTTGTATCTCTCCCCTCACTGCCCACCCCCCCCCC